>NC_141387.1:24871559-25459059 GCF_017979445.1 Akebia trifoliata | reverse complement strand
TCCTGGGGCATCATTCAACAATAATGGATCATGAATGTCTTGGTGTTTCCAGTTCTAAACACCAAGATAATTCCATGATTTCAAAATTAGTACCAATATTCAACTTTATAGTTTACCGTTTATTTGGTTTTAACAAAGTGATATATGGAGTCACGCACACTTCACACATTCTTACTTCTGGATCATCAATAAATATCCACTTTAGAAAGGTTTATTGAAGATTTCAAAAGCCCCATTATTGCATTGATTATCATCATTGCATTACATTACCTTTCTCTCATTAGAAAACTAAGCCTTTACTATCACCGAAAAATTTGAATTCGGAGGTTTTATGCTTATCTTTCATATAGACAAACTCATGAATCATGCAACCTAACATACTATCATTTCTTAGCGTCCAATGGGAGAAACTATAACCACTTGGTGGCTGTACTGGGAGGTCATCCACACTAGTTTGGGAAGTCATCAAACCATCTTACTAGTATATGTGGACATCATCATTATTGGTGATGATCCTACATACATTGCTTGTCTGAAAACAGAATTGGGTTCTTCCTTATATGTAGGATTTGGAGTATCTTCGTTTCTTCTTAGGCATTGAGGTTGCTCTTTCCACTCAAGGCCCATCTCTCTCCTAGAGGAAAGATGTTCTTGATTTGCTTAAAGATATGCTTGGATGTAGGTTTGCTCATTGTTCTATGGACTCGAATCATGCTCTCCACATCAACGAAGGTGACCCTCTTCCAGATCTGTCAATGTATCATCGTCTGGTTGGTCGTCTTGTCTACTTGACATGTACCAGGCCTGATTTTGCCATTGCTAGTCTTTAGTTTATGCACTCTCCTCCAGTCCCCCCCATTTGGACGTTGTATGGCAGATTCTGCGTTATATGAAGTCTTCTCTTGGACGAGGGCTCTTTTACTTAGATGTTAGTCATTCTAACATTAATTGTTATAGTGATGCTGATTGGGCTGATTCACCATTGGCACTTCAAGTTAGGTTTGAACCCAAGTCAGTGAAAATACCGGGCTTCGTACCGTGTTTAGTCTTAGAAGGGGGGTGAATAGGATAATTAAAATTTATTTCGATTTATTTAATTTTAACTTAAATTGATAAGGTGATTATTTATTCTAGGTTATTCACCTTTCCTCGATTTTGCACTTATGTCTCTAAAATGCATTTAATGAAAATACACTTGCAATTTAAATATTCATTTCGTCATGTCATTCAATGGTCCATTCATATAAGATTCACCTATTCGGCATTCATGGCATCTTATAACATTCAAAGTATTCAAGTGTAAGTTGCAGAATCATAAAACATGCACGAGACATAAGACTTATAATGATTTTGCAATGTGCTTACATCTATTCTCACGACAAGTCTCTAGTTTACAATGCAATAGTTGTTCACTTAGAATCTAAACATTTATGACATGTCATACATAGCATAATATTCATTCATAGCATGCATTCATCTAAGTGTAAGTTAATAGAGGCATTTCCACATACACGAGACAAGCATTTTATAGTGGTTCGGTAACGTGCCTACATCCACTCCCAAGGTTCTTGCCTAGGAACTTAGTGTTCACTATCAAAGAGGTTTATTGTTCACCTCGAACCTTTTACATAGAATTTTTATATCTAGGCTAAATTCTAAAACCTTAAGATCGAGAGAAATGCATCTTCTTGAAATTGTGAATTTTGTTCATCGGAAATTCATGAACCTCTTCTCTTGTCAAGAGTTGTAGACTCTAACAAGAGCTTGGTTTTTGATGGGCTGAACCAAGTAATCTCATACATAGATTTGAAAATGAAAAATCAAAATAACAAGGACTCACTAAACTCTTAATGTTTGCCAATGGCGATCTTGAGTTCTTCGAGTCTTTGAGTTCACAAGTGCACCTCGACGGTTGGATCTTCCAATCAATTTTTTGAGTTCGGCGCCCTCTGATCACTCCTTCCATCTTCTCCCTTTACTCTTTGCTCCATGAATATACCACTGTGTATGCAAGGTGAGGTTTGATTGTTGGAATGTGATCAAATGAGAGGTTTAAGAAGGTCGAAGGGGTTCACCTAAGTTAGACTCTCATGAAAGTAGAGAAGGCTCTCTAAGTGTGGAGAGGGGAGAGCTAAACGTCTATAGGATATGATTCAACCCAAAAATGAACTAAAGAGATGAGTTTTAAAGGTATTTGGAAAATAAAAATTACCTATCGGTAGTTTCAACTATCATATTTTCGAATTTTTGGATCGTTAGAGTGACTCACTCGGCGGCCCTGGTGAACAATCCGGCGGCCCTAGTAAACACCCCCGTGACCCTAGTGAAACATGAAGCTTGCTGCCAGGGGCCCTGGTCATTTTACCTGGTAGTGTCGGGTAAATTACCAAAATGCCCTTTTGGGTCATTTTGAGCTCCCAGTAGGTCCAGTGATTAAACGGTTCGGGGATTTTCAAGATCTTACCCATATAAGATTCCCAAACACTCATCAAGGGACTGGAGATGGCACAAGGGGTGGTAAAATTACCAAAATGCCCTTTTGGCCGTTTTGACTCCTGACAAGCCATTTTCGATTCCCAGAAGTTCCGATGAAAGAACGAATCGAGGAATAAGATTTCTGTAACAATATGAGTCGACCTAACAATCATCTAGGTGTTGTGGAATGGTCTAGGTGGTCTCATTACCTTTTGGGTTTTTCCACATACATTATGAGCATTTTGTTGATGTGCTTGAGGTTGAGCGGCTTTATTGGAGTCTTCAAATGTCTTCAATTGTAAACGGTCCAACACACAACTTAAGTCTCGGGATTGAAAAAATGTGGAACTAACAGTCAGTTGATGTGGACTTATATAGGTCAAGTATATTAAGCTTGTTAAAACCAAAAATAAAAAATAAAAAAGAGATTCTTGATGCAACATTACTAATAATTTGAAAACCAATTCTGAATGCATGGACAAGCCAAGCATAAATCAAAACATATTATTAGATAATTGATTCCTTGGCCGAATAGAAATTTAAACTTAATTAGATAAATTGAAAATGCCAAACAAAACTTAAACAAAGATTCCATTTTTTCAAAATGACTTTCCAAAAAAAATGATTATCTAAGTTATTCCCAAACTGAACTCAATACATAGTTTGGTCAATCAATCAAATAGATTGGTCAAACCTAGTCAACGACTCAGTTAATGGTCAACTAAGCGAGGCAACTATCAAATGGGTTGGATCAATCGGGTCAAAATTGGGTCAAATTGTACAAGTAAAAAAATAAATTACCTCCTGTGTTAAGGTGCAAAAAACCCTAATAAAAACAAAGTTTATCGGGGAAACGAATTGGCGACGTCGTCGATTGGACCTTCTGGCGAATACAACTGACAATGATCCGGTGAGTTCGACTTGTCAGTGTGTTAGTGTTAAGGTGGACGACCGATGAAGAATTGGACTGATTTCTTTTATGCTCCATAAAATCAATTGAAAAACACTTTAAACCTAAGAGTTTTTTTCGTTTGATCTAGAGTTGTAATACTAATTATTGGAATTTTCATCCAAATACATATGTTGATAAAATGATCTAGATGCTGCATGCACAATTGCATTATGCTTTGGTGGTTACTTTTAATCTAGATACATTTCTTTTCCATACAGTGTTTTGTCTTTAGGATTGAGTTGTCTTCAACAAAATTTTCCATGCAATCGAGATTCTCCACGTTGTAAGTAATAATTTCTTTTCTTTTCCTTTGATTTTTAAATGGAACAATTTAATTAGGAACTACGATGCCTAACAAGAAGATTATTGTATGTCTAACAAGGAGAAAAAGATCTTCAAAATATCCTTGAGAGAAATACTAATACTTCTAATTTTTCTTGGACAGTTATGAAACACATATTTCTTTTTTAGATATACTCCTTACAAAATCCAACCTAGATGCCAATATTGATGTAGTTGTGAACATCTAGGGGGCGATTTTAGTTTTATGGGTTTAAGAATTAGTATTTTATTTATTTTCTCAAGTCTTGAGAGTTAATTTAGTGAGTCTTAGTTGTTTTCATTTCTTAGGAAGTTACCTTGGTAAAATGCCCTTACTTGTGAAGAATGAGGAGTTATTAAGGTAGGTGAGAAGGTGAAGGCTAGGTGAGATGGTGAAGAGTTTACATTGATAGAGGGTGGTTGGTAGTTGTGAAACAAAGTTTGTAAAGGCTCGATGGAGAGGGGGTGTCCAGCATGGAGAGATATTTAATTGAGTTTTTGAGTGGAATTTGAGTCCTTGTAAACATCATTTTAGGTATAGTTTTACATTCTAGTAAAATTTGTCTTTTGTTTTAGTTATCCGATCTCCAATTAGATCATTTGGTATCAAATCTTGCTCTCACCCTCCTTGAGGATTTGATATTTTCTTTCTTCTCGCAATGACGGCAATACAAGGCAATTGGATACATGTAGATGGTGATGCTAGATACAATGAGATCCATGAACTACATAGACAAGTTGAAGAGCTTATTGTGTGTTTGGAACGATAAGAAGCTCTTGGAGATCATGTGAGTGAATTGGTATCCTTGGATGAAGGAATCGATGTTAATCCCTTTGCTAATCACAATGTGCAAGGTGATCAAATCGTTGATTCTTTAAGAGTAGAAGTACTAGAGTTCCATGGGCAATTGAACCTTGAGTAATTTCTTGATTGCTTATTTCCGTGAGAAGTTTTTTTATATTTAAAAGTGATTTCGGCCAATCACCATGTCAAGATAGTGACTACTCCACTTCAAAGTTATGCGTTGACATGGTTGGATAAGGTTTAAGAAGAACTCCGCATTCAAAAAGGTGATCCTAAAATTTTGGGAAAAATGAAATCATGATTTAAAGAAAAGTTCCTTCCCATTAATTATGCTCAAATCGTATTTTTTCAATCCAACAATCTTAATCAAAATTCAAAGAGTGCCACTAAGTGTACCAAAGAATTTGATCGACTCACGGTTCGAAATGACATTCAAGAAACTGAGGAACAATTGTCAGCTTGGTTTGTCAATGATTCGTGATCATCGATTTGCGATGAAATTGAGATACAGTGCATGGAAACTCAATGATGCGTACCAATTGGCCTTAAAAATTGAAGCTCGAATTGTTTGAAGAAGACATATAAAAAAATGATGGATATTAATAGTGTGTAACACTGTGAATCTTCTAGAGGAAAGGGCATTGTTTTTAGGAGTGGTGCTTGTATCAATACCACTAGGTACCTATCAAAATGCCTACACCCACACATGATTCTATACATGCTACTAATATAAGTGGTCGAGGGAAGCCTTTTATTTGTTTCTCGTGTGGGCTAGTAGGGCATAGTGCAAGTGCATGTCCTAAGTATCAAGTAGGTGTTTGCATCAATTATGTGGAGGATGAAGAAAAGGATGATGTGATTGATGAATCCTTAGAACTTTTCTTTGAGGTCGACCTAGTGGAAAAATAAGAAATTGAGCTTGAAGTGGTGAAAGTTTGGTAGTTTACTGTACTTTGACTACTCCAAAATTTCAGGATGACTTAAGTTAGCTTTGCTCAAGTATCTTCAAAACTTGAAGAAAAGTGCAAGGTAATTTATGTACTATTGTGATCGACAGTGGAAGCTATGAGAACTTCACTTCAGAAGCCATGGCAGAGGATCTCAAATTGAAGATCTGACCACATTCAAAACCTTCTTGGATTTCTTGGCTCAAAAAAGGTATTGATGTGAAGGTAAATCAAGGATGATTAATCTCTTTTTCCATGGGAAACAAACTACAAAGCTAATGTGTGGTGTAATGTGGTTCCTAGGCATGTATGCCATTTACTCCCAAGGAGACCATGGCAATTTGACAAAATTGTCACTCATGATGGTAGGAAAAATAAGCACACCTTTCAATTTAACAACTTCAAAATTGTGTTATTGCCTAGTAAAGAAGAGAATTCTCCTAAATCTATCAATGAGGAGGGAAATACCTTTTTGACAGTAACACTACTTGTTGAAAAAAGTAAGGAAAATAAAGCTATGTTTGTGCTGTTAGCTAAAGCTGATATAACGCCTGTGGGTGTATCGAACATATTGAAACCTCCTAGGAGGAATTGAAGGAAATCATTCCAAAAGAATTACCTGATGGTTTTCCCCTTTAAAGGGACATGTAACACCAAATTGACTTGATTCCAGGTTTTAGTCTTCCAAACAAGGTGCACTGGCGCATGAATCCAAAAGAACATGAACAACTTCTTCACCAAGTCAATGATTTATTAAAGAAGCGATACATCAGAGAAATAAGCATCCTTGCGCCGATCTAGCATTGTTGACTCCCATAAAGGATTGACCATGACATATGTGTATTGTTAATTGTTCTATCATCAGATTACCATTTTATTGTGTGTCAGCCATGATTGATCTTAGAAGTGGATACCATCATATTCCGAATCAATCTAGGTGAGGAATAGAAGAAAGCTTTTCGGAGTCGTGAAGGTTTGTCTAAATGACTTGTCATGCCTTTTGGGTTTCAAGTTCTATTTCTATTCATCGAAAAGTTCATAGTAGTCTATTTTTGATGATATCCTCACTTATAGTAATAAGCTTGATGAGCATGAAAAACATCCTAGGTATGTTCTAATAGCTTTACAAGATGAAAAGCTCTATGTGAATCTTAAGAAAATTTCTTTCATCATGTAAAACCCTAGTCTTCCTAGATTATATTTTGTCTTCTATAGGTGTTCGAGTTGATGAAGTACAAGTAGAAGCTATTTTCACTTGTCTGATTCCTTGCAATGTACATGACGTATGACATTTTCATGGATTGGCGTCGTCAGTTCATAAAAAATTTCAGTACCATTTCAGTTCCTTTGACAGATAACATCAACAAAGGCAAGTTCAAGTGGACACCGGATGCAGAGAGAAGTTTTCAGCTTGTCAAAGAAAAGCTTTCAATGACTTGTTATTGCTTTGCCAATCTTTGGAGAAGTATTTGAAGTTGATTGTGATACTTCTAAATTGGGAATTGGAGGCATACTAAGTCAAGAAGATCACTCAATCGCTTTCTTTAGAGAGACTTAATGAGGCCAAACAAAAATATTCTGAATATGATATGGAGTTTTATGCAATTATGCCCTTATTCAAGGTCTATGATTTTGGCAACAATATCTCATCATCGGGAGTTCATCTCAAACTCTGATCATGAAGCTCTCCAGTACATCAACAATCAAGGTAACCTTATCTGATGACGGGCAAAGTGGATTACATTTCTGCAGGAATTTACTTTTCTGTTATGACATAAAAGTGGACAGTTCAATTAAGTGACGGATGTCTGAGTCAAAGACGTACAGTTCTAAGCACTATGAGTACGCATTTCATATGTTTTGAACTGATCATGGAACTTTATAATCATGATCATGAATTTGGTGACATTTGAAAACATTGCAAAAATGGATCATGTGATGATTTCTTAATCTATGATGGATTTCTCTTACGGGGATCTCTCTTTTGTATTCCTGAATGTTCCATTCAATGGGGTCATTCATGTGTTGCATTGTGGAAGCTTGCGTGGACACTTCAGTCATGATCAAACTTTTACTTTGGAGACAAAAAAGTATTATTGCCCAAAGCTTCGGCATGATAGGTGATGTGGGATATGTCAAGCTTGCAAAGGAAATGCTAAAAATTCAGGTTTATACTTGTTTTTCCGGATCCAAAATGGCCATTGGAAGATGTGGGCATGGATTTTGTTGTTGGAATGCCAAGAACAAAAAGAGGTATGGATTCAATTTTTGTAGTTTTAAACAATGGCTTGTTTTACACCTTACAAAAAGACCATGGATGCGTCATATGTTGCTAATTTACACTTAGGAGACGTTGTCAAGCTTATGGAATTCCAAAGTCCATCACTTCAGATCGAGATACAAAATTTCTAGTTACTTTTGGAAGATATTGTGGATGAGTCTAGGGATTGACTTGAAATTTAGCAATACATATCATTCTCAAACATATGGGCAACCTGAAGTTGTGAAGCGCATTTTGAGCAATCTGTTATGAAGCTTAGCTGGAATGAAACCTAACAGTTGGATATGGCTTTATCACAGGAAGAATTTGCATACAGTTCAATTACCAATCATTCTACTGGAAAGAATACTTTTGAGGTTACGTATGGATATACTCCAACCCATTATTTGGATCTTGTTCCATTACTAGACTCTTTCAAGGCAAGCAAAGATGCTATGAATTTAGCTGAATCGTCCTTACGACTTCATCAAGATGTTAGGCGAAAAAATTGGAAGCAAGTAATACCAAATATAAGAAAAAGGTAGAGACTTACTGAAGATATGTTTCCTTTGATGTTGGAGACCTTTTGTTGGTTTGTTGGTACAAGGAGAGATTTCCAATTGAAGCCTCCAACAAGTTAAAACATAAAAAGGTTGGGCCATGTCAATGCATTCAAGGTGGACCTTACTTCTAATGTTCGCACTCATTCTACTTTCAGGGTGTGTGATCTTTCAAGATATTATGGCAAGCTCAAATTCGAGTTCCGTGCGGCCCAGGGAGGATGATGTAGTAGTGAATACTTAACGGGATGCTTTTAGTTTTATGGTTTTAAGAATTTGCATTTTTTGCTTTAGTTATTTTCTAAGTCTTCACAGTTAATTTACTGAGTCTTAATTGTTTTCGTTTCCTAGGAAGTTACCTTGGTAAGATGCCCTTACATGGGAAGAATGATTAATCATTAAGGTAGGTGAGAAGCTATAGAGTTCACATAAAAGTCTTATAAAGGCTCTAAGGAGAGGGAATGTCTAGCGCGCGCGCACACACACGTATAATCATAACAATAATAATAATAATAAATAAATAAACACAACGGTTCCTATCCCAATATTTATCCACATCATAAGTTGGGGTTAGGATATAATCTCCTCATTGATATTGAGGAACAATTTCAGCCTTTTGCCTTTTCTCTTCTACCCCCTTTCCAATAATACCTTTAACTTTATTCTCTTTCCTCTTCTCCCCTTTTCCGATAATAGCTCTCCTACTTTATTATCTTGCCATTTTTAGCCCCTTAACTCCAAAGATGGTGACCGTGCCGTATGCATGGGCAAACTCTAGTGTGTGTGCGTTGTGTGTGTGTGTGTACATATATATATATATATAGGGAGGGAGGGAGAGAGAGAGAGAGAGAGAGAGTTGAGTTTTTGAGTGGACTTATAGTCCCTGTAGCACTGCTTTTAGTGTAGTGTTATATTCTAATAAAATTTGTCATTTTTTTAAAGTTATCTGATCTCCAATTACATCAAATATTTACTTAATAACTGTGTTCCTACATTCTTATGCACTATTTTCCCTTCATTCTCTAATGAAAGTGACGTCACTTTGTTGGAAAGAGATGAAACTTCATCATCTATACCTTATCCCAAATATTGGGGTCAGTAGAATGAATCAGATTTTTCTATTCACCTCTAATTTCAGCAAGTAACTCTTTCTCAACATGTGTCTTCTCCATCATATTAGAACTTATCCGTCACACGTGATCTTGGTTCCAAGCTTCACTGTCTTAAAATATCTTCACTGAGATGTCTTGATCTTGAGGGTATCCATTGGGGATCTGTTAGAACGGAGTTTGATCAATATAACCATCAACTGTTGTTCAGATTCTTCCTTTGCAGTCAATTGTGGTGGTCAGCAGATTACATCTTCAAATGGGATTGTGTTTGAGAGAGACAATGCCACTCTTGGCCCAGCTTCGTATTTTGTGAGCAATGGAAACAGGTGGGCTGTTAGCAACGTTGGAAGATTTGGTGAGATGAGCAATGCTGAGTATACCCGATCAAATTCATCTCCATTCCTAAATACGCTGGACTCAGAGCTTTTCAAAACAGCAAGGCTATCCCCAGGATCACTAAGATACTATGGTCTGGGACTTGAAAATGGAAATTACACTGTAACCATGCAATTTGGAGAAACAACTTTCCCTGATTCTTCTACTTGGTGGAGTCTTGGAAGGCGTGTTTTTGATATTTATGTTCAGGTCAGTTTTTTTTTTTTTTTTTGTTGACATATGTACCCGATGGATCGGGTCTGCATCAAATTGGGGTCGATTTAGTTCCGATACAATAAGGATCCGATCGGTCTGGGACTGATCTGATAAGTATTGGATCGGACCCGGACCCTTATCGGATCTCAATATTAAGATCCAGATCCAGATCTGGTCAAACCTGATTTTATATACAAAATCTACCTAAACTTCATATGTCAACAAATATATAATATAATTTATACATTTCCTAACATATTATCAGATTGGGTCCTTATTGGATCAGGACATGGTTGATCCAGATCCGATCCAATAAGATATCGGATCGGAACAGATCGGATTTCAGGTCTGATCCCATCCATTGACAGCCATAGTAGCAGTACCCAAACTCTGTATCCAAGGATCTCAATTGATTTTGAGGTTTTCTACTTAATGTTTTAGGGAAAATTGGGGGAAAGAGACTTTGACATACGTAAGGAAGCAGGCAGGTCTTTTAGAGCTGTTCAAAGGGAATTCAAGACTCAAGTATCTGAGAACTTCCTTGAAATTCATCTATTTTGGGCTGGAAAAGGGACTTCTTTTATACCTGGTCAAGGTATATATGGACCTTCAATTTCAGCCATCAGTGCTACTCCAGGTAATATGTTAGAAAAGATGTGAAGAAATTCAAATTTTTTAACTTCTATATTTCCTCATCTTTTGATGTTATTAACAACTAAGTTCTTCAGATTTCGTACCCACTGTTAGTAATACTCCACCAAATACTATGAAAAAGAAGAAAAAGACAGGTCTGATCGTGGGGATTGTTGTTGCTGTTGGAGTCGTAAGCTTTATTTCTTTGTTTGTGGTCTTTTCTTTAATTCGAAGAAGACAATGTCGAGGCAGTGATGAAGATGAAGGTAACACAATTGTCGTTAAATAATGGTCGAAATAGACATCGAAATCAAAATTCAATACCTTGCTTATGAGTGTTTTCATGTCAGCTTTATCATTTCTACAGTTACAACAAAAAACTTTTCAATATTTTCATCACTTCTATAAAATTTCCATCAAAATTGAATTTATTTCTACACTAGTCAAAATATTTCATCGAAATATTTCCATTTCCAGGGACTGTTGAAATATTTTGACATTTAATACTTTGATCCCACCCATTGGAACACAAAATCCAACAATCGAGATTTATCCTCGGTATAAGTATCTCCAAGTGCGTTATCGAAATATTTATAAATCCCAAGCGTTGGAGTTTTTGTTTATACAGTAGGGTATTATGTATTTTTAAACAAGTCATTCTTCACAACTCACTGAAACTCAACCCTATATAATATATATATATATACATGGAGAGAAAGAGAGGCATATCTATATCCTACCTTTATTGTTGAATTTGCAGAGCTTCTTGGAATAGCTTTTAGAACAAACACTTATACTTATGATGAGTTGAGGTCTGCCACAGAAGACTTCATCCCTACAAATAAGCTAGGACAGGGAGGATTTGGACCCGTTTATAAGGTAAGTCACTTTTATTCAATCAAGGACTACTAAATAAGAAGCATTAAAGCACATCTTACAGTTTTTTTTTATCCAATAACACCACAGCATGAGTCAGTTATGCATGGGTTGATACACTTTTTGAACTTTTCCTTTTGTCTAGACACACTACACCAATTAGAGGGGGGGAAAGGAGCAAAAACCAGAAAAGGCATTAAGAAGTTCTTAACAAAGAATATTCATTTATTTTTCCATGCAACTGTGAAACTCTCTATAGGGAAAACTTCCTGATGGGAGAATTGTAGCTGTGAAGCAACTCTTGGCATCATCCCACCAGGGAAAACGTCAGTTTGTAGCAGAAATTGCTACCATATCAGCTGTGCAACACCGCAATCTTGTGAAATTGTATGGATGTTGTATCGAGGGGGATAAGCGACTCCTAGTTTATGAGTACTTGGAAAACAATAGCCTTGATCAAGCACTCTTTGGTAAGATTCTATAATGGAACTATATAGTTTCCTAATATTCAGAGTAAGCTCTTTTCAATTAAATGTGTTTCTTAATGGACACTTTATGACATTTGGTATGCATGAACAGGAAAGAGTGGTTTGCATCTTGATTGGGCAACCCGCTATGACATATGCTTGGGAACAGCGAGGGGTCTAGCCTATCTTCACGAGGAATCGAGGGTCCGAATCGTACATAGAGATGTCAAGGCCAGTAATATTCTTCTTGATGCCAATCTCAAACCCAAAATTTCAGATTTTGGTTTGGCCAAACTATACGATGACAAGATGACCCACATAAGCACTCGGGTTGCTGGGACAATGTAACCTTCTCCCTCACTTCACTTGTTCTTTACTAAATTTTTTTTTTTTGTTTTTTTTTTGTATATTTCAAGTAAATGACTGACTTCTGGTCATAATTGAAGTGGCTATCTGGCACCGGAGTATGCTTTGCGTGGGCACCTAACAGAAAAGGCCGACGTGTTTGGATTTGGGATCGTTGCTCTTGAGGTTCTCTGTGGGAGACCAAATTCTGACTTGAGCTTGGACAAAGAGAGGATTTATCTTCTTGAATGGGTATGGAAAATATTGCCAAGGGTCTATATGATTTGTTGGGAAATGATTTTCCCAAAAAAATGTGATCTGGGTTGACAAAATCTTGCTGCTAGATCCTACTAAAATATTGCCAAGGGTCTATATGATTAGTTGGGAAATGATTATTTTTGAAATTCCGTCTATGAAAAACTAATCACCTCTTTATTGTCACATTTTGTTAAATTTTCTAGGCTTGGCATCTCCATGAAAATAATCGCAAATTAGAACTTGTTGATCCAACATTATCCGAATTCAATGAAGAAGAAGCAAAGAGAGTGCTAGGAGTATCACTTTTGTGCACACAAGCGTCACCAATGCTACGCCCATCAATGTCACGTGTGGTGACCATGTTGTCCGGAGATATTGAAGTAAGCATCGACATATCACGGCCTGCATACTTGACAGATTGGCAGTTTAATGATTTAAGTAGCTCTACAAGTCAATATACTTGCGGAACCTCAAGAGAAAGAACTAGTAGTTAGCATGGCTCATCGTCAACTCCAAACCTGGCGGTTGGAGACTATTCGCCAAACCTAGTCGTTGAAGATTATTCACCAATGTAGACTCAACCAATGCTCCATGAGATTACTGGGGATGGACGATGAGAATGAATGTCTTTTTATCTATCAAATTATGTTGTACTGAAGTTTTCATAAATTCTTGCATTTGTTCCTCGTTATACATGTTGTATACACACAAAGAAAGAAATTGTAGAAGGTAATTTTAAAGTCTCGTTAATGAGTGCTTGATATATATATATATATCTAGAAAGTAAATAGGACATAAATGTCCTTACATAATGTGAATAGACATAAATGCCCTTACATAGAATTAAAATAAATACTAAAGAAACTATATTATTTTCAATACTCCCCCTCAAGTTGGAGCAAATATATCAACTAAACCTAGCTTGATAAGATGAGAGTTAGTCTGCAAGTGCCAAGGGTCATAGTACGATACCCAGCTTCAGTAGAATAGCGGGAAACCATACCTTGTTTCTTACTTTTTTATGAGATTATGTTACCACCATGAAAGGTATAAAACTCAGAGGTAGATCTTCTATCTATAAGAGAACCAGTATAATCCGCATCAGTGAAGCAAGACAAATGTGATAGGGTAGTAGAGGAGAAGAAAAGTTTAAAATCAGGACAAGACTTCAAGTACCAAAGAATACAATAAACTACATCAAGATGAGAAGTGTATGGGGCATGTATGAACTGATTGGTCACACTAACCGTAAAGGTCAAATCTGGTCTTATGTTAGTTAGATAAATCAGGTGGCTTATACGTCTTTGATAAGAAGAAGGATCCGGTAATAAATTACTAGTTTTGATATGAAGACGATGATTTTGATCTATAAGGGAGGAGGCAGAACGACAACCAAGCATACCAGTATCTTGAAGGAGATCCAGTGTGTATTTGTGCTGCTCCATAGAATTGAAAAGTCATCCAAGAATGGTGCAGTTATCGATCTCCCATTGTTCAATTTTGGGATCAGTGAGGGGTGGTTTAGTGATGGTGCCCAAAAGCCATCCAAATTTCCTTCTACTACCCAAATAAAGTGTAATAGATCGAGACTAGGTCTGAAAATTTCGACTATCTAATCGGGCATTAGTAATATGTTGGGCAGAGGAGTTTGACTATGTACGTGTATTTCACATAAATTATTCATAGATGTGAATAAATAATGTAAACTGATTTACATTTATTTCTTTATGAATATTTGTTGATGTAGAAGCAATATGGTTGTGTTATTTGGGATGGTAAATTTGCTTGATCTTTGTACTTTGGCAGTCCAACAAATTGCTTCATCGGATTGGTAAATCTTTTTCACCTCCATGGTTTGTTCTTCGTTTTTTTTTTTTTTTTTTTTTTTTGCTTAATGAAATCTCTCACCTAATTAAAACAAAACAAAATATGATTATCACCATTTTCTAACTGTTCTATTATTAGCATAATGCTGGTGGTTGCAAAGGTAGTAGATGTTAAAGATTTTGTTTTAATATAATTTATTTTCAATATGAACAATACCCAAACTTGGTCTCCAAGTTCCACTACACTATCCAAATGATCAGAAGGATTACACAACCCTTATATGAAGAGTATTCAAATGGATTGAAGTTGCGATTCTGGATCCAATCAAGATGAGATCTGTTATCCTGGCTCCTCTTCATCCTCAAGTTATTCTTCCTCGATTTTTTGGAGTTGAAGCCTTCTAGCTTTTACACTTGCAACAAGTTTCCCATGGCCCTGACTTCTAAGGACGTCCTCTAATTTAATTTAGGATAATGCTGAAGTAACATTAAAATGTACATCGATTGTACATTTTGATGTGGTGGTGCACACATAACCATATATGCTTTTACCATAGATACGAGTGAAAAGAATCTATGGTTAAGTGTGCACCACCACATTAGAATGTCAGAATCAATGTACATTTCAATGTTACTCCCACACGACTCTTTGATTTACTTTTCCCCCTTCAAGTCTGTCTTCAAATGTTTTTGGCCTTGATTTTACTAGGGACTCGTGCAACTTAGCTCCCTAGATAACAATATTCAAGAATGCCAAAGTGATGATCCTTTTATCTTCGCTCTTGATCCTAAAGGCCTCACTTTGAATTGTTCATGAAGTGATGAATTGTTTCTCCTTTCATCTTGCCACCTAGTTTAGGTCCAAGAACCATGATGATATTAAACAAGGATTTAGGTTTATCTACAATAGAGATTATGGGGGATTTCTCCACTATCACCACCACCTCGAGATTCAAAACACCACTAGTTCAGACTTGCAAGAAGAAGCTTCGTGGGCATCAATGTGTTACTTGCCAAAGAGCCTCGGATGTTTAAGCCAAAAAACAATGCCCTCAATCAATTGAAATTCCATTCATTCTTTATGAGCAATTTTACCTTATGTTTATACCTTTAGGGTTTCCTTTTTTTTGCCTTGGACTTCTTCCCTCTTTGGTCTTTGTTTCTAATCCAACCTCTTTCCATTTTAATAATATCACACCCAATCCATGGATCTTCTCCAAGGATCTAGGGATTTTAGCTCTGTTGGAAAGCTTACCACGTTTCTCGAGCATGCACAGGAAGGGAAATGCCTTCTCCCACCATTGATCCTTCGATCGAGAACCACAACATTGACATGAGGTCTTCCTCTTGGCTTCCTTTTCCAGCCCATCCCCTAAGTCTTTCTTTCCTTTACTTGGTGCAAATATCCCGATCATCCCTTGAGGGATATTCTTAGTTCATTTTGCTCTACTTGATTTAAGCATCCCTAGGATGATCTTATAGTCTCATAAAAATGCCAAATTATGCCTGTACAGGTACCCCCTCTTGGGATTCCTTACAATTCTAGGGGTCTCGAGAACCTTCCTTTCCTAGTCTTTTTCACTCCCTTGGGATTATACCTTTTCACATCCCCACCGTCTCGCTATCCACTCTGCATATGTAATGCCCTCGATTTTCCATATCTACATATACTCATCATTCCTTTATACCATGCGTCCTTGGTTGCGCATTTATTGCACACGTACATCCTTTATTTTGGTGTTCCATTTTCCTCGAAACTTGGCCACCTAACTATGCCATGTGGATATAGCTTTATGGCTTGTTAATTCAAATTCCCGCTCGAAATACTCATATAAATTGGCTCCTTTACCATTTGAGTACCTTTATATTTTTTAGTTTACCTTGTTACTCTATTAATTTCGTTCGAGACTTCACCTTCTCCAGCAAAACCTTCACCCCCTCGAATCTTTTTTCCGACAATTTTTTCTACTTTTTTGTCCTTTTTCGAGGTACCCTCTTTACTCCCTTTATTCCTTTTCGACTTTCATTTTTCTTCGTTTCAATATTCCTATTTTTTCTTTATTAATCTTTATGGCCAACGATCATGAATCCGAATTTTCTAGAGTTATCATGAACAAATACAATGTTCCTGATAACATCCAAGTCCATGCTTTTCTTGAAGGCTCCTCCTATTTGTGTCCCCGAAGATTTGATGGAACATGAGACATTTCTTTATGGGATTTCCCTCATTGAAAAGAAGTCATTTCAAGATGTAGGCTGGAGCTTGTTGATCTTAAGACACTACTTGACTGGGGTTTCTCCTATTCGTGTCAATTTTAAACTCAGCAAATTTAGCCCCACACATTTCTGATATTAAGTCGACAACTCACAGTCTAGCCTTTTTCTTTTCTGAATTTTTTTTAAGTCCTTCTACGGGGCAAAAACACTAGTCCTTCTCTTTTGAAGGCGAAAACTTTTTTGCCTTAACGGATATTTTGGGAGGGCCCATTTTGACTATGTCCCTCTTATTGAGAGGGCATCTTAAATTCCTTTTTATGCCAATATGTTATTTCTTACTTTTTGCATGCTGTGTGTTACCATGTTATCTTCCTCTTACGCTATTTCTATTTTTCTTTTTTGCTTCTTCTAAGGATACTAAGTTATCCCTAGTGACTTTCAATCATCTTTAGAGGTAATTGTTCCTCTCTACCATTTTGAGAGCATGACTAGTTGCTTTCTCCTGCGAATTCCTTCTCTTAGTCTTGTTCTTGTTACTTTTTGTGAGCCACATAATTAACTTGATAGTCTTGACATACTTGCCCTTAATTAGGAAATTTATTTACCAGACTCTTGTTTTTTTCTGTAATTTCTCCTTACTTTTAAGACCTCGGTTCACAAAAAAAGTAGAAGCCCTCATTTCAGAAATAAAGAGACCTCGCTCTCCAAGAAGCCTCAATTCACAAGCAAAGAGCCCTCGCTTCACAAACAAAGAACCCACGCTCAAGAAACCATCGTTTCAAAAAGAGCCAACAAAGGACCTGCGCTTCACAAATAGAGAGCCCATGCTCTAAGCAGAGAACAAAATACCCAAAATAGCTAACACGTGGAAGCAACAAATGTATTATTTACTTAAAAGAGTCCATAACTCACATAGAAAGTCAAAGAGTCGGTAGCTCAACCATACCAGTAAAAACATAGAAGTCTGAAAAGAAACATAGCATACGAGCCAAACAAAAAGAGAGTCAAGTAAAATCCTTGGTTTCATAAACTCTGAGGGCAGCAACTATAATAACTCTGGGTTCCATCTCAGCATTAGCAACATCCTCAGCATGGGCAAGAGCTTCTAAAGCCTTCTCCACTTCATCTCCTTTGATGAGAATTGAATAAGAACAATATCGTTGTTCTAGAGTAAAATGACAAAACTCTTCTTGTTGACTTTTACATGGTAGTCGTGTGCATTTAAATACGGGGATTACAAACTCTATTCTAGGAAACTAGCTAAGAGTAAGGCTGTACAAAGTTGAATGTTTCAGAGAATTAATGTGCTGTGATTTGTTAGCTGTACAAGCATGATTTTTGGCTATTTGTCTGATTTATTGTCCTTTGTTTGATTTGTGTGATCTTCCCTTATATGCCCCCGCAAGATGGGGCTGCCATCAGCAAGTCCTATCTTGTTTCTGAGTTGTTCTGTTCGTGCCTTGACATTGGTTTTGTTAAAAGATCTGCAAGTTGGTCCTGTGTATTGACATGATGAACGTGTAGTGGTCCTTTTTGAACCATATTACGCACAAAATTTAGGTCGATCTTTATGTGCTTCATGCGAGAGTGCTATACAGGATTGAAGCTCAATTTTGTTGCTCCCAAGTTATCACAAAGCAGCTTTGGTGTTGAGGATATTGGGAACCCGAGTTCTTGAAATAATGCAAGTAGCCAAATTGTTTCTGACGCTGCATTTGCAAGAGCCCGATATTCGGCCTCGGTGGACAATCTAGCAACTGCCCTTTGTTTTTTTGAGCCAAGAAATTGGATTTGGGCCAAGGAAGCTTGTGTAGGTAGAGGTTGAAGTTCTATCATCAAAGGTACCTGCCCAATTTGCATCCATGTAGGTTGTGAGATTTAAATTGTTGGTTTTTTTTATGTGAATCCCATGGAAAATCATTTGTTTCAAGTAACGTAAGAGCATTTTTGTAGCTGTCCAATGAGTTGCAGTGGGTTTATGCATGAAATGAGATAGTTTATTCACTGCAAACGAGATATCTGGCCTTGTAAGAGATAAGTATTGAAGAGAACCTATGACACTCCTAAATTCAGTGTTGTCCACTGAGCTTGTTCCATCAATAAGTTTGAGGGCTGTGGTTGTGGATAATGGTGTTGACACATCTTTTGCACCTAGCATATTGTGTTTAGACAGAACTTCTCTAATGTATTTATGCTGAGACAAGAAAAGTCCAGATTTTGTAGGTATGACTTCCATTCCTAAAAAGAAATGGAGGTGTCCCATGTCTTTTAGAGAGAAACAATTGCCAAGTTTTTCAATTACTGAGGTCACAAAGTGATTATCACTGCCGGTAATGACCAAGCCATCCACATACACTAGCAAAAAACATGTGACAGAGCTGGTTTTATATATGAAGAGTGAAGAATCAGCTTTTGAATTGACAAACCCAAGCTTCATTATAGTATGCCTAAGAGCTGAATACCAGGCTCTTGGTGCTTGTTTTAGGCCATAAATGGCCTTGCGTAGACGACAGACGTGGTTTGGCTTGTGCACATCTTTAAATCCCGGAGGTTGTACCATGTAAACATCTTTAGTCAACAGTCCATGTAAAAATGCATTATTGACGTCGAGTTGTCTTAGAATCCACCCTTGCATGACAACAATAGTCAAGATAGTTCTTACTGTTGCAGGTTTCACAACGGGACTAAACGTCTCCTTGTAGTCCAAACCCGAGCGTTGGTTGTACCCTTTTGCAACAAGTCTAGCTTTGAAGAGATCAATAGACCATCAGATTTTCTCTTCACACAAAATACCCATTTACAACCCACTGGTTTACAGTGTGTGGGTGGGGAAACTAGTTCCCATGTAGCATCCCTCATCAATGCCATGAGTTCTTCAGACATTGCAGTCCTCCATTTTGGATCACTGAGTGCTTGTTTCACACAAGTTGGCTCAATGGTTGGTTGAATGGGGGTGTTTTGTGATTGAGTTAAATTGTTTGGGCTTGTGGATATTATTCATAGAGCATGTGGTCATGGTATGGGTTCAAGTTGGTTCAGCTGGTGGGTTATTGGTTGTTGGCTCATGGATTTCAGCATTTGGGTTGTACGTATCCGTAGTGGGTAAGACCATGAAATGAGTGGACTCATTCATGTGTGACTCATGTGGTGCGATTGAAGAAATGGAATTCAAATTGGGGTAATTATAAGAGGAGAAATTAGGAGAAATACCTAAGGGTGCAGTGGAAGGCGACGTGCTCTCAGACTGCACTGGTGGTGGTCATGGTAGAGGTTGCACAGAGATGGGCAGAGCAGGAGACTTGGACGGCATGCTGGGCTCTGATTTCATGATGGGACTTCTGGTTTTGTTAAAGAGGATGTGCCTTGAGAGATACATGCGGTTTGTGGAGAGGTCGAGACACTTGTATGCGCTTTGGGTTTGAGAGTAGCCTACAAATAGACACGGGATTGACTTGGGCTGAAGCTTATTTGAGTTGTAGGGTCGGGTTAGAGGAAAACACAGATAGCCAAACTTTCTTAACTTCAGATAGTTTGGATTTTATTGAAATAAGGCTTGAAATGGTGACTTGTTGTTTAACAATGGTGTTGGCTGTCGGTTAATGAGGTAAACAGTTGTTTGGAAAGCATGAGGCCAATAAGATGGAGGTAAAAATGTATATTGTAAAGTGTTAGACCTGTTTCAACAAGATGTCTATGACGTTGTTCACAAACCATATTTTGTTGAGGGGTATGGGGGCAGTCGTATAATGGCTAATCCCATAGATATATAAATAGTTTTTGAGCGCCACAAATTCTCCACCATTGTCGGAGTAAAGACATTTGATTTTTCGTTGAAAACGGTTTTCCACAAGATGTTTAAATTGTGGAAAAATAGTGCTTACTCCAAATTTATTCGTCAAAGGATAAAACCACATATATTTGGTAAAGTGATTTGAGGGTTTCGCAAGGTCCACGCCTAAACTATGAGGCATGAGCCCATGTCGACGAATGGGGGTAGAAACTAGAAATCACTTAAGATTCTAATTTTTTTTACGGAAATTCAGTAAACCACCTTATTAAATGGACGATATTAGATCTTCCCCCCACAAAATGTAAGATTAGTTTCCAAAAGTTAACATGCCTTTTTATTTATTTATTTTTTTTTTTTTAATAGAGAGATGTCCTTTTTTTTTAGAGAGAGCTGCTATTGTCACATTAACTTTTACTAATGACACACCATTCCCGCATAAATTGCCAAAGAAATGCACAACGTTGGTGTGGTAATAGTAACTCTATCTTTTTAAATTAAGGTGAAATTTTGTTTGTTTATTTGTTTTGTTTTTTTTCTTTTCATGAGTTTTTTTTTTAACTTAAATTATTACATTAAAATTTGAATAAAATCAAGTTTATAAAAAAAAGGTACATTAACTTTTAGTCGAGGAAACCTAATCGTGCATTTCACAAGGGATCAATAGAGGGTGTTACTAATTATCCAATTATTTATGAGTTGTGATGAACTGATTTGAAAAAAACCACTCAAATTCACTCGTTGTTGTGATATGTGTATAAAATCATAGAAGGTTGATAAACCTGATGAATCTTTAGATTCAAAGAATAAGGACAAACATAACGATGTTCAACAACAAGATGAAGAAGTGGGGCTGATTATAAGATTATCGCTCCATTTCCGCAACGGTTACTTTTTTAAGCAAATTACCAACAATCAAGATATTTGGAAGTTTTCCAACAAGTTAAAATCAATATTCCCTAGTTGGATGCGATGAAACAAGTATCGTCATATGCTAAACTTCTAAAGGCTCTTTGTACTGTTAACCAAAAGCTTAATGTACAAAAGAAAACCTTTTTTGATGGAATATGTAAATGTTATCTTAAAGTACAACTCTCCACCCAAGTACAAGACGATCCTGGTTGCCCTACTATTAGGGAACTTTTGGATTTAGCAAGCTTTACTTGATTTAGGGGCAAGTGTAAATCTACAACACTACACGGTATACAAACAATTGGGACTTGTTGAATTAAATCCACTAAGGTCACTCTACAACTCATTAATGGATTTATTAGGATATAGAGAGGGATAGTTGAGGATGTGTTAGTCGGGATAGATAAATTTTACTTTCCAGTAGACTTTATTATCATGGATACTCAACCTATGACAAATGTAAGTACTTAAATACTTGTCATCCTTGGTCTCCTTGAAAACACCCTCGATCCGTGGGCTGCGGATCCAATTTTTTTTTTTTATGCTTTGGGTGTCGCCACCTAGTTTTACGATTTAGGAACCGAAACATGACTCAAAATAAATAAAGAAGTACTAATCTTAAAAAAGAACGGGTCCGGGGATCACATTACGAGATTGGAAGGTGTTAAGCACCAATCCCAATCGACGAACATCGGTCTCTACTTTTTTCAAAAATTACATTACTAAAAATGACCTAAAAAAAATAAAATAAAAAATACCTAATTTACCTGGGTGATTGAGATAGTCGATTCCCTTAGAACTGGCGGAGTGCGTTCCTCATATGAGTCTTCCAACTTTATCTCCATCACTAGATCCACTTCCGATCTCCGATGTGAGGTATTCTCTTCCTAGATCTAAATATTTTTTGGATATTCTGAGTGTTTTGAAGGTTTCTAGGTGTTTTTTGAGGATTTCTAAATATTTTATGAGTAAAAAATGAGGTTTGGGTGTTAGGTAAGGACTTGGGGCTTCAAATTTAAGGTTTTATGAATATTGGGGAGAGTTTTTTGCCTCTTTTTCCTTAGATTTTTCTTAAACTACAAGTTTAGGTTGTAAAGTCTGATTTTTATAGAGTTTTTTGAGAGTTTTTACGTTTAACTAGGTCTCTTTAAGATAAAGTTAAGTTGTTTAATTAAGGTTTTGAATTAGGATTTTAATTCTTATGTACAATGAAGATTTTTAAGTTTTTGGAGAACCCCCCCAATTATATTTTTAATTCTTTGGAACCCTAGATAAAGGGGTATTTTAATAAATATTATGTGGGTCCCACTTAATTAATGGGCCACCACTAAAAATTTGATCTGTGGGCTTAATTAATTGATTTTATTTGTTCAAATTTTTAATTCAATTTATTAAAATTTCACTTTTCGTTAATTAATATTTTAATTATTAATTTGAAATTTTAAAATTTTTAGCAATGAAAAATTATCGTTTTACCCTCTAAGAGGGTTTTTGAGTTGAGAGATTGATTTTCGACGTTTTAGGATATTTTGAAATCAATTTTCCGTGAGGAATACAATGGGAGCATCTATTTGTGTCACTTACGAAGTTTTGGCGTTAAATGATTTTGTGCTCTATAAAGACGTTTTCGTAAATTTGTCGAATTTGGTAAGATTTGGAGAAATAATTTATTTGATTTTAATTTGTTATTTTATGTGTTTGAAAGGATTTTTCTAAGCGTAATGTAGGCTCTATGGATGTTTTGATGTTAGGGGGTATTTTGGTAATTTGATCATTTTTTTATGATTTTTTTCTTGTAAAGCTTTTTTTTGTCTCAAAATGATGATTTTATGTTTTTGGGTCATATTTTCCTAACGTAGTGTGGTTTCTAAAGTTTTGTTTGCTTGAGATACCTCATCCGAATTTTTGGAGCAAATCTAATAACAAATAAAAAACATTTGAATATTCATCCATCTATCATTGGGAACCGTCGCAATCGGATTGACAGGTTGATTAATCAGGCGAGTGCGAAAATGAGGTGTCTACAAATGCCCCTCTTTAGCAAAGGGTTGAAACAAATTAGATTACAAATCTACTTTGGTAGATAATGCGATATCTGAATGCCAAAGCTAGTGACAATCCATTTTGTAGCTTGATTTAGCAATTCGTCGAGACGTTCGTATCTTCTAACGGCGTCAAATACTTAAATTTTAGAAAATTCTCCTTGACTAATGCAAATGTGCACGTATATGCAGTAGTGTAATGATGATTTTGAAAAAGTGCGCTTCCATGTTGCGCATTCATAAAAAAAAACTGAGTTAGATCACTAAGCAAAAAATAAAATAAACAAATCTTAAGAAAGATTGAATTAAATAAATATAAAGCTCAAGAAAAGTCTAAATGAGGTCTGAGTAAAATCTAAGCAAAATTTGAAAAAAAGTTGAATGTCCTACTCTACCTACCCTGGGTAAAAGAGTAATTAACCTTTTTTTTTAAAGTCCTACTCTACCCGCTCGGAGTGAAAGAGTAATGAACTTATTTTTTTTTTGAGTCCTACTCTACTTACTCAAGGTGAAAGAGTAATAAACTTATTTTTCTGAGAGTCATATTCTACCTGCTCGGGGTGAAACAGTAATAAACTTATTTTTCTAAGAGTCCTACTTTACCTACTCGGGGTAAAAGAGTAATGAACTAGTTTTTCCATGAGTCCTACTCTACCTACTTAGGGTGAAAGAGTAATGAACTAATTTTCTGATAGTCATATTCAACCTGCTTGAGGTGAAAGAGCAATTAACTAGTTTTTTGGGAGTCTTACTCTACCTGCACGGGGTGAAAGAGTAATGAACTTATTTTCTAAGAGTCTTATTCTACCTATCCTGGGTGAAAGAGTAATGAACTTTTTTTTGAAAAAACAAATAAGAGATTAACACCGTTTCAGGATGTTTTTTTTAACATAGAGTTGGATTTTATGAAGTCAGGTCAACATTTTAATTTTCTTTAAACTTCAGGAGTTTTCAAAAATTACTATCAAGAGGGTAACATTTTAATTCAAGGTTAACCTTATCATTTGGGATTGATCAAGTTTCAGAACAAAATGTCCCTAGTTTGATAGAGAACATTACACTGGGGATAGTTGAATACAATTAAAAATAAAATTGCCCCTAGTATAAAGGGAAAAACTATATGATTTAAAAAAGGAAAATGCCCCTTGTTTTGAAGGTTTGAAATCTCTGATTGCCATAAGTGCAATAAAGATTTAACCTTTAACTTTAACTTTTTACATTTTGAGTCAAGTTCAAAGGAACAAAATACTTCCTATTGACATTTATCATAGAATTCATCATTTTTTTTTCTTTTTGGTTCACTTAGGAAAGTGAAAATTTTCATATCAATCGTAGACAAGATACTCGTGGTTTCTGAGTCTTTGTCTGGTTTAAGTTGGGTATTAAAACTTGGTCATTTGGACTTTTGATGTTTCGACTCGAACGACTCTTTTAGCTTTTTAACTCAACGAAGATTTTATTTTGGTTTTTGGTTGCTTTAACTTTCACCTTTTCAGGTTTTCAATCTAGCGAGCTTACAAGCTTTTATTTTTATTTCTCATTTTTTGCCCTGATTGTTGCTAAGGCCATCCTTTTGAATTTTCAACCTTGCGAGCTTGCCTTAACTTTTGCCTAAGTCGCCCTTTCGGGTTTTCAACCTAGTAAGTTTTAATTCTTTGTTCTAATTATTACCAAAATCGTCATTTCGAATTTTCAACCTTGCAAGCTTGTCTTAACTTTTACCTAAGTCATTTTTCGGATTTTCAACCTAGTAGGTTTTTTTTTCTTTGTTGTAATTGTTGTCAAAACCGTCCTTTCGAATTTTTAACCTTATGAGATTGCCTTAACTTTTGTCTAAGTCGCCCTTTCAGGTTTTCAATCTAGTAGGCTATTTTTTCTCTTTTTTTTTCATTTTGAACTTTTAGAGTTATGTTTGATCATGTTTTGCTACATTTCTTGACTTTTTCCTACGGTATTTAGGAAGACTTTCATGGCAAGCTTAAGACTGGGCATAAAAAAAGGAAGTTTGAGACTCAAAAACCTGAATGCCCCTTATGTAGCATTTCTTTTAAATTTTTTATTTTTCTTTGAATTTTCTTCCCCATTTTGATAATATCTCTTTTTGAAAAAAAATTTCTTTGTGGGGGAATATATATTTTTTGAATTTTCTTTCCCATTTTGATAATATCTTTTTTTTTTGGATTTTTCCTTTGTGGGGGAATATATATTTTTTATTTTGATGTGGTTGGGTCTGAAGTAACTTCTCAGGTTTCCTACGTACCCTAAAATTTTGGGATCAGACCAAATCGTAGTTCGAATAATTCCCTTCCTTAAGTTAGGTGACTGGGCTGAAAAAGAAAAATGCATTTTTTTTTAAAAGACTGCAAAGGACTGAGAAAAGAGATATTGAACTGGGTAACAAGAAAATTAATTTACCACAGATGGCCTCCTTAGATGTAGTATCACTTGATCTGGTTAATGTTAGTTGGTTCTAGTAGTTCAATTCTATCATGATCTTGAAGTCTAACAACTTTTTCAGGTAGTTATTTCCTTAATGAATGAATCTCTCCAATTGGGTTTAGACTTTCTCCTATGGTCGAGAAGGAGTGCTCAATTTTCTTTGAAGTTTGATGATTTTCCCAGGCAATGTTTCATTGCTGATGAATGAATCTCTCCACTTGGGTTCAACTTCCTCGTTTGGTCAAGAAAAGATGTTCAATTTTCTTTAAAGTTGATGGTTAAATTCTTGACTTGTAAGTGGCAAACTTTGACATTCTTGTCAAATGTGCGAGTGACTCTTCTCTCATAAGTTTATACGTGTTACAAAACTTCTAGGTTGTTTTTCTTCAATCCGGTTTAGTTATTTGTATCGATGACGGACTTAGTTTATTTCTAACAATTGACTTTCCATCAAGATCTTGAGATGTGGGATTTCTATTTCTATTTCTATTTCAACTAGTAAAACTGCTTCCATATCATACATTAGAGAGTAGGGAGTAACTCTTGTGGAAGATCGTATTGAAGTGCAATATGCCCATAGCGTGAATGGTAACTTCTATAACCAATCCTGGTGCAATTGACACATTTTTCTAATGATTGTCTTGAGATTTTTTATTGGTTGCTTCAACCTTTCCATTAGTTTGAAAACATAGGAAGATGATTTGTGATGCCGAATCTTGAACTTTGAAGATAGAGTTGAACTTTGAACATAGAGTAATAACCTCGACTTTGGAGTATGATCTGTTATCAGAAATCAATTATGAAGGTACCCGTATCGACTGATGATATTTGCTTAGATGAACTTTGCAACTCGAGATGCAGTGAGGACAACATTCATTTTGTAACATTTCTATCGATATTTTCATTTCATCGGACAAGTATCTATTTCGTATTGAACAACACCCAAGCTTGCACCTAACATATCCACATAGGATCACGCGAATAAGTCTTTTGAAATTTTTGAGTAAATTCATTATCCCCTCGTATTCCTTTAGGGGTAAGGTGATTTCTATTTGAATTTCTTGGGAATTATTTTTTCGAGGTCAATGACCTTTGCTTTCTTAATTAGAGGTCGAGCAAGACATTTATCTTCTCATTTAGGAGGGGGTTACTTATTAGAGGAATTTCTCCTTAAAGTCAGATTATTAGTTAATTCGTTAATGTGTTCAAGGTATTCAAAAATTTCCTTTATCCAATCAAATTCAAATGGGGCGACAGACACCTCTATAGACTCTACAAACTAACTCGACTCAACATAAAAAAAAAAGTAGATTCGATCTAAAGAAAACATGGCATTAATGAATTGATAAAAAAAAATTGGACTCAAGACTCATAAGATACAATTACCCACACATAATGGGCTTGACTATAGACTGAGGACTCGAGATATTGTTTCCAACCAATAAAATCGAGGCATTGTGATCTTCAGGGAACAACTGGGCAATGTTGAGATATTTTGAGGATTTTTCTGACGATTGACTTGGTGTTGACATTCATTCTAACTGACCAGACTAGTGACCCAAGCAAAATGGTAAACAATTGAGCTTAGGTGCAATGATAACCTCATCAAAAGTGAATTTAATCAATTCCTGTGTTACCCTCTTAATAACATTTTAATGAATCCTGAGATTTTATTGAATTCTTGAAAAATATTGACAAAAGTTGTTAAATTAAACAAAAGTTTAATCTTGAGGACAAAATCGTAATTTCTTTATCTAAGTAATTGAGATAAGAGATGACTTGAAATGATTTGAAATTAGACTTAAGCTTTATTGTTCTAGGTGGATTCACATTCTCTAATGTCTTGCTTTCAGTTGTAGTTTTCTCAAAGTTTAATTCTTTATTTTTAGTAGTTCATAATCAAACAAATCTCCCAATCGATTTTAAATTCTTTTGAAATTTGTTCTTAGCTATTTTTCAAAGTTTTGAGTATTCCCCACTGTCTCTATTGATTCGACCATTACTTACCAAGAGCTTAGGTTTATTTTTTTATTCTTCTTCTACTATACCATTGCACATAACATCAACGAACATGAACCACGTAAATCTTGTGTTGTTGTTGTGTGTTCTTTCTTTACTTTCTTTATTGTTACTTGAATTTGCTTTTAAACACATTATTCTAGTTTGGTTACTGGAATTGATTCATTTATTCTTAGAAGGGATTAATTTTGATAATTGATTTTCGTGTATGGAATGAGATCTAGCCACAATAATTTCTTTTAATATAATCCCTAAGTTTTGGGTGGTATCTTAATAGTCTATTTAGTAAACTTTTTTTTTTCTTAATAGTCCATGAGCTTCATATCACGTTATAATATTTTTTTAAATACCCAAACTATCATTTTCTCATATTCTTCACATAGTTGGGGTTTCCAAGGGTGCCTATCATTTTCTCATATTCTTCACATTCCTTCAAGTTTTGTTAATTCGTGTTTTACTTGAGATTTATGAGGTTACTTAACTCAGATTTAGAAGGGTTTTATTTTATTTTAGAAAGGTTCTTTTTAGTAGATTTAAAAAGTTATTTGATATTTTAATTTAGAAAGATTTTATTCCTTGTTGACTTTTTTTTTTTGTATTTTTTGTATTTTTGCTATGTTAGATTTGTATTTATCCTAGACCAGGTTATATTTTTGTTAATTGTGAGATCCCATCATCATGTAGAGAGTTGCCTTAAAATTTAAATTTTTTTTTATTTAGTGTTATTTGATTGGACTTAATTTTTAAAAGTTCTATGAAATAACCAACTTACCATTGTAATGTGAACATCCTAGAAGGAATGGTTGTTTAGGAAATTTTTAAGGCTTTTGAGTTTAGTCAATCAAACAATTGTTGATGCTTGACTTGACTTGGTCAAAGTTAGGATCTTTAACTTTTTTATTTTAGAAAGCTTTTAATTTAAAATATAATTTTGGAAAAATTTTCATGTTTTGTGAATGTCAAAGCGTAGATTAGACTGGAAATTTGTGTTGAGGATAACTCAAGTGTTTGGGTAAAAATTTATCAATTTGAGAGAATTGACTATTTTACCCTCTAAACTAAATAGATTTTTTCATTTGGAAATGAGTTGCTTCAGATTTTGGAGTATTTCAGAAGTAATATTTTGCTAGGAATTTAGTAAAAATGATGGCTTCAAGTGTCTTAGAGTTTTTATGTGAATAGTGGGTGTGGATCCCCAGGGAAATTTTGGTTATTTAAAAAAAATGCATTTTTTTGTGGAATGACCTATTTTATCTTAGTTTATTTTGGAGTCAAAGGTATTTTGTTAATTTTTGAAAAGTTACGTGAATTTCAAGATTTTGCCTAATTTTAACCTATATGCATTGTTTTTATATCTATGAATGTTGCAAGTCATTGGAAAGTAACCTGAAAGCCTAGGAATGATCTAAAGAAGTTAAAAAAAAAAAGGCTATGAAACTTTCGTCATCATAGGGAGCCAATCACAATTGAGAAACGAGTTGCTAAATGGGGGTTTTAGTGCTTCCGGCTCCTAATTTTTAGAATATAGGACTTTGGCCCCAACTATTTTAAATTTGCATTCTAACCTTACACCTTACCAAAAGATCAAAATACCCTCAATCTTGTTAGGTTTGTCTTGGGAATTGTTACCTAGACTTGAAATCTATTACATGGCAAATGGTACAGACAATTTTACATAAAATTTTCTATGAAGCTTACCTCGTCACTTTTATACACATCTTCCATCTCCATGAAACTTCGACTGTAGGTGTTTTGCTCTCTCCTCCATTTTTACAAGATTAACAAGAACGAATCTCTATTATTAAATAACGAAGATCTATTTTTACGTAATGAAGCTCTATTATTAAATAACGAAGATCTATTTTTACGTAATGAAGCTCCATTTTTACATAACGAAACTTCTGGTATTAGCTCCAACCTCCATAATTTACACATGGTTGTCTCATCTTCCTAGTAAAAATATATAATAAAAAAGTAAATGTGGTTAACGATTTTATTATTTAAAACAATACTATCTTAAAGATGCATGACGTTTCATGAAATGACATTATGCTTCGATAAGAAATTTTCTCATTTTATCACTTAAATAGAAAAGGAAATTGTTTTACATTATCACTTTTGTTTATTTTCATCAAAGTTTGGTATTGACTACAGTTGTAATAAAAAATGTACAGTTAAGTATCACATTTCCCCATAAAGAATGTGAAATAACTATAAAGAACACCTAGGTGGGGTGAATAGGTCTTCTAACATTTTTTTATTATCACAACACTTAAAGAACCAACCAAGCAATCACAACATACAAATAATTCAAATAATAAACAAGGTAGAGTTTAGAAAATCAAACCACACAAGAGGCATAAATTTATAGTGGTTTGACGACCTTGGTCCCTACTGCACTTTCGGAAAGCTCAATTACTTGAGCTTATGTTTTTTTATTCAATGCTTTTATATTACAATCTCTTAAACAGAAAAAGTAAGCACACTACTGAAAGCGCCCTCGATCCGCAGGGTGTGCGGAACCGCATTTGACCCTTGAAGTTTGGGAGTCGCCACCTAGTTATTATGGTCTAGGAACCAAACTGACTCTAAAACGGATAATAAACTAATCTACTACAAAAAATCTGAATCCGGGGATCATGTTACGAGGTTAGAAGGTGTTAGGCACCAACCCCGCCCAGCCAATGTCGGTCTCTACTTATCCCAAATAAAACTACATTGCTACTGACAAAACTAGATTAAAAAATAATGAAAAAATCTTACTTTCGATCTGCAAAAGTGTTATTCCCTCAGATCTAGTGAAAACGGCTCCTTGTACTGTACTCCTTACTTCGTTCTGTCTCCAGATCTGATTTTTGATCTCCGAGGTAAGGTATCTCCTTCTTGGATCTAGGTGCTTTGAATTTGTTATGGATTTTTAGGGTGTTTTTGAGAGGTTTCTAGGTGTTTTTCAGCCTGAAATCGAAGTAAGGGTGTTAGTTAAAGAGTTGAGACTTAAAATTAAGGTTTTGGGGATGTTGTGGAGGCTTCTTCACCTACTTTTTTTAGGGTTTTTCTTTGATACGAAAATAGGGTAAGGAGGCTCCTATTTATAAAGTTTTTATAAGCATTAGAGTTTGATTAGAGTTTCTTTTAGAGTTTTAATTAGGGTTTTAACTTTGGTCTCATGAGATGGACTTAGTCTTTAGGGCTTTGACTTAGGGTTTTGATTTAGTTTGACTTTAGTCTTATGAGATTGACTTGATTAATTTAGATTAGGGTTTTGACTTTAGTCATATGAGATTGACTTTAATATTTGACTTTAGTCTTACTTAATTGACTTTAATTTTGACTTTAGTCTTATTTATTGACTTTAATATCTTGACTTTAGTCTTACTTGATTGACTTTAAATTTTTGGAGAACCCCTCTCTATATCTTTAATTCTTTGGACCCCCAAATGGAGGGGTCCTTAAAGAAATATCTTACGAACCATCAACAATTTTGCCTGAAAGCCTGATTGATCAATTTTTTGTTCAAATTTTAAAATTAATTTTATTAATGTTTCACTTTACATTATTTAATGATTTATTTATAAATTTCAAAATTTTTAATTATTAAAATTGTGAAATTACCATTTTGCCCTCGGAGAGGAGTTTTTACGTTTTAAGCCGTTTTTCAATGTTCCAAGATGTTTTGGAATCAATTTTTCATAAGAAATTCAATGGGAATGTTGGTTTTTGTCATTTATGAAGTTTTTGTATGAAATGATCGTGAACTTTATGAGAGGCATTTTCGTAATTTTGTCAAATTCTGTGAAAATTGACGAAATGATTTATTTGATTTCAATTTGTTGTTTTATGTGTTTGAATGGGTTTTCCTAAGCGTAATGTAGGCTCTAGGATTGTTTTGATGTTAGGGGTATTTTGGTAATTTGGTCATTTTTAATGATTTTTATCATGAAGCTTCTTTTTGGTCTGCAATATGATGATTTCTACGTTTCTAGGATTGTATTTTCCTAGCGTAGCGTGGTTTCTAAGGTTTTGTCAGTTCGAGATACCTCATCCGAATTTTCGAAACATATCTGGTAACAAAATAAAGCATTGGAATAAACATCCATCATTAGGAACCGTTGCGATCGAGTTAACGAGTTGATTAATCAGGCAAGTGCAAAAATGGGGTGTCTACAGATGCCCCTCTTTGGTAGAGGGTTGAAGCAAACTAGATAACAAATCTATTTTGGTAGATAGTGTGATATCCAAATGCCAAAGCTAGTGACAGTTCATTTTACAGCCTGATTTAGCAATTCGTTGGGGTGTTCGGATCCTTGACGGTAAAACTCTCCCCGAATTAGAAAAATGTCAGTCCTTGAGCGCGAGCTCTCACTGGCAATGTCAGATCCTTGAATTTTAAAAAATTCTCCTTGACTGCTGTAACAACTGTGTAGTGTGTGCACTCAAAATCTGAGATAGATTTCGAAGAGTCTAAGTTAGAAATGAGTCAAATCTGAGCATGAAGTGAATATAAACTGAGCATAATTCCAAGAAAACCCTTGGCGGCATCTGAGTATAGTTCCGAGAAAACCCTCGGTGGCATCTGAGCATAATTTCAAGAAAAACCTTGGCGGCATCTGAGCATAGTTCCGAGAAAATCCTCGGCGGCATCTGCGCATAATTCCAAGAAAACCCTTGGCGGCATCTGAGCATAGTTCCGAGAAAACCCTCGGTGGCATCTGAGCATAATTCCAAGAAAACCCTTGGCGGCATCTGAGCATAGTTCCGAGAAAACCTTCGGCGGCATCTGAGCATAATTCCAAGAAAACCATTGGCGACGTCTGAGCATAATTCCGAGAAAAACCCTCGGCGGTAATTGAGCATAATTCCAAGAAAACCCTTGGTAGCATCTGAGCATAATTCCGAGAAAACCCTCGACGGCATCTGAGCATAATTCCAAGAAAACCCTTGGCGGCATCTGAGAATAGTTCCGAGAAAACCCTCGGCGGCATCTGACCATAATTCCAAGAAAATCATTGGCGGCATCTGAGCATAGTTTCGAGAAAATCATTGGCGGCATCTGAGCATAATTCTAAGAAAACCCTTGGCGGCATTTGAGCATAGTTCCAAGAAAACCCTCGGCGATAACTGAGCATAATTCCAAGAAAACCCTTGGCGCCATCTAAGCATAATTCCGAGAAAACCCTCGGCGACATCTGAGTATAATTCCAAGAAAACCCTTGGCGAAAACTGAGCAAAATCCAAGATAACCCTTGGTGGCAACTGAGCAAAATCCAAGATAACCCTTGGCGGCATCTGAGCAAAATCCAAGATAATCCTTGGCGGAAACTGAGCAAAATCCAAGATAACCCTTGGCGGCATCTAAGCAAAATCCAAGATAACCCTTGGCGGAAACTGAGCAAAATCCAAGATAACCCTTGGCGGCAACTGAGCAAAATCCAAGTTAACCATTGGCGGTAACTGAGCAAAATCCAAGATAACCCTTGGCGGAAACTGAGCAAAATCCAAGATAATCCTTGGCGGCATCTAAGCAAAATCCAAGATAATCCTTGGCGGCAACTGAGCAAAATCCAAGTTAATCCTTGGCGGTAACTGAGCAAAATCCAAGATAGCCCTTGGCGGTAACTGAGCAAAACTGGCAGAAGAATGAAGGAATTTTGGAAAAGAATGAATGAATTTGGAGAAGATTGATTGGTATGAATCGGAGAATGAATAAATCCGAAAGATAATGAATCTGAAAAAGAAATGATCAAATCTAAGAATGATTGGATCTGGAAAGGAATCTGGGAACGAAAGAATGCCATATCTCCTATGTGAGATCCAAAATGCTTTTGTTTGAACCTCAATGATTTATCAAAAAGTTTCATGAATTTAAAACCGGAGTTTTTATTTCTTTTGAACCTCAAGGGGTTTTTTTTTTTTGAAAAACTGTTATCAAGAGGGTAACCTTAAGTTTGGGGTTCTTATTATCTTTTAGGATTAACATTGCTCAAAAATAAAATGCCCCTAGTTTGACAATGAACGTGGCATTGAAGATAATTGAACATATCATGCAAAAATTAAAAAAAATGCCCCTAGTATAAGGGGGAAAAGTAATATTAAAGAATAAAGAAAATGCCCCTTGTATGAAGGTTTGAAATATTTGATTACCACAAGCGCAATAAAGATCCAACTATTAATTTTGATTAATTTTATTAAAGATTTTGAGTCAGGCTCAAGAGAACAAAATATTTTCTTCTGAAACTCATCATAGAATTCACCCTTCTCTCCATTGGTTCACTTGGGGAAGTAAAAATTTTCAAATCGATCGTAGACAAGATACTTGTGGTTTCTGAGTCTATGCCTGGTTTAAGCGAAGTATTGAACTTGATTATTCAGACTTCTGATGTTTCAGCTCGGACCGCTCTCAGCTTGTGATTTTCTTCTGTTTTTTTTTTTTTTTTGCTCTAACTTTTGCCTAGATTGCCTTTTCGGGTTTTCAATCTATCGAGCTTGCTCTAGCTTTTGCCTAGATCGCCTTTTCAGGTTTTCGATCTAGCGAGCTTTTTCTTTTTTTTCCTTGGCTCTGATTGTTGCTAAAGTTGTCATTTCAGATTTTCAACCTTGCGAGCTTGCCTTAATTTTTGCCTAAGTCGACCTTTTCGGATTTTCAACTTAGTAGGCTTCATCATTTTTTTTATCTTTTTCTTCTCCTCTGAACTTCTAGAGTTACAGTCTGATCATGCTTTGCTATCTTCCTTGACTTTTCCTACGATACTTAGGAGGACTTTTATCGGTAAGCTTAGGTCTGGGTATAAAATGAAAGAAATTTTGAGGCTCAAAAACCCAAATGCCCCTTGTGTGGCATTTCATTTAAACTTTTTTCTTGAATTTTCTTCCCTATTTTGGATGATATTTCTTTTTCTTTTGAATTTTTTTTCTTTTTAGATTTTTTTTGTCGAGGAATTTATTATTTTATTGTGATGTGGACGGGCCTGAAGTAACTTCTCAAGTTGCTTACGTGAAAGCGCCCTCGATCCGCGGGGTGCGCAGATCCGCAGGGTGCGCGGATCCGCTTTTGACCCTTAAGGTTTGGGAGTCCCCACTTAGTTATTATGGTTTAGGAACCAAATTGACTCTAAAACGGATAATGAACTAATCTACTATATAAAATCTGAATCCGGGGATCATGTTACGGGGTTGGAAGGTGTTAGGCACCAACCCCGCCCGGCCAATGCCGGTTCTACTTATTCCAAATATAACTACATCGCTAATGACAAAACCTAGATTAAAAAATAATAAAAAATCTTACCTTCGATCTGCAAAAGTACTATTCCCTCAGATCTGGTGAAAACAACTCCTTGTACCGTACTCCTTGCTTCGTTCTGTCTCCGGATCTAATTCCTGATCTCCAAGGCAAGGTATCTCCTTCTTGGATCTGGATGCTTTGAATTTGTTGTGAATTTTTGAAGTATTTTTGAAAGGTTTCTAGGTGTTTTTTAGGCTAAAATCGGAGTAGGGGTGTTAGGGAAGGAGTTGGGGCTCCAAAATTAGGGTTTTTGGGAGGTTATGAAGCCTTCTACACCTACTTTTTCTAGGATTTTTTCTTTGATACGAAAATAAGATGTGGGGGCTCCTATTTATAAAGTTTTTAGAAGCATTAAAGTTTGATTAGGATTTCTTTTAGAGTTTTAATTAGGATTTTGACTTTGGTCTCATGAGATGGACTTAGTCTTTAAGGCTTTGACTTAGGGTTTTGACTTTAGTCTTATGAAATTGACTTGATTAGTTTAGATTAGGATTTTGATTTAGGGTTTTGACTTTAGTCTTATGACTTTAGTCTTATGAGATTGACTTGATTAATTTAGATTAGGGTTTTGATTTAGGGTTTTGACTTTAGTCTTATGAGATTGACTTTAATCTTACTTAATTGACTTTAATTTTGACTTTAGTCTTATTTGATTGACTTTAATATCTTGACTTTAGTCTTACTTGCTTGACTTTAAATTTTTGGAGAACCCCTCTCTATTATATCTTTAATTCTTTGGACCCCCAAATGGAGGGGTCCTTAAAAAAATATCTTGCGAACGATCAACAATTTTGCCTGAAAGCCTGTTTGATCAATTTTTTCTTCATATTTTAAAATTAATTTTACTAATGTTTCACTTTACATTATTTAATGATTTATTTATTAATTTTAAAATTTTTAATTATTACAATTGTGAAATTACCATTTTGCCCTCGGAGAAGATTTTTTACGTTTTAAGTCATTTTTCCATGTTCCAGGATGTTTTGGAATCAGTTTTTCGTAAAGAATTCAATGGGTATGTTGGTTTTTGTCATTTATGAAGTTTTTGTATGAAATGGTAGTGAACTTTATGAGGGGTATTTTCGTAATTTTGTCAAATTTTGTGAAAATTGGCGAAGTGGTTTTCTTGGTTTCGATTTATTGTTTAATGTGTTTGAGTGGATTTTCCTAAGCGTAATGCAGGCTCTAGGGTTGTTTTGATGTTAGGGATATTTTATTAATTTGGTCATTTTTAATGATTTTTAACGTGAAGTTTCTTTTTGGTTTGCAAGATGATGATTTCTATGTTTCTAGGGTCGTATTTTCCTAGCGTAGCGTGGTTTCTAAAGTTTTGTCAGTTCGAGATAACTCATCCGGATTTCTGAAACATATCTAGTAACAAAATAAAGCATTGGAATAAACATCCATCATTGGGAACCTTTGCGATCGGGTTGATGACTTGATTAATCAGGCAGATGCAAAAATGGGGTGTCTACAGATGCCCCTCTTTGGTAGAGGGTTGAAGCAAACTAGATAGTAAATCTATTTTGGTAGATAGTACGATATCCGAATGCCAAAGCTAGTGACAGTTCATTTTGCAGCCTGGTTTAGCAATTCGTCGGGGTATTCGGATCCTTGAGCGTAAAACACTCCCCGAACTAGAAAAATGTCAGGTCCTTGAGCGCGAGCTCTCACTGGCAATGTCAGATCCTTGAACTTTAGAAAATTCTCCTTGACTGATGTAATAACTGTGCAAGTGTGTGGGCTCAAAATCTGAGATAGATTTCAAAGAATTTCAGTTGGAAATGAGTCAAATCTGAGCATGAAGTAAATATAAACTGAGCATAATTCCAAGAAAACCCTTGGCGGCATCTAAGCATAATTCCGAGAAAATCCTCGGCGATAACTGAGCATAGTTCCGAGAAAACCCTCGACGGCATCTGAGCATAATTCCAAGAAAACCCTTGGCGACATCTGAGAATAGTTCCGAGAAAACCCTCGGCGGCATCTGAGCATAGTTCCGAGAAAACCCTCGGCGGTATCTGAGCATAGTTCCAAGAAAACCCTCGGTGGAATCTGAGCATAATTCCGAGAAAACCCTCGGCGGCATCTGAGCATAATTCCAAGAAAACCCTCAGCGACATCTGAGCATAGTTCCAAGAAAATCCTTGGCGGCATCTGAGCATAATTCCAAGAAAACCCTTGGCGGCATCTGAGCATAATTCGGAAAAAACCCTCGGTGACATCTGAGCATAATTCAAAGAAAACCCTTGGCGGCATCTGAGCATAGTTCCGAGAAAACCCTCGGCGGCATCTAAGCATAATTCTAAGAAAATCCTTGGCGGCATCTGAGCATAATTCTAAGAAAACCCTTGGCGGCATCTGAGCATAGTTCCGAGAAAACCCTCGGCGGCATCTGAGCATAATTTCAAGAAAACTCTCGGCGGCATCTGAGTATAATTCCAAGAAAACCTTTGGCGGCATTTAAGCATAATTCCGAGAAAACCCTCGACGGCATCTGTCTGAGTAAAACTGAGAACAAAGAAATAAATCTGGGAGAGAAACGATTGAAAATGAATCTGAAAAAAAGTGGTTGAATCTGGGAATGAATAGATTTGGGACAGAATGGATGCCCTATCTCCTATGTGAGATTCAGAATGCATTTGTTTGAACCTCAAGGATTTATCAAAAAAGTTTTGTGAATTTAAAACCTGAGTTTTTATTTCTTTTGAACCTCAAGGGTTTTTTTGAAAAACTGTTCTCAAAAGGGTAGCCTTAAGTTTGGGATTCCCATTATCTTTTAGGATTAGCATTGCTCAAGAATAAATTGCCCCTAGTTTGACAATAAACATGGCATTGGACACATCATGCAAAAATTAAAAAAATGCCCCTAGCATAAATGGGAAAAGCTACATATTTAGAGGAAAAAGAAAATGCCCCTTGTATGAAGGTTTGAAATATTTGATTACCACAAGCGCAATAAAGATCCAACTTTTAATTTTGATTGATTTTATTGAAGATTTTGAATCAGGCTCAGGAGAACAAAAATATTTCCTTTTGAGATCCATCATAGAATTCACTTTTCTCTCCCTTGGTTCACTTGGGGAAGTAAACATTTTCAGATCGATCGTAGACAAGATAATTGTGGTTCCCGAGTCTTTGCCTGGTTTAAGCTAAGTATTGTCCTTGATGATTCGGACTTCTGATGTTTCAGCTCGGGGCTCTTTCAGCTTGGGATTTTCTTCTGGTTTAAGCTAAGTACTATCTGATCATGCTTCGCTACCCTCTTTGACTTTTTCACACGGTACTTAGGAGGACTTTTATAGGTAAGCTTGGGACTAGGCATAAAAAGAAAGGAATTTTGAGGCTCAAAAACCCAAATGCCCCTTGTATGGCATTTCATTTAAAAAAATTTCTTGAACTTTCTTCCCCATTTTGGATGATATTTCTTTTTCTTTTGAATTTTTTTCTTTTTAGATTTTTCCTTTGTCGGGGAATCTATATATATATTTTTTTATTTTGATGTGGTCGGGCCTGAAGTAACTTCTCAGGTTGCCTACGTACCCCAAATTTTTGGGATCAGACCAAAACGTAGTTCGGATTTTTTCTCCCCTGAGTTAAGTAATCAAGCTAAGAAGTAAAAGGTATATTTTTTCTCTTTTTGAACAGGCTGCAAAAGGGTTGAGAGAGGAGATAATGGACTAGGTAGTAGGAAAATTGATTCGGCCAAAAATGGCCTCCTTAAATGTAGTACCGCTTGATCTGGTCAATGTTGGTTGGTTCTGGTAGTTCACTTCCATCATGATCTTGAAGTCTGACGACTTTCCCAGATAGTATCTCCTTAATGAATGAATTTCTTCAATTAGGTTCAGACTTTCTCCTATAATCGAGGAGGAGTGTTCAATTTTCTTTGAAGTCTGATAGTTAAATCCTTGACTTGTAAATGATGAGCTTTGACCTTCTTGTCAAATGCACGGATGACTCTTCTTAGATAAACTTGCATGTGATACAGGGCTTTAACTCATTTTCTTCGATCAAGTTTAATTCTTCATACTGCTGATGAACCCAATCTGTTTCTAACAAATGATTTTCCAACAAGACCCTGAGAGACGGAATTTTCATTTTAACTGGCAAGACCGCTTACATGCCATACACTAAGGAGTAGGGAGTGCTCTAATAGAGGATCAAATTGAAGTTCGATATGTCCATAGCGTGAATGATAATTTTTCTGATCAATCTCAATGTGATTGACACATTTTCCTGATGATAGTCTTGAGACTCTTACTAACTGCTTCAACCGTTCCATTGATCTGAAGAACGATAGGGGGATGATTTGTGATTCCGGATCTTCAACTTTAAACACAGAGTAATGATTTATGCTTTGAAGTACGACCCATTATCAGAGATCAATTCAAAAGGTATCCCCACATCGACTGATAATACGTGATTTGCAACTCAAGATGTAGTGAGGATAGCACTGATACATTTTATAACATCTTCTTTGATTCCATTGATATAGACGAGCATCTATTCCATGTTGAACAACACCCAAGCTTGTACCTAACATACCCTCATATGACAACACGAACAAGTCTTTTAAAATTTCTGAGTAAATTCATTATCCCCTCGTGTTCCTCTAGGGATAAGATGGTTTCTATTTGAATCTCTTTAGGAATTATTTTTTTTGTTCGAGATCAAAGACCTTTTCTTTCTCGATTAAAGGTAGAGCCCGACTCTTATCTTTTTGTTCAGAAAAGAAATCTATCAAACTATTAGTTAATTCGTTAATGCGCTCGAGGTATTCAAAAATTTCCTTTATCCGATCAATTTCAGATGGGGTAACAGACACCTCTATAGACTCGATGAACTAATTTGACTCAATAGGAAAGAGTAGACTCAATCTAAGGAAGACATGACCTTATTGGAAAAAAGGACTCGAGCTAACCCAAATGACTCATGAAAACTCAAGACAAGTATCTACACAAGTTTGATGAGGACTGAGATATTGCTTACAACCGGTAGGATTATAGCACTATGATCTTCAAAGAACAACTGGATGATGTTGAGAAATTTTGAGGTCACTTCTGACTGTTGACTTGATATTGACGTTTACTCTGACTGATCGGATTTACAACCCTAATTAGACGATGGACGATTGAGCTTAGATACAATGATAACCCTTAAACCTCTTTGAAGGTGAATTTAACCAATTTCAGTGTCACCCCCTTGATAACATTTTAAATGAACCCTGAGATTTTATTGAATTTTGTGCACCAATCCATTAAAAAATTCATCCATTCAATGATTATTCAGAAGAAAAATAATTATGTTGCACTCTTGAAAATTATAAAAAAAATTCACAAATCTGATTATTTTTTTGCAACATTTTTTTGGTAATTTTCCAATGTCCATAAAAAAATTTCATGCAAAAATAGATCTTTTGTAAATTATTTTTCCTTCTTTTTTCATTTATTTTGGAAAGCATTTTCTTTTGAAAAACATTTTTCCCGGAAAATATTTCCTTTTGTAAATCATTTCCTTATTTGAAAATGGGTTGAAACCCGAATTTAGCAAATAATTTGATTTTCATTTTGATTTAAATGGCTCGGCCCATCATGATTGTTGGATCGAGATGGACTGGGTCATTACGAATTATTGCCAAAAATTGATTCTTTATTGGGTCGGTGCACCCATTTTAATTTCCAAAACAAAATTTTTGATCCTTGAGGACAATCATACACTCTGATCTCACCACTCATACCATTCACATACATTCATCAATCAAAAAAGTTCCATTCAATAAACAACCCGGGAACACCCACGATAAGTTCGAGTCATGACCTACTGGGAAGGTTTCTAGACTCTAAGCTTACTACGTGCAATGCATTTTTAACTGACCACCCTTGCCCAAGCACACCTATATACCTTTCGATACGTGGTGACTTGGTTTGATATACCGTATAGGTGATAATCTAAAACCTCAACTCACTTCTCTGAAGCCAAAAACAGTCAGTTTGATCTCCAGTTGAGAAGTGGAGCACAATGCTGAGCAAGGGCCCACTTAAATACCTCTCGTCTAGAATAGACGTAGTCTATCCCCCTCGTACAGTAGGGTACAGCGGGGAAAGATCTTGTTTAGGCACCGGTTTTGACCAAGAAGTGCAATTGATATACTTAGATTATCTTTTATACCTACGGGTACGAGTCAAGAGTTGTAGCTTTCATAAATGGTTTGGCATCCCACGAGGGGATCGACCACGTACTAGTACTACGTTGGCAATCGGGACATGTGACTGTGTGGCTTACAATAGGTCAAAGGCTCAGGTCGCTCCAACTTAGGTGCATCAATATACTTCTCAGAATCACCTGATCAAACAGTATTGATGCCCCAGTTTGATATACCATAAGGTACGTGACTGGAGTTATGGTTTTCATGAATGACGTCGCATCTCCAAAGAGACCGGGCCACGCACTAGTGTCACGTTGGCTATATGGGACATGCACGCGTGCAAAATGATAAATATGTTAGTGGTGTGTGCAAAATAGGGTGGGGCGTGTCCGGGGGACCTTTTTCAAACCAATGGGCCCAATACATCACTAAAATATGGATGTTAAAAGAATATGATCATACATCATAAATATCCAAAGTAGCAAGATCAAGCTTAAGGCATGGATATCATAGGCATATCATACAAGCAATCAATCAGGATAACATGAATAAGATGATCAATCAATCAGGATAACACAAATTAATATTAATCATCAATCAATCATTGAGGCATAAGAAAAACCCTTCTCTTTATGAAATTTGTTATATGACAGATTTGAGAGTGAAAAGATAGGCTATCTTCACTAACTAAGTAAGATTTAAAACCTTACTAAGGGTTATTGGGTTCACGTAGACCATCACATCGGCACATCAATACCACAACCTTCTATGTTTCCCGTAAAAAGCTTTGAATTGAAAAATAAAAATTCGAAAAATAAATTCCTCTTTTTTCAAGCTTAGACCCAAGATTTTAAAAAATGTACGACTATCGCAATTCGAAATTTAATATTAAAATTTTAAATTTTTTTTCAAAATCTTTAAGAGAAACTCTTGAAATTTATTCCTCCACCAACTCGTGATATTGAATCTAAAATTTTCTTTTGCAAGAACCATGCGATTTTCTCAATACCCCTTAAAAAGGAAATCCTATTAAATTAGTAAGGCTAGCTTTACTTTATTTAAATGTCCTTTACTGTTGAAATCTGGAAAATTTCTGTCATAACACAATTTCCTTACTTATCAAGTCATGACATGGGTCCACATTATATAATAAATTTTTCACAATGTCCCTTTCCTGCAATGGCCAAAGAATAGAAGGTGTCGAAAGTAATTTATTTCAAAAGATGCGGGTCCACTCCAAAACTTTGTTAACGAACAAACTTGATAAAGCAAACTTCTTATTATTTTTTTCGAACACAGCACCAAATCTGTCAATGAAATACCCATTTTTTTCAGTAAATCAGAAAATCGGACCGAAAACATGATTGTGCTATCAATTCGACTCGTATGAGCACACCAAAACACGTTGTAAATCAACATCAAGACCAATGTTCTGGATCAAATCAAAAAATTTCGTTGAGTCAGCATCAAAACCATGAAGGGACTCATCCTATTCAGATTGGACTATCTAAGCCGAACTCGGGAGGTAGACCGACTCGATCTTGAAACCAATGATCTAGATCTAAGGATTTCTATGTTAAAGAAAAAACATTTTTCAAAGATGAATCTATATCTAGATCGACCATAACCTTTGACCTCGTTGAATCGTAATTAAGAGACAAACCCAGATCGTTTCGAACAAAGTTAGCTCTTAAAAGATCGCGGAAGGCTTTTCAACACCAACATTGTCGCCAGCATCTTGAAATGCTGATGTGGTGTCCTGATTCTCATAAGTAAGATAACAGATCATTCGATTCTTCTCCTCTTCGTCTTCTTCCCCTCGTTTCTTAGTCTTTAACCAACATTGAAGGGTCCATGAGGTTTCGGAGATGAAACCGATCACCACCTTTCCTACGAGCGTGGATCTCAAGGGAATCTTGTTCGAAGAACAACTAGACTAAAAGAATCGAAATACAAACAGAACCACCTACGATTACCTCACTCGAAATCGTTTGCAATCGAATCATCAAATTCAAGTAAGTCTCATCAGGGGCCTTGCATTGGCGGATCTGATCTTGGATCTTCTTCGATTTTGATCCTCAAAATCCCACCTTAATAATCTGATAACCTTAAGAATTAAAGGTTTTCTGTCGAACAAAACCAGCAAAATCGATCGAACTCTAGTAGTCTTTATTAAGATTGAATCGGTTTTAAGAGAGACCGATGATCTTAACCTCCATATTGCTCCCTCAAAATGGATCGAAAATCCCCCTCTGAGTGTTTGGGGTCTTAAATCGATCGACACAAAGGGTTTCTCCAGTCTCTGTTGATCGATGGAATCGAATGGGGAAGAAGACGTTCTTTAAAAGAACTGATTAACAGGGTTGAAAAAAAAGTAAAAGTGAATTTTCGCTTATAGCACCCCATTGAAAATCGTTGAACTTAAAAGCTCACCTTACTTTGTACTTGGGGCACACCATCACGTTAGAACATATTGAAGGTTGGACGAATTGAAAACAACTTTCTACCAGGGGCACACCAACTATAAAGTTGTTTAAAAATGTTGTTGTTGGCTAACAGTAACTTTTTTTTTAAATTTTTTTTTTTTTTTTGTTTGGCCTGCTTGCTGTCAACAGACAACACAAGTTGCCTACCATAAAAATTGAATACATAAACAAATAAAAAATGAAAGGTAGAAAACACAAAAAAAAAATTTATTTATTTATTTTTAAAAGAATATTGTCAACCAACAGATCAGACTCACATCTAAAAAAAAAACTTTCTCCATATGTCAAAACATAGTTCATTAATCATCGTCCCATTCTCAATGAAACCATCCGTTCTGAAATCTCGTATTATTTTGAATCTTTTTGAACAACCCTTGGTTGAACCATAGAAAATCAAATGCCAAATCAAGTCATTCGAAATCGAATTGAATGATATTAATAGAAGATAATACAGATCCAATAATCCAAATAATACCATAACAAATATGTGCCCAAAAAAAAAAAATCAACATCCCAATCAATGATCAACAATAGTGTCAAAAGAATGATAAAAATCATAATAAAGTGAAATAAAAAATAAAAAATAAAAAATAAAATAAAAACTAGGTCCTACTGGCAATGCTTCCCATACTTGGGATTTTTCAAGTTTGATCCTCAATGTCCCCAGTGGAGTCGCCACTGAAAGCGCCCTCGATCAGCGGGGTGCGCGGATCCGCTTTTGACCCTTGAGGTTTGGGAGTCGCCACCTAATTATTATGGTCTAGGAACCAAACTGACTCTAAAACGGATAATAAACTAATCTACTATAGAAAATCTGAATCCGGGGATCATGTTACGGAGTTGGAAGGTGTTAGGCACCAATCCCACCCGGCCATGTTACGGGGTTGGAAGGTGTTAGGCACCAATCCCACCTGGCCAATGCCGATCACTACTTAATCCAAATATAACTACATCACTAATGACCAAACCTAGATTAAAAAATAATGAAAAATCTTACCTTCGATCTGCAAAAGTACTATTCCCTCAGATCTGGTAAAAATAACTCCTTGTACCGTACTCCTTGCTTCGTTCTGTCTCCGGATCTGATTCCTGATCTCCGAGACAAGGTATCTCCTTCTTGGATCTGGATGCTTTGAATTTGTTGTGGATTTTTGGGGTGTTTTTGAAAGGTTTCTAGGTGTTTTTTAGGCTAAAATCGGAGTAGGGGTGTTAGGGAAGGAGTTGGGACTCCAAAATTAGGATTTTGGAGAGGTTGTGGAGGCTTCTTCACCTACTTTTTCTAGGATTTTTTCTTTGATACGAAAATAAGGTGTGGGGGCTCCTATTTATAAAGTTTTTAGAAGCATTAGGGTTTGATTAGGATTTCTTTTAGAGTTTTAATTAGGGTTTTGACTTTGGTCTCATGAGATGGACTTAGTCTTTAAGGCTTTGACTTAGGGTTTTGACTTTAGTCTTATGAGATTGACTTGATTAGTTTAGATTAGGGTTTTGATTTAGGGTTTTGACTTTAGTCTTATGAGATTGACTTTAATACTGGATTTTAGTCTTACTTAATTGACTTTAATTTTGACTTTAGTCTTATTTGATTGACTTTAATATCTTGACTTTAGTCTTGCTTGATTGACTTTAAAGTTTTGGAGAACCCATCTCTATTATATTTTTAATTCTTTGGACCCCCAAATGGAGGGGTCCTTAAAGAAATATCTTGCGAACCATCAACAATTTTGCCTGAAAGCCTGATTGATCGATTTTTTGTTCACATTTTAAAATTAATTTTATTAATGTTTTACTTTACATTATTTAATGATTTATTTATTAATTTCAAAAATTTTAATTATTAAAATTGTAAAATTACCATTTTGCCCTCGAAAAAGATTTTTTACGTTTTAAGTCGTTTTTCCATGTTCTAGGATATTTTGGAATCAGTTTTTTGTAAGGAATTCAATGGGAATGTTGGTTTTGGTCATTTATGAAGTTTTTTATATGAAATGGTAGTGAACTTTATGAGGGGTATTTTCGTAATTTTGTCAAATTTTGTGAAAATTGGCGAAGTGGTTTACTTGGTTTCGATTTGTTGTTTTCTGTGTTTTAGTGGGTTTTCCTAAGCGTAATGTAGGCTCTAGGGTTGTTTTGATGTTAGGGATATTTTGGTAATTTGGTCATTTTTAATGATTTTTAACGTGAAGCTTCTTTTTGGTCTGCAAGATGATGATTTCTATGTTTCTAGAGTCGTATTTTCCTAGCGTAGCGTGGTTTCTAAAGTTTTGTCAGTTCGAGATACCTCATTCAGATTTCTGAAACATATCTGGTAACAAAATAAAGCATTGGATATAAACATCCATCATTATGAACCTTTGCGATCGGGTTGACGACTTGATTAATCAGGCGGATGCAAAAATGGGGTGTCTACACTACGTACTCCAAATTTTTGGGATCAGACCAAAATGTAGTTCAAATTTTTTCCTCCCCTAGGTTAGGTGAACGGACTGAGAAAGAAAAATGCATCATTTTTTTTGAAAAGGCTGCAAGGGACTGAGAACGGAGATATTGAACTGGGTAGCAGGAAAATTGATTCGGTCAAAGATGGCCTCCTTAAATGTAGCACCGTTTGATCTGGTCAAGGTTGGTTGGCTCTTGTAATTCGATTTCATCATGATCTTGAATTCTGACAGTTTTTTTCGGGTAATATTTCATTGACGATGAACAGATCCCCCCAATTTGGTTTGAACATCCCTCTAGGGTCAAAGATAGGTGCTCGATTCTCTTTGAGTACTAAATCCCTGATTTGTAAGTGACGGGCCTTGATCTTTTTGTTAAATGCACGGGCAACTCTTCTTTGATAAGCTTGCATGTGATACAAAGCTCTTAGTCATTTTTCTTCGATCAAACTTAATTCTTCATACCGTTGACGAACCCAATCTGCTTCTAACAATTGACTTTCCTTGAAGGCCTTGATATACGAGATTTACATTTCAACCGATAAGATTGCTTCCATATTATACACTAGAAAGTAGGGAATAGCTCCAGTGGAAGACTGTATTGAAGTATGATGTGCCCCTAGTGTGAATGGTAACTTCTCTAACTAATCCTGGTGTGATTGACACATTTCCCTGATGATTGTTTTGAGATATTTTATTGGCTGCTTCAACCTTTTCATTAATCTGAGGACGGTAGAGAGATAATGTGATGTCGAATCTCTAACTTTAAACACAAAGTGATAGCCTAAGCTTTGATGTACGACCCATTATTAGAGATCAATACCGCTTCAACTGTTTCATTAATCTAATAATGGTAATCTATTCTGGGAGCTCTACCATGTTGAGAAGTCTAGCACTGATACATTTTGTAAGATCTTCTTTGATATCATTTTATCAATTCAATATCTAATCCGTGTAAGACAACACCCAAGCTTGCGCCTAACATATCCTCATAGGCCCACGCGAACAAGTCTTTTGAAATTTCTGAGAAAATTCATTATCCCCTTGTGTTCCTCTAGAGATAAGATGGTTTCTATTTGAATCTCTTTAGGAATTTATTTCTGTTCCGAGGTCAATGACCTTTACTTTCTTGAGTCCGACTTTTATCTTCTTGCTCAGGAGAAAAATCTATCCTTGAAGCCAAATTAGTAGTTAATTCGTTAATACGCTCGAGGTATTCAAAAATTTCCTTTGTCCGATCAATTTCAGATAGAGTGACAAACGCCTCTCTGACTCGACAAACTAATTCGACTCAACAGAAAAAAAAAGTCTACTCGAAAAGAAGACATGACATTGATGAAAAAAAAACAAAGGACTCGAGCTAACCCAAATGACTCATGAAAACTCAAGACTACCCACAACGGGCTTAATTAGGACTGAGGACTGAGATATTGCTTACAACTGGTAGGATTGAAGTACTATGATCTTCAAAGAACAACTGGATGATGTTGAGAAATTTTGAGGTCATTTCTGACTATTGACTTGATATTGACGTTTACTCTAACTGACCGGATTTACAACCCTAGCTAGACGATGAACGATTGAGCTTAGATATAATAATAACCCTTAAACCTCTTTGAAGGTGAATTTAACCAATTTCAGTGTCACCCCCTTGATAACATTTTAAATGAACCCTGAGATTTTATTGAATTTTGTGCGTCAATCCATTAAACAATTCATCCATAAAAGGAAAATAATTTTATTGCATTCTTGAAAATAATGTTTTTATTGAATAATAATTTTCACAATTCTGATTATTTTTTGTAATTATTTTATTTTTAGAAAAACATATTTTGATAATTTTACAAGGTTCATGCAAAAAATAGATTTTTGGTAAAAAACATATTTCAAAAAAATTTAATGCAAAAATAGATCTTTTGTAAATCATTTTTCCTTCATTTTCTTTTCTTTTGAAAAATATTTTTTCTCTGAAAACTAGTTTTTTATTTGGAAAGCATTTTCTCTTGGAAAATCTTGTTCTTATGGAAAACATTTTCTAGAAAATACATTTTCTTAGAAAACATTATTTTCTAGAGAATAACACTTTTTCTAGAAAACACTTATTTTGGAAAATACTTTTTCTAGAAAATACTTTCCCTTCGTAAACCATTTTTCTTCTTTGAAAATTTAATTTCTATTTCAATTTAAATGGCCCAGCCCACCATGATTATTGGATCGGGATGAACTGGGTCATTATTGTAAAAGAATGGATTCTTTGTTGGGTCGATGCACCCATTTTAATTTTTAAAAATAACATTTTTGATCCTTGAGGACAATCATACACTTTGATCTCATCATTCACATGTATTCTGATCTTATCATTCACAGGGCTTTAACTTAGGGTTTTGACTTTAGTCTTATGAAATTGACTTGTTAGTTTAAATTAGGGTTTTGATTTAGGGTTTTGACTTTAGTCTTATGAGATTGACTTGATTAATTTATATTAGGGTTTTGATTTAGGATTTTGACTTTAGTCTTATGAGATTGACTTTAATACTTGACTTTAGTCTTACTTAATTGACTTTAATTTTGACTTTAGTCTTATTTGATTGACTTTAATATCTTAAATTTAGTCTTGTTTGATTGACTTTAAATTTTTGGAGAACCCCTCTCTATTATATCTTTAATTCTTTGGACCCCCAAATGGAGGGGTCCTTAAAAAAATATCTTGCTAACCATCAACAATTTTGCCTGAAAGCCTGATTGATCGATTTTTTTGTTCAAATTTTAAAATTAATTTTATTAATGTTTCACTTTACATTATTTAATGATTTATTTATTAATTTCAAAAAATTTAATTATTAAAATTGTAAAATTATCATTTTGCCCTCGGAGAGGATTTTTTACGTTTTAAGTCATTTTTCAATGTTCCAGGATGTTTTGGAATCAGTTTTTCGTAAGGAATTCAATGGGAATGTTGGTTTTTGTCATTTTATGAAGTTTTTTGTATGAAATGATCGTGAACTTTGTGAGGGACATTTTCGTAATTTTGTCAAAATTTGTGAAAATTGACAAAATGATTTTTTTGATTTCAAGTTGTTGTTTTATGTGTTTGAATGGGTTTTCCTAAGCATAATGTAGGCTCTAGGATTGTTTTGATGTTAGGGGTATTTTGGTAATTTGGTCATTTTAAATGATTTTTATCGTGAAGCTTCTTTTTGATCTGCAATATGATGATTTCTACGTTTTTGGGGTTGTATTTTCCTAACGTAGCGTGGTTTCTAAGGTTTTGTCAGTTCGAGCTACCTCATCCGGATTTCTGAAACATATCTGGTAACAAAATAAAGCATTGGAATAAACATCCATCATTGGGAACCGTTGCGATCGGGTTAACGAGTTGATTAATCAGGCAAGTGCAAAAATGGGGTGTCTACAACTACCATAATACTATGTTTGGGATTTTCACCTGAGCCGTTCTAAGACTTCATAACGAGAAATCTTTGTAAAAATAGAAATAAAATAGAATAACTCTCTCTCTCTACCTAATAATATTATTACAAAATAGATCAGAAAAAAGGACATGAGGATGGAAAAACTCAAGAGCTTAACTTAGATCTAGTTGTGTTTTTGTTTGATTAACTTCTCTCATAAATCTCTCCTATTTATGGAAGAGAAAGGAGAATAAGGTTTAAATAGAAATCCTAACAACTATGGATAGACTCTCTAAAGAGTCAAAAATTTTAAAAACAACCAAAGACTAAGTCTTTCTTAGATAAAATGATAGTTAAAATATAAAAAAATCGCACAAACTAGGATTTAAGGACTCAGTCGACCGAACAAGTCTAGGTCAACCAACTGACCAAACTCAAGAGCTTTGAGACTTTTAGGTTTGGTTAACCGAATAGTCGTGGTTGCTTGAGTGAGCAAAGAGATGAAGTTCACTAGTTTCAAGTTCGATTGATTCAATAGACTCGATTGTCCGAATGAGCAGAAATGAAGGTACCCAACTTTCGAGTTCAATCTCCTAAATGAAAAGAATGGAGAAATCTAAGAGTTTAGGGTTCGATCGATCGTACATGGGTCGATTGACTGACCATGGACACTCACACACACACACTAACCTTTTCTAATTTTCTTTTTTGGTGTATAGCGATCTCAATTGGTACTTCATTAGTCACAACTCATGGAAAAGGACAAAAAATTCTACAAAATTGCACGACAATATACACATGACGCATTTATAAAGTCTGATATCATTAGATAATGCGTTACAATACAAATAAATTACGCTACGATACAAAGGTAATACAGTTCATTACAAAAGTTTTTTCTCCTTTTCAATTATATATTCTTCTTTGTTTGAAATATTTTTCTTCTTTATATCTGTGTTTTCAATTTTCTTCTGAAACCTCTTCTCCATATGAAATCTTCTTCTTTTTTATTAGAACAACTCCATTATTTTTTTCATTGATATCAAATTGATGTGATGTATCAAGGACACGTTTCATATCTAAAAAATGTGTGACAACTTAGCATGGCACGACAATATACACACAATGCTTCTATAAAGTCTAATGTCATTAGATAATGCGTTGCGATACAAATAAATTACACTACAGTACAAAGGTAATACACTTTATTACAAAAGTACTTTCCCATTTTCAATTACATCTTTTTCTCTGTTTGAACTTCTTCTCTGTATTTGTGTTTTCAATATTCTTCTAAAATCTTTTCTCCATTTGAAATCTTTTTTATATTCATTTTCATTTTCTTTAACCATTCCGATGAAAGCTTCAGTGAACATGACAATGAGGTAAGAGAAATATGTTATATTATAATTTTTTTTTAATAATTATGCCTACAAAGGATGATAATAAAAGGTTTAGTTTAAGATTAGGGTAAAGGGCATTTCAAGCATGTAAATATACTTTTTGCTTATGTGGCAACTTTTGAGGGTAAAATTCCAATTTAGGACAGATGATGTTTGAACTCCTAACTTGTGAAAGTTAGAAGCCTAAAATACTAAGGGTCTATTCTTTACAGAAGTTAACTCCAGCTTCAGAAGTTGGTTTCTAGAAGAAGTAGAAGTCCAGAAACTAAAAAATCAGATCCAACAGAAGCTTGTTCATTACAAAAGCACAGTTTGACAGTTTTTTATTGCTGAATTCTGGTAAAATGACCAAAATACCCTTAATGTTTATAATACACCCAGAATGCATCAAAAATAAATATAAAACTTTATTAAATATATAATTACACTATATATATATATATATATATATATATTTATAAAAATAATTATTTTTAATTTAAATAAATGTATAAATTTTATAATTCAATTGAAATTTCGACAGCATCTTCTCTTAAAAATGAACATATGATAAAGATAATTCCTGTATAATACACAATCCAACATTCACATAAAGATGAAAGGTGTTTTAATAATAAAGTAGTGACGATGAATTACTTTTGATCTTAATAGTAAAGATGAAGGGTATTTTGGTAAAAATGAATGGTATTTTAGAAGATGAAGGGTATTTTGATAATTCCCTTTTATTTTTTAAGGTTAAGTTTGGTTGAAAATTTGATTAAAGATGAACGGTATTTTAGTAAAAATGAATGATATTTTGGAAGATGAAGAGTATTTTGGTAATTGGTAAAGATGAAGGGTATTTTGATAATTTCATTTTATTTTTAAGGTTAAGTTTTGTTGAAAATTTGATTAAAGATCAAGGGTATTTTGGTAAAAATGAAAGGTATTTTGGAAAATGAAAGATATTTTAATAAAGATGAAGGGTGTTTTAGTAATCTCATTTCATTTTTAAGGTTAAGTTTTGGTTGAAAATTTGATTAAAAATGAAGGGTATTCTGGTAATTACACTTGAGCCATTTTACATTTTTGACTTCCTACAAAAGCCATTTGAAGAAGTCCCTCTTGGGTGACTTCTTTTAGGAGCTACTTTTGGACTTCAATTGAAATCCGTGGGAGTTAAAAAATTCCAAACGAATATCATTTATCTAGTTTTTTTTGACTTAAAAGCAAAAAAAAACAAAAAACAAAAAAAGCTGGTTCTTAAAGCTCAAACGAACAAGACCTAAAAATCACTTGCTAAATTTGGCAAATACAAAATAGGGTGTATATATTTATTGCCATTGTAAATAAAAGAAGTACAACAACTCTCACTCTTAATGAGTTGCTAAATCTTGTAAATGCAAAATGTGATGTCTACACTTGCTCATGCAGCAAATAAAAGAATGCATCAATTCTAACTCTTATGTTCCGATTATGAATAGATGGTACAACAAACACCCCCTCCAATGCCTCAAAGCTCTTAATAAATAATCATTGCAAATTTTAAAATCTAAAAAGTTTCTCCTTCTTTCAACATAAAGGGGAATTATTTGTAGATTAATGCGTCATTATGTTGGAAACGGATAATTAGTGACGGTTGTGCAAAAAATGCTTTGTTGGATCTTTTGTGCCATTAAAGGAATCAAACAATGGGGAATGAACTTCTTGAGGGAATTGACTCCCAAAATCATGATTCGAGAAAGAAGATCCCCAATGTTTCCTATTTGTTGATTAGGAGAGTTGTGCAAGAAAATCGATAAAAAAAATGATATAGAAAAAAAAGAAAAGAAAACGCACATGAAAAAAGAAAAAAAAAAAAAAAGATTTACGTGATTTCCTTAATATTTAGGCCATGGATCGACATCAATTCCACTATGAAAAGAAAACTCTTGGGACAATGACTATGAAGGAATTTTTATTAAGAATATGTACCAAATAGTCCCTTAGTAAATAATACGGACCATTTAAGTCCTACTTAATAAAATATTAATCTATTAAGGATTTTTGAAAGTTTTTTCAAGGAAAATACTTGAAATACCCTTTTAACAACTTTTTAGAGTAGTTTCATCTAAATATATACCGAGTTAAATAAAAAAATTTTAATCAATTTATTTGGTTTTTAATATTTATGTGAAAAATAAAAACAATTTTTTTTATTTATTAAAAGTTATTCATAAAATCAATATAATTGTATTTGACTCGACTTGCTAATTTTTTAATTAAATCAATTCGAAGAACATTTAAGAAGGGTTTTATTTTTATTTTTTTCATTTGGATCTTTTTTTTATATTGATTTATAAGAGATAATCATAGTTAAGGGCATGTCGTTAATTTTAAAATATAGGAATATTCTCAAAATTTAAACCTAAAAAATAGTTGACAAGTTAATAGTCTACAAATCCTTTTTAGACTAATATTTGATAAAATGAGTATTAAAGAGTCCATATTTTTTTAGAAGGGGACTTTTTAGTACATATTTTCAAAATGAGAGTTACTATTGTCACACCAACTTTTACTAACGCCACACACACTATGTGTAATTCTTTGATGATTTACCTAAAAATTGATGTAACATTAGTAAAAATCGGTGTGACAATATCAATTATCTTTCTAAAAATAGGTCTTTGCCATCCTTGTCCTAAAACTCTTTGACACAAATTTAACCTTTTCATCAAATATAGAGAATATATCATGGTTTCAAAATTTTGTATGACATCTCATCTCTATCATAAAATAGATTGATTTGTCTTGGACAAATCAACTCATCTTAGATTATAAAAAAAAACCCTTTTAACTCAGTTTATATTATTATTCATATGTATATAAGTAATTATAGATTTTTTTATTGTAAAATTAGATAGATTTGAATGTGTTTATATGTTTAAATTTTAAAAATAAATAATTATTTTAATTAAATTATACGAAATTCAAGCATCAAGTTTTACTATCTTGTCCTAGTCATCTCGTTTAACTTTTTGTTGGACTATACTAAGGTGACATGGACTAGTCATCTCCATCTCTGACGAGATTTCAAGCATAAAATACATATCTCGAGAAAAATTCAACATATATTTTAATATTTTCTAAGGTCTATTCACCAGTAGTAAGTGGGCTTTGTTCGAATAATTATTACCTACAACAGTGAAAAAATAATATATAATTCGTCAATCCAATTGCAAGTCATTCCATAAAACCACAAACATTTAGACTGTTATTCGATAGATATCTGAGAAATAAACAAAATCAATAAATAATTGATCACATGTGTAGATGCAACACTACAATGTACACATTTAGTGAATGAAACGTTAAATTTGTATTCTCAAAGAATACAGACAAGAAATCAAAATGTAAATAAGTTAAAACAATAGAGAAGAGAAAATAAATTTTGAATGCAAAAATTAAGGTGTCTCTTAAGAGACAATCCAAAAAATCAAAAGAGGTGTCCTAAGTCGTGCACACCCACGTAAAGTCAAATTGTCAAAATTTACATCCTTTACGCACACATGCATTAAAGATTTTTTGGACCAATGATTTAAATCCTTTTTGAGTCCATTGACCATTTGTACGTGTTCATGGACTTATCCAAGTCTCTCTCTCATGTTTATTTAAGTGATATGAAAATTTTTATATAAGAATTAAACAAATTTCTTACTTCTATCCGATATGGGATTAACAAATTTTACTAATAAATTCTATAGTTTTACAAATTACATACAACAAACTATGATTAATAGGGATTGTTTGGAGTAGATTTCTCATTCACCAAAATTTTTTTAAATAATTAAATAAATAAAATTATTCTTTTAAATGAGAATAATAAATTTTTAAGTGGTCCCACCTCAAATAGAGTGTGGGATCCAATAATTAAATGATAACTTAAAAAGACGGTCACAAAAATTTGAAAAATTCTACAGATTTTTTCCAACACATACAAGTCAACTCTGACGGCTATGGAAGATCTTAACCCACAACATTTGTTGCTGTGTATAATCACAGATAATACATAAAGCTTTGTTTTCATTTACTTTCTCCTCCTAATATTCTCACGCTCACCCATTAATTTTTCTCTGCAACTCCAAATCCCCACCCCCAAAAAAAAAAAAAAACCCTCAAAATCCATCAAGAACTTGTTTGAGGTTTTATGATCTCTATTTGTTTATTTTTTAATTAAGAGAGATTAGATTCATGTCGAGAGACTATGTGTTTGCGATCTTGTTATTCTCTGTATTATGCATTCTTCAGAGATCACAAGCTCAACCTACTACTACAGACCCTTCACAAGGTACCGTACACCTCTCTCTCTCTCTCTCTCTCTAGTTTGTTTTTCAAGTCTGATTATGATCTTAATCTGGGGAAATATGGGTGGGCCATTGAAAACGGTTTGATCTTTGTCAGACAGCATAGCAGAGGATCATTTAAGGGGTTTTAATTAAACCACTGATGGTCCTCGAGATTCACATAACATGTTGATGAATGTTTGATGACGACCCCTACAATTACAAACATCATTTTAGATACATCTCCTCAAAATCCAAGGAGGAGAATGCTTTACTGCCTGCGTTGGACACTGTGTCCAAACACTGACTTGACCTGACAGTGTATAGAAAATCGTTGATTTTTTAATTTGTATCACGAGAAAATAAATCTATAATTTTCTATGCACTGTTGGGTCAACTCGGGTGTCGGACGCAGTGTTGCACGAGTGCACGACTCATCCAAAAATTGATACCATCTTATCGATGGGATGAGTGGTTCAATTAGATCGGACCCGATGGACCGGAGGATATTGGCACGCCAACTTTTACTTTATCTCACCCTAATTAAAATAAGTTAATGTAAGTAAAAGTTAGGGTGCCAATAGAAATTTTATTTATTTTTTTATTTAAATTTTTTTAGATTTAAGATTTTATATGAGCCAAATCCTAATTATAAATAACCGTTGTGGTTGTTTTAATGTGTTATAATGCTTTTTAATGTTGAAGTAATAACTTTAACCAAATTGTTGTAATTTCTGAATTATCTATTTTAATCTTTAATTAGGGGGTGATAAATAATTTAAGACACTGGGATTTAATAAGTAAAAGGTGGGGTGTCAATAGCAACTCTCATAAAATATAATATATTTTTATATATTTTTTATTACAAAATTTTATAAAAAATAATAATTTGATTATTTTTTTCACAATTAAGATGATATTTGATTTTTACACCTTCAAACGACATTTAATAAACAAAAAAATAAAAAAAAAAGTCAAAACATATTGTCTAAGAATTTCATCCCATCTTTGACTCCTACGATCTTGTGGATTAGAATTTTTCAGTTTATAGTCGTCTTGTTGACCGTATAATAAGTCTTTTTATTTACCAGTTCACAGTCGTCTTCTAGATTATTGTAGGGCTGCAACTTGCCCACTAAGGTCAGGTCCGGACACAATTAATTTGGATCGGTCTCAGGTCTAGGCGTTGACTGAATCAAATTGAGTTGACTTCGGTCATATGGATCGGATTATCCGACTTGTGATTATTTAAAAAAAAAAAAATCAATTACTTTGTTATTAATGCTTTTGTTCATGCAATTCTATATTACCATCCAATGATTACGTTGCAACTTAAATATATATATTTTTTAAATTGTGATAGATTAGAAATTACAATTAATAGAAAATAGAGGTTGTAACTTAATTAGTTAATCATCATTATCCTCTTCGTTAAATTTGATTATAATTTCTCATGTTCATTTACATACCACTGACTTTTATTAAATGTTTACCATTATTAAATTATCTAGTATTAATGAGGAATGAACCAACTCGACCGACCAACCTAACTAACTCAACCAATCTCATTTGGGTTAGGTAGGGTTGATCCTCAACTAGCTGACCGAGTTTATTTAGTCGTACTCCAAGTTTTGTATTCTCTAATAGATTAATAAAAAATGATCTAAATGCCTTAATCTTCAAACTCTACGAAAATAATATCCTAATATATTGAGTTGTGATAAACAAATTCAAAAAAAAATATATATATAAATAAATAAAAAATAACATATCACATAACCGTAGATTTTTTTTTTCCCTCAAGTTACACAATGATCGTTACTCTTTTTCAATAAAGTTTACAGTCATAAAAAAAAAAAAATGTAGGAAAAATTACTTAGAGGATCCCAATGGAAGGACTTTTTTCTAAATAGTCCCTAAGTTTTGGACGGTCTCTTAATAGTCCATTTAGTAAACTTTTATTTTCTTGACAGTCCCTAGACGTCATCATTTTCATAAATTAAATTTTTGGCATCTCGATCGAGTTTTGGAGACTCCATTCCGTCGGAAATGATTTAAGAAGGAAGAAAAAGCCACTTTCAAAGGTTTTGAAGATATGTGTAAAAAACAAGGGTTTTTTCACTTTTTTCTTAGTTTTTTTTTATGAAAATCGATCAAGAATGGTTCTTTTGGATTGAAATTATCTAAACAAGTTGTTATCTTAAGTTTTTAATTGATCTTTCCATGTATTTTAGTCTAAAAAAACTCAAAAATTGAAAATGGGTGGATTTTACTAGTGTCAAGTACACCACCTTTTATGTAAAAAGTGGTGAACTCGACAGTAAATAAAAAGCGTCGAGTTCGATAGTAAATAAAAAGTAGTAAACTTAACAGTAGATAGTGGTGAGTTCGACAATAAAAATTATGAACTTGACAACAAAGAAAAACTATCGAGTTCAAAAGTGAATAAAAAGTGGTGAACTACACAGGGAGATTGCGAAGAGCTCCCAAAGCAATCAGTGGAAGGGAGTTTTCTTAGCTCCCGGTACGCCGATTGTTGAATCCTTAACAGGTGACGATAACCATTGCAGTAGCCACCGAAGTCCAAGATTCATAGGAATCATAAGAGCCCGGGGGACATATCTTTCAACCACGTCTAGACATACCTATATGAGATCGTTAAATAGATCTTCAAGGAATAGGATGGTCTCTTCACAATAGAATCTCTCTAAAAGGGATATTTTTGGAATGTTGAAAATTCATCTCATCATTTGCAATTTTTTTGATTTTTTATCAAAATGACCCTGATTATATTAAGTTTAAATGTTAAGAATTAGGCATTTGTGAGATTCAAATTTTTGGTGTCGAACTCCGCCTTCTCCTATTATACTAACTAGAAGATGTTATTGGTTTTTGACTAAAATAACCCTGATTATATTAACTTCAAATGTTAAGATGACGACATTTTTGGAATCCAAATTTTGGTGTCAAACAACTTCTACTCCCCCTTCTTTCATTATAATAAAAAAGATAATAAAGATTATTATTATTATTAAGGAAGAAGTAAATATCATTTTATTTTAACATTTTTGGGGGCTTTTTAATATGTATGTAAATGTAGCAAGGGCTTTAAATACCATATTTCAACGTTGGAGGATTTTTGAGTCGACTCGATGGAACATAAGCGGAGAATTGTGCACTGGTAGCGCCACTGACACAACAAACTTCGACAACAATTACTATAGTCCCGCCATTAAATGTAATTGTTCGTTCAATGTCAATAACCAATCCATTTGCCGAGTTACCCATTTGTAAGTATAACTCTTCTTTCTCTTTCTTTCCTTCAATTTCAGCGAGATATATATAAATCCTAGACAACATTCTAAGACAGTTTTGTCTTATATGGTTAAAAAGTTTCGGGATTTTTTATGAGCATGATTTTCTCACCATAAAAATCATCCTCACAAAAAATCAGCCCATTCCGAAATTTTTAGCACATATAAGACAAAATGCTTTGTCTAGAATGTTTTCTAGGATTTTGTCAAAGGAACACTACCCTATATGTATAGGTATATAATATTTGTTGCTTGAGATTAGAAAATTTTCTTTTTTGATTTCTTCAGAGTTTGGGAATCTTAATCTTTCTCATAACTTGTTTGTTTCAGTTGTTTTAATCTCTCATTAACTTGAATCATTTCATCTTCTTTATCCAAGGTAAAAGGAATTTTTTTTTTTTAGAGAGATTCTATTGCCACGCCAATGTTGCTAACGCCACCCCGATTCATCATATGTAAATCATTAAAGATTAGCTCACATCTTGGATTGGCATTATCAAAAGTTGGTGTGGCAATATCAGCTCTTATTTTTTCTTTTTTTTTTCTATGAGAGATTTTATTGCCACACAAACCTCTCTAATTTAAAAAAAATTATACATAGATTATCTATAAAAAATATATATAAATAATTATAAAGACAATTCTACTCGTATGAATATTGTTTTTTGTAAATCATGTGCAAATGCACATGTCACCCCACCCGCTAGTATGAATAAATTAACTTCTAAAATTTCAATGTTCTTATTTTATAAAGAATAATGTTTTGTGATTGAAAAGTTATTGATCTTGTTTATAATAAAAATTATTATTTAAATAAAAATTTGTATTTTTTAAATCTAGTTAAACTGATTTTAAAGGATTTTACCGGTCATAGATGGTATGAATTGTTCGACTAAGTCCGATCCATGACTCATCATTATATTTGTCTGCATTTCCATCTTTTTTTTTTTCTTTCAAAGGAAAGTATATGACATGAACGTTGTTGGAGCATTTCCAGAAGAGCTCGTGAATTTGACAACCCTCGTCAATTTGTAAGAATACTCTTTTAAGTGTTACTTACCTTTTACGTACAAATACTTGAAGGTTCCAATGTTTTAAGTTGGTTGAAGTTTGTGAGTTTTGATACCACGGCCTAAGTTCAAAACCCGCCCTTCACCTACTGATTACTGAACACTAATCTCACTTTCCTAGCTAAAAACAAAACCAAAAAAATACCACCATTGTGTCATTCACATTTTAAATACCACTATTTATTAATTATTTTTTCCTTTATTTCTTGCAGGAATTTGGGTAACAATTACTTAACAGGGCCCCTTCCTGCTTTCATTGGAAGTTTAACTGAATTGCAATACCTGTATGTTTGCTTCCATTTTGATCTAAAACTCATTATTAAGGACCTGTTTTGATTACCAATATGCACCACAATATGCACATGTGCTTCTCATTTGCTAACTTTTCTATATTTCTAAATGTCATTAGGATTATTGGCCATAATGCATTGTCAGGAAACCTTCCCAAGGAACTCGGAAACCTTACAAATCTAATCTTCTTGTAAGCTATTCCTAATTCTGACTTTTTGGTTCTCTCTTTGTTGCTGATTTTTTTTTTTTTTTTTTTTGGGTACAAATTTGAACCACTAGTGCAAGTCCTATATTAGCTACAAGTTTGCTTGGAATCATAAATATTGGTGATCACCAATGCTCGTGTTAACCAACCAACTACTCTGAAAGACTAATCTTTTGGAGAAGGGGAGAACTGTGAATGTAAGAGGGTCACGGGGCTTCATTGGGGTATGACACACCCAAGAGTGGAGGAAAAGACACACTCAACACTCTCCCTCACCCATAAGGGTGGAAAGATTCGAACCCATGACTGATATGAATCTAGCGCTCTGATACCATGTTAACCAACCAACTACTCCAAAAGACCGGTCTGTGGGAGAAGGGGAGAACTATGAATATAAGAGGGTCACAGGACCTAACTGGGGTATGACACACCCGCGAGTGGAGGAAAATATGCACTCAACAGCTTGTATTCTAGACCTTTTGATTAATGAATTGCCTCTTGGATAGTATGAGGACCTTGAGATGCATTACCGTAATGATCAATCATTATTTTCTGGAATGTCAAAGTTGTAGCTAATAGTCAATCCATCATATTTATTTGGATGGTTAAAATTTTTTTTTTCCAGGGCTTTTGGTTCAAACAACTTCTCAGGACCACTTCCTTCAGAGCTGGGGAATTTGAGAAATTTGGATCAATTGTAAGTTTGAATTGAGTTATTTACCTTTTTATGATTTCTTCTTAAAAAATGTTGTAAATTCTGTAGAAGTTTTGAATTTTGCCAATGGTTTTTACTAGGAAACAAAATCTGAATAAACTCTTTACCTCAATTAATTACATAAAAAAGCATAATTTATCTAAGAGGACCTTTTTGTAAATGGTAGAAAATCTTAAGCAGTGCTAATAATGTTCATTTTAGGAGCTTTTGTGTGAGCCCGTGGTAGACCTACACAAAAGAAATCAGTTGAAGGATCAAATTTTTTGCAGAAGAACAGGGAGGCGAAGACCAAGGTTCAAAAGTATATGTTGTAACAATATAATGGTGTGATGGAGTTTATGATACACATTGGGTTATAATGGATCAGATTATGGATTAGCAAGCAATTTGGTAATTTATTGGGTCTAGGCAGTGAGCTATATTAATGGCTATATAATGCCTACATACAATCGAAAGGGGGAATGCCTCGTAAGTGTGTTGCAACCCAAAAAATATCAAAAATTACAAATGGTTTCCGTGGAGAAGGACCTAACTAAATTGGTGAATGTAAACTTTTTGGGTGTGGTCTTACACTGAATACAAGTTCTTTGTTAAAACTTGTATTGGCATAACAATTTATTTAGAATAAGAAGTTTTGCAATTCAACGTGTGGTTCCAAATAATTATACCATTAATTCACCATGCATTTAATAATAAATGACAGATAGTCAAATACATTTGAATATGATAATATTTGGAAAATCAAAAATTAATTTCCTTAACAATATTTACTTTGACAGGTACTTCGATAGCACTGGAGTGAGAGGTGATATTCCATCCTCATTTTCTAACCTACAAAAATTGAAGATTGTGTAAGTGCTTGCACTCTCTCCCTCTTTTTTTTGGGTTTCTGAAATATTTAGGCATTTTGTATTATTTAATCAATTGAAGCATATTTTTTTAAATAGCATCGCCATATTGAAATGTTTTAGTGAATAAATATGTGTTGTGCTTAGTGTTATTGAGTAAAACATGTTTGGGTTCTCAGGTGGGCATCAGACAACCAACTCACAGGAACGATACCTAACTTCATAGGGAATTGGACGCAACTTAATTCTCTGTAAGATAATATCATGAGATGCATTACTAGTTTAACTCTATATTTCTTTCCCATTTTCTGCATAATTGAAGAACATTAAGGATAATAAGCATGTTTCCCTCACCATATACATCTTATGGCATTCTATACCTTTAGGTATTTTTTGTATACATTAGTTATTGTTTCCACTCATTTAATAATCGTCTAACTTGCAAATGTTTTTGTAGGAGGTTTCAAGGAAACTCTTTCAATGGCTCAATACCTTCTACATTCTCTAATTTAACCTTGTTGACTGATTTGTAAGTGTTATAGTCTTTTACTTATTTTCACTTTATACACACACATACACACACACACACACACACACACACACACAAAGATGATCTCTTCACCATGGAGATCATCCTTACTAAAAATCAGCTCCTTTAGGCATTTGTAGCCATATAAAATAGAATCCAAATTCTAAAAATAATGACTGTCCATTTACCATTAACTTGAACTCGACATTTGGTTTGGTTAGAAGTTTTAAAAAAAACTGATCTTTTTGTGATGGAGATCTCCATGGTAAGAAAACCGGCTTCAATGGAAACCAAACCTTAACTCATCTCTGTGCCCCCCATCCCCTCCCCTCCCGAGCACGTGTTTTGTATGCCAAAAATGGCGTGTCATCATATCTAAACTTGTAATGCAGAAATATTGTGGCACCCAAAAACATGATTTGGTGCCACATGGATTTGAAGTGCAAACTTTTAAGAACTCCAAAAAAAAGAAGATGTATTTTCATTGTTGGATTTTGATTTTAAATTTTGGGGTTTAGTAGCCATCCATTTTTCAAATCCGGTGATCAGGCAAAAAGATTTTTTTAAAAATAATCCTAATCTAGACCATCAACTCTAGAGGGAGGAGGTATCATCTGGGCTAGCAAGGTAGTCAATGTGGCCCAAATGAGGACATCGGTTGAGGCTCTACATGGTCATATATATTATGAAGTATAGAACTTTAGTGTAAAATTTATTTCACTGACTATATACAATCTTATAGGCGAATAAGCGACTTATCCAATGCGAGCTCCTCATTAGCATTTATTAGGGATATGAAGGTTCTGATAACCTTGTAAGTGAACATGGTTTTTATCCATATAGTATTTACTAATTTATATGTTTATTTTTTCTTTTATTTGCCTTTGCATCTCAAAATTTTCTAATGATAAGATGTGCATGTTTTGTAGGATCTTGAGGAATAACAATATATCTGGTACTATTCCATCCAATATTGGAGAGTACCGACATTTGGCACATCTGTAAGATATTTTTCTTAGTCATCTATTATTTCTTACTCCTATTTTTTTTTCTTACTCGCATGATTGTTCTACTTTTATAGGGATTTGAGCTTCAATGATCTAACTGGAGAACTTCCTGAGTCTCTCTTCAATTTGAGCTCACTGTCTTATTTGTAAGGAAAACCTATTTTACCAAACTCTTTCCTATCTTTCCTAAGTTCATACATTTTCTTCTTAATTAATTTGTACTGCTATACTCCCCCCATGTACAGGTTTCTTGGAAATAATCGATTATTTGGCAATTTGCCTCCCTGGAAAATTCTGTCACTTAGCAATATGTATGTTCATTTGACTTAGTTCGATCTACTTTTGTTAAATCTATTCATTAGTGCTTTCTGTCTCTATAAATTTAACATATCTTGCTATTATCATTTTTTTTTTCTTATTCTATATTTTTTTGAGTAGATCTGGATCATGAAAATGTAGGATGAAATAAGATCATGGTTTCAAAACTCGGTTTGACATATCGCCTCGTCCATGGACGAGTCCGAGTTGTATCATACGACACAACTCGTCTCGGACGAGATGAACCCTTTAACTCGATTTATAATGATTTATTCATATATATTTAAATGAAATTAATTATAATTTTTTTAATAAAATAAAGTAGATCAGAAGATTTTTAGTCCTAAAATCATGTTTTATGTATATAAAAAAATATTTAAATTCTAAAAAAGTAAATTATTTTAATCAAAATATACACAATCTTAGTTGACTCGGTCAAGTTTTATTGCCTCGGCTTAGATTTACAAAATATCGTCTGAGTGATCTCGTTTATCTTGCCAGATGATGTGAAATCTGAGACGCAGTGAATCCTTTTTCATCTGTTTCAGTCTTATGTCATCCCTATATTTGATTAATATCCTAAAATCGATTCGGTATATGCTTTTCTTTTTTCATCTTATATGGATACGAATAATCACACTCGATGATACATGGAAAATTAGATTATAGAGTTGACAATAAATTGTGAAAAATTAGAAGAATGACAATGGATGTCACATCACACTTTTTTCTAGTGTCTAATTTAACTCATATTATTTTGTTAGTTTGGTGGAGTGACATTGATGATGGCTTATATGTTGTGACTACAGAGATTTGTCTTACAATGGATTTTCGGGAAGCCTTCCTTCTTGGGTTACTGAACCAAAGTTACAACTGTAAGTTTGAAGAAAATGAGTGCAATAGTCATTGGTTGGATATTGGAATTATGACTTTTATCTTTTATAATGGCCATGATTTCCATGGCTATAAGTTGTCATTGTGGTGACATTATATTAACTTACAAAATTTTGTTATGACATTATTTTCATTGAAGCTTTGAAATTGCATTCCATTCCTTTTCGGAATTTAGGGAAATTGGACTTTCCAGCCCTTAAAATTTTTTTAAACTCCATTGTATCTCTAGAAGTTGATTCCTATATGTATGTGAAAACAAATAGACCATTTGAACTAAAACCTGCAAACATTTTTTTTTTCTTTCGATTGGTAGAGCAGATCAAAGTCGTACATGGGGTTTTCTACTATTTTCAAGGTATTGATGAATATGTTTGTGTGTGGGGGTGGGGGGGGGGTAAAAGCATTAGATCTATGAATCTGTGATGTAGTTTTACAAGATTTGAGTGCACATTCAAGATTGTTTTGGGTAACATTTCTAAAATATTGAAACATATTCTCAAAACAAAGCAATGTGACAACTTCTTACAATATCGGTTACAAGCATAATGCGTCAATGATCCAGTGCCGGATTAGGAACACATTCCTTACAAATTGAACAAAAATGCTCCTCCTAATTGTAGGAAACAAGAAATCAATCTAGCCTATTAAGCAATGGATTCTCTAGATTGTTCGACCGGGCAAAAATTTTACCACAAGGAAGTAAATCAATCAGAGACCTATTAACAAACTTCCCATATTTGAGGTAAGGCTAGAGCCACCATTCTTCTTAATGGAGAACTAGATCACATTGAAGTCCCCTCCTAAGCATTGAGGAAGGTCCCAATACATTTGACACCATCAAGCTCCTTCTAATGAAACACCCACCAAAAATATTCCCCAATGAGCTTGCATAGAGCAAGCATTGAAAACACTCCAACAAGCACATCTTCCACAACAATGAACTTATTATTATTTCCCACTCTGTGCCAGTAATAGGCCAATGCTACCAACCTTTATCCTTGCTTTCTTCTAGCTTTGTAACTAATCGCTCATCAAAACTAGCTAGCTTGGTCTTTGAAGCACCACCTTATGTGGACGCATGTAAAGAATCATTGATTTGACCAGAAACCTTTTAGACCTATCACCCCTAACATTCTTGGAAAAGATCTTAATTGTCATTGTTGTTCATGATAGAATGTCCCAACCTCCTTCCCAAACCGATCTCATAAAAAGATCACTGACGTCACTTTCCAAGTTTTGAACTCTTTTACCAACATTTCCATTCACCTTGAAATCCTCTTATTGTCGATGGCCCACAAAGGTCTCATGATGCTTAACCTCGGAGCCTCATTTTGAAGCATTGGGTTCCCCACATTCAATGCCATCGACACGTCAACATTTTTCCATCCTTCCTTCGTTGACACTCTTCTCTTATGACATGAGTTTTACACAAATATTTTAGCAAAGCACAATCCAATCTCCTTGTTCCTCCCCAGGGCGATTCACCTTAGCATCATCCTCTTTCCCAGATAGACATACTGACCAATAGCCCTACATCCAAAATATTATCCAAAAACCATTTAGACAATTCCTCAATTGACTGGCCTTCAACCACTTTTGCTCCTCCGACCTCAAACCTTCCACCCAGCCAACACCCATTAGCCTCCTCATCGTGCAAATGGACAAAGCCTTTGTTGCCTACTTAGCGAGGCGTAAAAGTTTAACGAGGGGACTTTAGGACCGATCCTACTATCAAGAAAACTACCCCTGCTCCCGCTTATTTTGTCAAACCAACTTGGGGCCACTAGAAATGAACCCAACAAACTCAAATATCCTAGAATGAACAAAAAAAAATTAATTAACATAAACTTTGTTTAATATAAAACTTTTTTTTGATGGATTGTTTAATAAAAAACTAAATTTATATTTATTTTAAAACTTTGGAAAACAATTATGAAAATGCTACAATACATGTATTCAATCTATATTATAAGTATGTGAGCACATGCATTTAGTCGGTATGTGAGCACATGGATTTAGTCGATTGTTTAATTATGTGAAATTATTAATATTTTACTAATTACAAAATTTTAAAAATAAGAAAATATATAAGTAAGCATGTACATCATAGTTAGTAACCTATATAGTTCTGGAGGTGTCTGAATTAATTGATTTGCATATGCAAAGACTTTTGAAAGGTTAGATTAGGTTATGATAAAAGAAGGTTAGAAAAGAGAGTGAATTTTATGAGGCAGGTGTCGCTTATCAAGTGCAAGGTTCTCGAGGAACAAGGATTTATGAACAATTATATTGTGTTTTTCAAGTAACATAATCATGCTCATCTTCGTGCATAATTCCCTCACAGTGTAACAACTAACAATTGTTATGGACATTCACTTTCACATTCCACATTGATTTTTAGTACCTTGATCTATAAGATTTAGGTGGTCTAGTAAGTTTGTCATAATTAGTTCAAAAGTCCCCAACTTATGATGTATCATCCACCAACCAAGTAGAGTTTGATAATTTGTAATGAGATTGATGACTTATTCTTGATCGCTGATTTGGGATGAGTTCATCATTGGCGATGCCTACATCGGCTATTATAGATGTTGTCTACTTGTGCTTTTTTTCTTCTAAAGGTCGGTTGCTTTAGAAGTTTTTTTTTTTGTTGTTTGTTGGTGTTTATGGGGAAAAAATGAAAATAGAAGGCTATTTGATGGAAAAGAGGAAGATATTCAAGCTATTGTTCTTACGAAAAATGCCTTATGTACAAATGGTTGAAGGCATCTAAAGAGTATAAAGGGACCTTCATTGGGGATTTTACGTTTATATTAGATCTTTTTTTTATGGAGGAGGGTAGAGTTTTGTTCAGATCTTTGTGCTCTGGAGTGTCAATTTATTGTTTCTTTGAAGCCTTTTTAGATCTTCACTACTTCTTAGGATTGGCTTTTCTCTTTTCTTTTTATAAGTCAACTACTTGTAAAAGAAAACTAATGCTTCATTTCTCTATAATTATACAAAAGTTACACTTTTTAGTATATGCTTATGTAAAATATATCTTCTAGGATAACCATAGCACTGAAATTGTGTTTCATTTGTGGTTTTTATGTAGGAACTTGGTGGTGAATAACTTCACAATTGATAGTTCAAACAACAGGTACATTATCTAGATGCCATATAATGCACATATTTTGGCATTCTAAAATGTTATCTATATCACCTGCTTTTAGCTGTTGTGATGTAATACCCAATGGGTGGCTCTCTAGTTGAGGAGTCACTACTTGGACAAAAGGAGGTGTTGCCACATGATTTAATAGGAGAAGATTCCAAAATTAATGCTCGTCTCATCTCCCCATGTGTGGTGGTGTCAGGGTGGCTCCTTAGCTTATGAGATGCGCCTTTATGATGTTGCATTGCATTAGCATAGACAATGATATGTGCACCTTTCTCCAACTTGGGATGGTGAATAAGCAATATTTTTGTAATGATTTATGGGACAAAAGGTATTTTGTGATTCTTTTTTTTTTTTTTTTTGGTAGATAAACACATGAAGTAAAGTTTTGAAGCAAAGTTTCTGAAATTACCACTTATGATTTACCAACTTACTAAGTTGGTTCCTTCCATGTTCTCAAATACTTGCATTAAAGTGTAGTAGAACATTGTTGGTCTTTATCTTCACATTCCATATAGTTGTGTATGGTATTTTGATAACTTATGAGTTTATTAAACTGTTTAATTATTTTCTATAATTTTAGTAATAATTTCCTCAGAATTTATGTTGTTTCCACAATATTCCCATCGTTCCTAAGAAAATTGTATTGATCTCCACAAATATTTCCATTTCCCTGTTGATAAAAAATGATGTCGAAATCAAAAGTTAATACTTTGTCACATTTATGATATAATATATGAAAATCAACCCGTTGTTTGCTCTTCTACACAAAAGCATCTTGCTATTTATAGATAAATAGGGTTAGGTTCTACAGCCAAAACTTAGGGAACCAAAATGAAGCCAAAGTTTTGTCCTATATGGGTTAAAAGTCTCGAAAAGGGTTGATTTTTTGTGAGGATGATCTCTAAGGTGAGGAGATCATCATCACAAAATATAACCCAATCTGAATGTCACGCCCCGAAATCCAAACACGAATCCCGAGGATTCATTGATCAAAAATCTCGAGGTGTGAGGTAGACATGCACGCAACCTGATAGAACATACAAGAACCATAATACTAGGAGATAAAAATAAGCGCAGCGGAATTTATACTGAATACTCTCAAATCAAAGTAGTGGAAGCTAAAAGTCAAAATCATCATCCGAGACAATCCTCAACATCCACCAAATCCCAAAATACAACTCCCAGAAAGAAATACATCATTTCCCACAAATCTGAAATCAAAACATAGCATCTGAGTTCCTAAAGTAATCTTCAAATTGAGGGAGGTTGCAGATCATTGATATAACCTTCTACAAGAACCTCCTCGAATAGCTCCTCGTAAACAAGCTCCTCAGAAGCTGGGCAATTTGAAAGGGGTGAAGGATAGGGTGAGTAACAAGGGGATGTTACTCAGCAGGATGAACGCCATTCGAACAACGAGTCATACATGCATGAGTAATCATCTAAACAGTTAAATTATGCAAATTTTTCATAATGTAATATACGAGAATTGTCAAAGTATAATTAGTACACAATTACAATAAATTTCAATCTATCATTTAAAGTAGCATATACAACTTTCGAAAGGAAACCGTCTATCAACATTACAATTAAGGAAAAGATACATAATACGAACACGGCAGTGTAGTCGTTAAGAGAGCAGAGGATCACGCCGATATAACTGCCTCGGCTATGGCAACTCGATATTCCAAACTTCAAATCCGACGTGGAATCCCATCGTTAGAATCTGATTTTGTGGCCGGTCTAGTATACCATGGTTGGATGACCATTTATCTGGCTCAGACTGGCCGTTGACCAAGAACCCAATATTGAGTTCAACTAATGGTGAGGTCGACCGTTTGACGGCTATAGACTAACAGTGATCACTAACTAGCCCAGGAGACCCCTCACGTCGAAGCCTATCAAGAGGCAATGCATGTGAACCCCGCTTATCTCTACACTATACAGAAACCGCCTTTACACTTAACGTTCTTCAGGAAATAAGTAGAAGAAATTCTGGATCTCAAAAGCTGTAATATGCTCTAAGGTATCCCACCTTATGAAGAACACCTCGAGGTGGTCTACCGAATTTTGAGATATTTAAAGTCTACTCCTGGAAAAGGTCTGTTTTTCAAAAAGACAAATCAAAAGAGTGTTGAGGTATTTACTGATGCAGATTGGGCAGGTACGGTGAATGACAGGAGATCTACTTCAGTGTATTGCACCTTTGTGTGGGGAAACTTGGTTACCTGGCGAAGCAAGAAGCAAAATGTTGTTGCCAGAAGTAGTGCAGAGGCTGAGTTTAGAGCAATGGCTCAAGGGATCTGTGAGGTATTGTGAATATACAGAATCCTCGAAGAACTCAAGATGACTGTGGAACTTCCTCTGAAGCTGTACTGCGACAGAAAGGCTGCAATAAGTATTGCTCACAATCCTGTCCAGCATGATAGGACGAAGCACATTGAGATTGATTGACATTTCATTAAGGAAAAAATTGAAGCTGGAACTGTTTGCTTGTCGTTTGTGCCTTCTAGTCAGCAAACAGCCGACATCTTGACTAAGGGGCTTGCTAGACCTAATTTTGAACATTTGATAAGCAAGTTGGGCATGATTGACATCTATGCACCAACTTGAGGGGGAGTGTAGAAGAATCCGGAAATCTAATCTCATAGAATCAAGAAAATAGGATATTCTTCTTGATTATTCTTGATTACTCTTAACTTTCTAGAATATTCCTGTAATCTTCTACAATAGGATAGTTGGTTTATTATTCTAGATTATTCTTGTAATAGGATAGTTGGTCTATAAATACCACTATTGGGGCATTTGTAATGATCATCCAAGAATTCCCAATAAATTCAATTTTTCTACAAATATCAATGGTTAAATCTATGTCCTATGGAAAATATCATACAACATGAGGGTAGAAGGGAAGGCATCCTACTTGTATAGCTTTCTACGGTTGATCAGAGGCAAAGAGTGACGCGAAGGTCAAGATTCATGGTCTTGGATGCGAAATGCTCGGGTGGCTGCACTATTCTTAGAGACAATATCCCCTCTCTCTCTTATGATGAAGAACAATCATTTCCCAAGTAAATGAACCCTCAAGTGGGATGAGTCGAAACCCACTTGCTGATTTTAGGTGAGAGACGGAGAGAACAAAAGAGAACTTTGGTTCAAAGACCATGAGCTTGTAGAACTTGACGCTGACTTCAACTCCTTCTTTGTTATCGAAGTTCAACGGTCACTCGACTTCAAAGAATCTAAAGGGGAAAAAGGTAGAAACCCTTAGTTCTCCAAGAGCTAGGGCTTGAGAGTTATTAGAGAAAAGAAAAGTGAAGAGTAAGAAATCAGATTTTCCCTTATTTAAGACTTGAGGGCAAAGTTGGTATTTCTCCTCTATTTCTATTTTGACGATAACTTCACTTTCCGAATTCAGAATTTGACGAATGAGTACTCCATTCTCTATAATTTTTCGTCACAGACCTAATGGTGTAATCAGATTTTATTAATTCTCATTCTAACGAAGATTTCCCCTTTTGAGTCCCATCTAACACGAAATTCAAGGATTTTAACACTTCTTCGTCCGAACTTGAATTCGAGCGTGCTTACAGGTTATAGTATATTTTTTGACTATTTTGAGTTTAATGGCGAAGTTAAATTTCATTAAAAATGAACAAAATAAAATATACTTATTTTATTCTAAGTTCTTCTAATAACAATTTTCTAAAAACTTTAATGTTTGGTTTCCTCGAGATATAAATTGGAACTCGGGGTATTACACTGAAACTTCTAACCCCATCAAAAGTGGTTAACAAATTAATGGTAAAAGTCGAGGCTCCACAATTCTTCAACTTGTAAACCACTTTTAATAGGGTTAGACGTTTAGGATTTGGCTGATTTTTTGTGATGATCTCCTCATATAGAGATCATCATCACAAAAAATCAGCCCATTCCAAGACTTTTAAACCGTATAGGAGCTCCTTAAGTTTTGACTGCCGAATGCTACTGATACGACCAGGGTCCACATGAGTCAATCGCTGATTTTTTTGGTGGAGGTGGATCTCCTCATCATGGAGATCAGTCACACAAACTAAACGATGTGATATATATATGGAGAAGTGGATTCATGCGTTTCCAATACATGTAACACGTGACAATTTAGGAGGGAAAAAAAGAGAGAAGCAAGAAATCTTTTTTCCTTTAAACATGTAGCCATTTTGCACTGAATCTTCATAGATGATACGTGTACAACTTCATTACACCCTGGTTTCTTTTAATCAAGATACATTATTCTTTTGCATCCAGTGTTTTGTCTTCAGGATTGAATTGTCTTCAACGGAATTTTCCATGCAATCGGGCTAGTCCACGCTGTAAGTGATATTTTTCTTCTTTCCTTCTGCAGAGATTTTGAAAATTTTGCTTTATATACTCAATCAGTGTTGGCTAGATACACACCTTGATGTCATAAACATAACAATATTCAGAGATGTAGCAAGTAAATCTTGAATGTTGTTGATTTGCAGATTCCTTTGCTGTCAAGTGTGGTGGGCAGGAGCTTACGTCTTCAGATGGGACTGTGTTTCACAGGGACAATGCCACACTTGGCCCAGCTTCATATTTTGTGAATGATGGAGAACAGTGGGCTGTTAGCAGCACTGGAAGGTTTGCTGATATCAACAATGCATCATATACCCGATCATATCAATCTCAATTCCCGAATATTTTAGACTCGGAGCTGTTCCAAACGGCAAGGATATCCCCGGGATCACTAAGATACTATGGCCTGGGACTTGAGAATGGAAATTACACTGTAGTCCTACAATTTGCGGAGAGAGATTTCACAGATTTCCCAGATTCTAATAGGTGGGAGAGTACTGGAAGGCGTGTTTTCGATATCTATCTTCAGGTTTGTGTTTTTGACATTTGTACCCAAATTTTGTGTCCCAAGCATGGTGTCGAAACTCGGTTTGACGTCTTGTCTCGTTCATGGATGAGACCGAATCGTCTCGGTCAAGATAAACCGTTTAACTCGGTTTACAATTATATACATATGGTGGCATTTGGTAACCAACATTAGGGAGCTAATTTTGTCCTATTTGGCTTAAAAGTTCTGGATTAAGCTGATTTTTTGTGAGGTTGATCTCTATGGTGAGGAGATCATCCTCACAAAAAATCAGCCCAATCTGAACCTTCTAAATCCATCAAAAGTGGTTTGCAAATTATCGGTAAAAAATTGATGGTCCACAATTCTAATCACTTTTGATGGGGCTATAAGGTTCAGATTTGGTTGATTTTTGGTGAGGATGATCTCCTCATCATAGAAATCATCCTTACAAAAAAATCAGCTCACTCTGAAACTTTTAAGACATAGGACAAATCGTTGGCTTCCTAATGCTGGCTGCTGAACCTGACCCCTATATATCTATATATATGAAAATTATTATAAATTTTTTATAAAATAAGGTAGATTAGAAGCTGTTTATTCATAAAATCGTATTTTATTTAGATAATGATTATTTAAATTAAAAAAAAAAAAAAATTGTTACAATATACAATCTCAGTTGAGTTGGATGAGATTTTCAAAATATCGTCCAATTCATCTCGTTTGTCTCGCGAGATTCTTCAAACGTGTGCTGCCATGTCCGTCCGTCTCACTCATGGATGATACTAAAGATGACTCCAAGTCATCTCAGTCCCAGACAAGATTTAAAACCATGGTCCCAAGGATCACAATTGATTTTGAAGTTTTCTACTTGTTAATGCTTAAGGGAAACTTGGAGCAAAAAGACTTTGACATACGTAAGGAAGCACGTGGGACCTCTTTTACAGTTGTTCGAAAAAATTTTACGGCTCAGGTATCTGAGAACTTCCTTGAAATCCATCTATTTTGGGCTGGAAAAGGGACTTGTTGTATACCTGCTCAAGGTACATATGGACCTACCATTTCGGCCATCAGTGCTACTCTAGGTAATATGTTAGAAAAGATACGAAAAATTACAAATTTTAAGCTGTAGAGTTGATGATTCTTTGATGATATTAACCACTAAGTTCTTCAGATTTCACACCCACCGTTAGGAATACCTCACCAAATACTACGAATAAGAAGAATAGAACAGGTCTGATTGTGGGGATTGTTGTTGCTATTGGAGTTGTAAGCTTTGTTTCTGTCTTTGTGGTCTTTTCTTTAATTCGAAGAAGAAAGCGTCGAAGCAATGATGAAGATGAAGGTAACTCTAATATTCCTAAATAATTAGTTGATAAAGTCTATGGGTGCTTGTGAAATCTATGCAATAAAGACCTTTTTTTTTTTTTATAATGCTATTGAGATTTTTGATATTTACAAAATTTTCATTATACAATGACAAAAACACCCTTGCGTTTTTTCACTAAAAGAAAACAATAAAGGGATTTCAAGGGATTTTTTGGATAAAGATGCATAGCCATAACATACCATTCATACTGAATTTGCAGAACTACTTGGAATAGCTTCTAGACCAAATACTTTTACTTATGAAGAGTTGAGGTCTGCTACAGAAGACTTCATCCTTGCAAATAAGCTTGGAGAGGGAGGATTTGGACCTGTTTATAAGGTAAGTTTACTTTTCAATCAAGGAATACTATATAAGAAGCATAAAAGCACATATCGAAAACCCAAGAACAATATTAATTATTTGATGCAGTCGTACACTACACAGCATGAGTCAGTAATGCATGGGTTGATACATTTTTTTGAACTTTTATATTTTACTAGACACATTACAATATTATTCATTTAACTTTTTCGGTTGAATTGTGAAACTCTTTTAGGGAAAACTTCCTGACGGGAGAATTGTGGCTGTGAAGCAACTTTCGGTTTCATCCCAACAAGGAAAAAGTCAGTTTGTAACAGAAATTGCTACCATATCAGCTGTGCAACACCGTAATCTTGTGAAATTGTATGGATGTTGTATCAAGGGAAATAAGCGACTCCTGGTTTATGAGTACTTGGAGAACAAGAGCCTTGATCAAGCACTCTTTGGTAAGATCCTTTGTGGGAACTATAAACTTTTGTAAGATTCATAGTAACCTATTTTCACATCAATGTAATCCTTAATGGACACTTTGCTACATTTGGTATGCATGAACAGGAAAGAGTGGTTTGCATCTTAATTGGGCAACTCGCTATGATATATGCTTGGGAACAGCGAGGGGTCTAGCTTATCTTCACGAGGAATCGAGACTCCGAATTGTACATAGAGATGTCAAGGCCAGTAATATTCTTATTGACGCCCATCTCAACCCCAAAATTTCAGATTTTGGTTTGGCCAAGCTATACGATGACAAGAAGACCCACATAAGCACTCGGGTTGCTGGGACAATGTAACTTTTTTCCGTTGCTTACTTAAATTGTTTGTTTTATATTTCAAATTAATGACCGTCTTCTTTTATCATTGAAGTGGCTATTTAGCACCGGAGTATGCTATGCGCGGGCATCTAACAGAAAAGGCTGATGTATTTGGATTTGGGGTGGTTGCTCTTGAGGTTCTCTGTGGGAGGCCAAATTCAGACATGAGCTTGGACAAAGAGAAGATGTATCTTCTTGAATGGGTATGAAAAATAATACTAAAAGTCTCTGTATGATTGCGAGCGTAAATTGGCAAAGAAATGATTTTCCCAGGAAAATGTGATTTTGGAGGTGCATGAATATGATTTGCATATATCGTTTTCCCTGAGAAAATGATGTTCTATTCAGTGAGGGAAAATCCTTTTCTTATTCTTTCTCGATTACCCCAACCTTCAAAAATAAAACTTACTTTCTTTTCTACATGTTCCCAAGTGTAATCAAACAGTAGCAAAAATATGAAGAGGAAATCCATTTTCTTCAGACTATTTTCTCGGAAATTGATTTTTCTGGATAAACAAAATCTATGCAATCAGTCCTTTCTTTTGAAATTTCATCCATGAAAAAATGGTCCCCTAACCAGTATTGTCATTTTGCTAAATTTCCCAGGCTTGGAATCTACATGAAAATAATCGTGCAATAGAATTGGTGGATCCAACATTATCTGAATTCAATGAAGAAGAAGCAAAGAAAATACTAGGAGTATCACTTTTGTGCACGCAAGCATCACCAATGCTACGCCCATCAATGTCACGTGTGGTGGCCATGCTATCAGGAGATATCAAAGTAAGCACCATCACATCGAAGCCTGGATACTTGACAGATTGGCAATATAATGATTTAAGTAGCTTTATGAGTGAAGATACTTCCAAAGCCTCAATTGAAAGAACTAGTAGCCAGCATGGCTCGTCGTCAACTCTGAACCCTGTTGGTGACTATTCGCCAGTGAATGACTCTACTCAACCAATGCTAAATGAGATTATTGGGGATGGAAGATGAGGATGATTGTCTTTTGATCTGCCAATATGTAAGACCTTCATGAATTCCCATTTTTTTTTCACATACATGCCCCCCATTATATATGTTTTATACACACAAACATGCAAAGGATAAGACTAGGTACCTATTTTCATATATAATTTGTAGATGTGAATAAGCGTGTATAGAATGATTTTACATTTTTTATGAATGTGTATATGAATGCATAAAAGCCATGGTGGTAGTTATTTGAGATTGTAATTTTGTTTGATCTTCGATGTTGGCATTGCAACAAATTGCTTCTTAGTTTGGCAGGTCTTCTTGATCTCCATTGTTTTTTCTTTGTTTGTGTTTTCCTTGAGAAAATCTCTTATATCTATCAAAAAAGGAAAAAAAAAATAAAAGATGGTCCATCAGATCGCGGTAGAAATGAATGTTATGATGATCTTCTAACTGTTTTTGTGAGCTTCTTTGGAGAGAATTTTAGCACTTCCGGAATTATTTCATTCCTCTTATTCCATGTAAAAAACACTGTTACTGCCCTTAGAATAAATAGGCTGACTACCACAAATCAGCACCTAAGAACTAGGAACAAATACGGAAAAAATAAACTAGGAAAAAATCAGAATCAGATCTGTAATAATATCCCAACAGATCTGGAATAATATCCCAACAGATTTGGAATAATATCCAAAAGGATAGGATCTGATTTTCAGCTTATTTGAATTAAAAGACTATCTCTAAAAATCAGGATACAACTATTTACAGCTAATCCGATTCTTTCTACACTCCCCCTCAAGCTTGGATTGAAAAAACATCAAACAGTCCAAGCTTGCTTACAAAATTTTCGAATGATACCCTTGGAAGCCTTTTGGTGAGAATATCCGCAGTCTGATCAATTGTAGGGAGATAAACCAGACACAAAGTTCCGTTTTCAATATTTTCTTTAATAAAGTGCCGGTCCACCTCAACATGCTTTGTTCGATCATGGTAGACTGGATTAAGCGTCATGCTTATGGCTGCCTTGTTATCTGAAAACAATTTCATAGGCTGATTAAACTCCCTTCTTAGTTCTTTCAGCAACATCTTTAGCCATAAAAGTTCGCAAACTTCTTGAGCAATGGCTCTAAGTTCCGCTTCAGTACTACTTTTAGACACAATTGACTGCTTTTTTCTCCTCCATGTTACCAAGTTACCCCATACAAAGGTGCAATAACCAGAAGTTGACCTTGGATCTAGCCCAATCAGCATCTGTATAAGCTTCAACACTTTTGATTCTTCTCAAAGAATAAACCTTTTCCTGGTGTTCCTTTTAGATAATGAAGGATCCAATACACAGCCTCTAGGTGTTCTTTGCAGGAAGCATGCATAAACTAACAGCGAAAGCAATATTAGTGCGTGTGTGAGAGAGATAAATAAGTCTTCCAACCAAGCGTTGGTAGCTTCCCTTGTCCACAGGATCATTGCTTGGTTCAAGACCAAGTTTCGTAGTAGAGTCGATTGGTGTAGGGACTAGTCTGCACCCCAGCATTCCAGTTTCCTTGAGTAGGTCAAGAACATATTTCTTTTGAGAAATAGCAATGCCTTTCTTACTCCTAGCAACCTCCATACCTAGAAAGTATCTCAGATGTCCCAAATCTTTAACCTCAAATTCTGTGGCCAAAACATATTTTAGTCTCTCAATCTCCACAAGGTCATCACCAGTTAGAATAATATCATCAACGTAGACAATCAAGATGGTGCTTCTTCCTTCCTTATGACAGTAAAACAATGTATGATCAGCATGAGCTTGACTATACCCTTGTTGTCAAATAACCTTGGTAAACCTTTCAAACCAGGCTCTAGGAGATTGTTTTAAGCCATAGAGAGATTTTTGAAGTCGGCAGATTTTACCTTTCTTACTTTCATCATCAAAACCTGGTGGAAGATCCATATACACTTCTTCTTCTAAGTCGCCATTAAGAAATGCATTCTTTACATCAAGTTGGTGTAGTTTCCAATCAAGATTTGTTGCTAAGGATAGGACTCTAACTGTATTCATTTTTGCCACGGGTGCAAAGGTTTCCAAGTAATCAACATCATATGTCTGAGTGAAACCTTTTGCAACCAATCTAACTTTGTATCTTTCAATGGTCCCATCAGAGTTATACTTAACAGTAAAAATCCACTTACACCCGACAGATGTCTTGTCCCGTGGTTTCTCCACTAACTCCCATGTCCCATACTTTTCCAAGGCACTCATCTTTTCCATGACTGCCTTTTTCCACTTAGAATCTTGTAACGCTTCCTGTATGGTTCTAGGTACTTCTTCCTTTGACAAGTTGGCTACAAAAGCTTGAAGCTGAGGAGATAAATGATTGGAGGAGATAAATGATTGTAGGCCACGAAGTTGTATAATGAATGCTGTGTACAAGATCTAACACCCTTTCTGAGAGCAATAGGAGCATCAAGATCATTTGGAGTATTTATATGTGTACCTTGATCTTGTTTGGAATCATGACTGAGTTGAGTGTCCTCAATGAGTTATATTCTTCTTGGGCGTCGAGAATAAACACGAAGCTCTGATTGTGGTTTTGAGTCTTCCCCTTCATTTATGTTATTAGGCATTGAGGACTCAACGTCATACTGATGTGTGTCCTGTAGATCTGGGGATATGACAGGTTGGTGAGTGTTTTGGATATATGGTGTGTCGAGTAGATCTGGGGATATGACAGGTTGATGAATGTTTTGGATATGTGGAAGACCCCACAAATTATCTTCATTACTTGTGTACTCCCCCTGAAGGGAATTTTTGGTGTAAAATGGCTTGGTTTAAAAAAAAATGACATTCATGGAGACAAAATATTTACGTTTTTCGGGAGAGTAACACTTATACCCTTTTTGAGTAGCAAAGTATCCTAAAAACAAGCATTTAACGGCTTTGGGATCTAATTTGCTACGTTCTCGGTCATAAACATGAATGAATGATTGACAACCAAAGATTTTTAGGGGTATGGATGAGTAGGTCTTGGAAAATGAGGGGTAGTGAGTAGAAAGAGCTTGAAGAGGGGTCTTAAATGGTAAGACACGAGTGGGCATTCTATTAATGAGATAACATGTAGTAAGGACAGAACTGTTTTGGGACGTTTGAGGTGAACATTAGAGATCTAGCTACTTCTAGGAGATGGCGATTTTTTCTCTCAGCAATACCGTTTTGTTGAGGAGTGTCAATACATGTGCTTTGGTGTATAATCCATTTTTCTAAGAAAAAATCTCCAAGAATGGAATTAAAGTATTATTTTCCATTATCAATATGAAGAATTTTTATATTGGTGTTGTACTGATTTTGGACCATAGAATGAAAATTTTTAAAAATCTGGGCAGCAATAGATTTTTCTTTTAGTAAGTAAACCCAACAGACCCTAGAATGATCATCAATGAAGGTTATGAACCACCTATTTCCTATGATGTGTTGTGTGCGAGATGGTCCCCAAATATCACTATGGATTTGAGTGAATGGTTGAGATGCTTTATATGGTTTTGATGGAAAATTAGAACATTGATGTTTTGACAATTGACAGATTTCACATTCAAACACATCTTTATTTCTAAACAAAGAGGGAAACAACTTTTTAAGATAAGGAAAGCTAGGGTGGCCTAATTTACGATGCCACAACATTATTGTTTGCTCACGAGTTAAGGGAAAAGTCTCACAACCAGCCATTTGAGCTTGTTTATTCTCAAAGCCTTCATTTTTGAAGAAATATAGCCCATTGAATTCCCTAGCACTGCTAGTCATCCTCCCAGATTTCCGGTCCTGAAATAAACACTCAAACTGTGAGAAGTTGGCATAACAATCTTGGTCTTTAGTTAACTTGCTAATTGAGAGTAAAGTTGTAAAACAACTTTGGGACATGTAGTACAAATTTCAAAACAAAATTAGGAGAAAGTTTATATCTCCACTACCAGCCACAGTTGAAAGAGAACCATCAGCAACCTTAACTTTAATATTTCTTGGGCTAGGTACATAAGTGGTGAACAAGTTTGAGGATCCTGTCATGTGATCAGATGCTCCTGAATCTATGATCCAGGGGTCTATTTCATTTGTACAGCCACTCAAAGCAGTTGCAAATGTACCTTTTTGGGCCAAGTATGAACTGGCCGGCTGAGTAAGAGAGGAAGGAGTTGGCTTTGTTGACAGAGGAATGGAACCTTGGAGATTAATCAGTTTGATGAGTTGGTCCAATTGCTCCTTTGTGAGGGACAAACTTGGAGCAGAATCGTCATGCTTTGTGATCATTTCAACAATAGTTTGAAGGCTTCTAGGTTTGCATTGGTCCTTGGAGTTGAAGTTTGCTGGTTTGCCGTGAAGTTTCCAACAAGTTTCACGAGTATGGTTGCTCCTTTGGTAGTGATCACACCAGAGATTTCCTTTTCACTGGTTTCGGTTGGTATCTCGGTGGTAGGGTTCCGAGTTTCTGTTGGCAGCAAGGGTGAAATTGTCAATAAGTATGGGTTTGGGCTCTCCCATTATCACACGTTTACGGCTTTCCTCTCTTCTTACTTCTGCAAACGCTTCATCTATTGAAGGAATTGGTTTAGTACCAAGAAGACGTCCCTGAACTTCGTCAAGGTTCTTGTTGAAGCCAGCAAGAAAGTCGTGTATCCGTTCTTTATTGACAGAATTTTGATGGTGTTCTCGGCAAGTAGTGCACCATTGAAACTTGTCAAAGAGATCAACCTCCTGCCAAAGTTTTGTGAGAGAGTTGTAATATTGAGTGACATCCATCTCACCTTGGGTTAGCATCCGGGCCCTATTTCTCAATTTGAACAATTGGACTGAGTTTTCTAGGTCAGAATATTGCCTTTGCACAGCATCCCACATTTCTTTTGTTGTGGTATAACCAAGAAAATTTTCACCTATCTTGTCTCCATGGAGTTGATTAGCCAAGCCATAACCATGGAATTTTGGGCATCCCACATTTTGAAAGAAGCATCAGTAGTGGCTGGTTTTGCAGCAGTCCCGTCGATGAACCCAGACCTTCCTTTTCCTCGGATTACCATTTGAACTGAGAGTAACCATTGTAGATAATTTTGTCCATTGAGTTTGTGAGAGGTGATTTGAAGAGAGGACATATTGGAATAAGCAGTGGGGGCTATTGTGGGGTTTGATTCAGAGGTAATCTCTGAACTATTACTACCGCTAGCCCCAGTGAGAGCCGATTTGTACATGGCTTCTCTCAACCAAATTTAAGCTCTGATACCATGTGAGCTTCTTAGGAGAGAATTTTAGCATTGCTGGAATTATTTCATTCCTCTTATTCCATGTAAAAAACATTGTTACAGCCCTTAGAATAAATAGGCTGATGACCACAAATCAGCCCCTAAGAACTAGGAACAAATAATGAAAAAATAAACTAGGAAAAAATCAGAATCAGATATGTAATAATATCCCAATAGATCTGGAATAATATCCCAACAGATCTGGAATAATATCCCAAAGGATAGTATCTGATTTTCAGCTTATTTGAATTAAAATACTATTCCTAAAAATCAGGACACAGCTATTTACAGTTGATCCGATTCTTTCTACAGTTTTATTATTGTTAGTATTATGACTACTTCACTCTGCAAGGCGCATGTCTTTTTGTCTTGTGTATTTGACGAGACGAATGAGTCAGTGTGGAACAGAGGCCTTACATTGATTATGGATGACTCACTCTTGTAACTTGACCCGCTACTCTTAGGAATTCAAATAGAAGGATCTCCAAGGGAAATTCTAGAATGAGATTGAACTTTTCATGGGGATTTGTCTCAACCTATCCAATGGAAGTATGAATGGAAATCAAAATTATTACTGGGCATTAAGAACTTTCATAATAGCTGAAATTGAGAATGAAAATACTCTACCAAGGAGACTCGTTCTAGAAATTGACCCAATGGAAGCACCCCTATCGAATTGATCTGTCAGGTTCCAAAGGTCGGAGTTGCCCAACTTAGCCCAGCATGGTCAAACAATTCAAATTCAAAGTGGTCTAGCTCACTGCTTCCCCTATCATGGATGGATGGTCATGTTATATTAGTGGTTAGAGGGTACAATACTTTGATGGTGCTAGGCTTCTACTCTTTATGTAGCTTGAAGAACTTTGACAATCGCAGATATTCAATCTTACTACCCAATTTGTGATCTTTGCGACCGTGTCATAATCCAGACCTAGAGGCATGGAAATTTCCTCCTTAAATAAGACTACAAAACAAACCAACAGAATATTACGCACAAGTAAAAGACGTTTCTCTTTCAATTGCGGCTCTTCGTCTGGATGCCATCATCACTCTATTTCATTTGCCCAATCGGTTATTTGTTTATTTACTTTCTGTGAATCGTGTACCATACCATTCAATAGTATGTTTTGCTTGCACTTTTGATACTGTTAGAGGAACCTGAGTTAGGTGGTGCTAACCTATTAAGGCAATGTTGTACGACATCTATATAGTAGTGTTTAAGTTGTTCCTAGAAGACATCTGTAGGGGTTGGTGTGTCCTTGCATAAAAATCTTCGTCTCAACACCGTTTTCCTCATCTTCCTAGCTTTCCTTGTCGTCGATGTGTGGACACACCCTCTTATCTCCAATTGTTAACCTGCCTGTTTAGTGCTCTAAGATGCCTTCATTGCATGGGGCGTCTTCTTCAATCACATATAGTTTTCCAAGTCGTCCTGTTTTTCCTTAAGGCATGGACATAGCAGAACATATAGTAGTGCCTGTGTCGTCGAGCACTTTTAGCTAAAATGCTTAGGCGAGAGAGATGAACGTATCAACAACTCTGAATTGCACTACGACAAACACTGTAGCCTTGGTTGAAGTACACAAGTCAATCAATAATACGAAACTCCTCCACAACCACCCAACTAAGGACACATGCACACCAATCCTGACGTTGTTGCGCTCCTTCAAACTTAGTCCTCGGCCTACTTCCTAGGTAAAAGTGACCAATTGCTTCACATTGGAAGAAACATGTAGTATGACCTGAAATCCACTTATGCATCAAATGACAATCTAACATTGCCTTTGACCCTACACTTGCACCACGCAATAGGTTCCTTAGAAAGTGTGGTATGACCCGAAATCCACTTATGCATCAAATGACAATCTAACATTGCCTTTGACCCCACACTTGCACCACGCAATAGGTTCCTTAGAAAGTGTGTCCTTGGTCGCAACCGTCCCTTCTATTCCTCATCATCCATAGAGTCATCCTCATCCGACATTGTAGACTCAACCCTTGAAATCTTAAAAGCAATGTTTTTTAGTCTTTTTTTTTTAATCGGTAAACTTGGGCTATAAAGTTCCCCACCCTTATACTAATAAAATTGGGGGATTACAAACAATATGGAATTCATTAATTACATCTTTGTGAATGATAACTTTAAGCTCATGAGGAAGAGCATGATAACCATCTAAAATCGCCACCCCATTTGAACCCAAAGCATATTTCGCCAAGAAATCTGTCGCGTGATTTGTTTCTCGCCATGCAAATTCAATTCTTGAACTGAGAAACTTCTTCCTCATCTCAGCAATGCTTCTGACCAAATTTAGATGCCTCCATTTCATTTTTAATACAGCTGGTAGCATATTGAGAATCAGAGGAGACGATCACATTATGGAAACCTCTCTAATTAGCACAACTCAACCCTTCAAGCATGGCCTCCAATTCAATTGCTGCAATATCATTTTGCAAAGACACTCCCATGCATGTACAAAGGAATATTCCTTTTGAATCTCTTACAATGAAGCCAAAAACTTTCCCATTTGCCGACAACGATCCATTAGAATTTATCTTTATGTAATATTTTCCTAAGGGAAGCCAATAGCAAACTTGAATCAGTCTCAGCTTCCTTCCACCTCTACAGCTCCTCCAATTCTTGAAAATGGAACATGTATCATTTACAAGAGAGATTAGGACTCTCAATACTGTCAAACACCCCTTGGATTTCCACTTTAATTTGGGAATGTAATAACCTTCTTCCTTCATGCATTCTCTTATTTCTCTCCTTCCACGTGTAGTAGACCAGAGCACAAAAGGGCATTTGCTAATTTTCTGAGAATGCATAAGTTGTTTCCGAAGACGGCAAGTCAACCACATTCTTTATAATTCCACAGTGCCATAACACCCCAACCAAATGCCATGACTGAATGTGCACTTGAAGACATTTCTACATCTTGACAACAAAGATAACAACTTGAAATAATAACCAGCCGTCTCTTTCTTAAATTTTCTATTTATGGCCATCCAAACAATGAAAGAATGTCATGGAATACGAAATTTATTCCATATCAATTTTTTTCAAGGCACCAAAATATCCCTCATTCGTATAGACTCTCAAACACTATTAAAAGAGAATTTTCCTGTCGACTCTAGAATCCAAACCACTATCTTCTTCGTTTGGCCATAGAACTGGGTGATTTCCTTACTTTGTTACAAATTTCCTGACTTCTATCATTATCGTCTCCTATTCATTTCACCCATTAGCATATGCAAAATCTGATACAACAGTGTTCGAGTGGCTTTTCAACTTATAGATACTCCTTCCATATTGCATGATAATAGACCTATCCTCTAGCCAAGGGTCCTACCAAAACCCAATAGTAGAACCATTGCCAACAATGTATCTGATGTAAGGAGCATCAAGTTTTCTAACATTTAAAATCCCTCTTCAAGACTAGGATGCATCGTTTGGACAAATGCAAGACCAGATATCACCATTCTCTTCATACCTTGTCCTTGTCCATCTACTCCAAATGGAGTCATTTTTTACAACTTTCTAATAAAGTTTCATTAGACCAATCAAATTCCAGTCTCATATGTTGTGAATACCAAGTCCCCTTTCTTTATAAGGCTTACAAACAGATTTCCAACTAGTAGGATACTTGATCGAATTAAAGGACTACTCCAAAGAAATAGACTCAAAAGGGGTCCAATTTTTGCCATAACACCCTTTGGAATTGTAAAACGGGGTATCCAGAAAATTTGGAAGCTAGATATGAAAGATTTAATCAATTCCACATGACCTGCATACGATAATAGATGAGCTTTTCAACCTTTTATCCTCTTGATAATTTTATTAATGAGAGGTTGATGCGGGATGATGAGGGGAGATAAGAAAATGTAAGGTTTAGAGAATTCTGGTTGGGTATTTGGGCTAGGATAGAGTAAACCCAAAAGTAAAATATATTTTTTTTCTCTCAATTATGATGGGATACATGAAAAGGGTTAAAGGTTAAGGTTTATAGGTTACGGAAATATGGAAAATATTAATGAAATAAGGGTTAAAGAAAGTGGGGAATGATTAAGGGTCGAGGTTTGTAGGTTTCAAGAATCAAGAATAAAAAAAAGTAAAATAAAATCAAGAAAAATAAAGACTAGAAAAGAAAAATAAAGTTTAAAAGAAAAAAAATGATAGAAAGATAGTTGAATTGAGAGAATTTTAAATTGATGATTAATTAATTAGTCTTAATTAGGCTTTAAAGAGATTACATAGTCTAATAAGTGGAAAAGACTAAAAAATACAAAAAAAAACTAAAAAACCTAATAAAAACATAATTATTCAACACTTCCCCTCAAGTTGGTGCTTAGATATTAACAACACCCAACTTAGACAAAACACCTTCAAAGGCAATTTTGCTAACACCTTTAGTAAGTATATCAACGAGTTGTTGAGATGTAGGAACAAAAGGAGTACAAATATGCCTATAAACAATATTTTCTCTAATGAAATGTTGATCCATTTTGACATGCTTCGTTCTGTCATGCTGAACCGGATTTGCTGCTATGTTAATAGCTAATTTATTATCACAATATAGTGAAAAACGGGTTGTCACGGGAAGACACAAATCAGCTAGTAAGGTTTTGATTCACAATAATTCACACTCAAGTGCCATAACTCTGTATTCTGACTCAGCACTGGACTAAGAAACCACATCCTGTTTCTTACTACGCCAAGTTACCAAGTTGCCATCAACTTTAGTACAGTACTTATTGGAAATAATCTAGTTATTTTAGCTCTAGTTGTTAGACCTTATGAAGTCTTGTGACAGGTCTATTAGACCTTGTGAAGATCTGCGACTACAGTAGAACTGTTGTAGATTGCTTGCGACAGCTCTATTAGACCTTGTGAAGATCTACGACAACAGTAAAACTAATGTGGACTACTTGTGACAGGTCTGTGGGACCTTGTGAAGGGTTGCGACAGTAGTAGGACTGCTTGTAAGGGCTTGCAACACTTTGTGACAAACCTGTGAGGGCTTGCGAAACTTTGCAACAAACTTGTAAGGGCTTGCGACAAACTTGTTGATTTGCGACAGTAATAGAATTGTTGTGGACTGCTTGTGACAAGTTTGTAGGTGGAAAATTTTCTAACATAGCTAAATTCCCTAGAATCTCGGTGAAGATCCATGGATTGGGTGTGATATTATTAGAATGGAAAGAGGTTGGATTAGAAACAAAGACCAAAGAGGGAAGAAGTCCAAGGCAAAAAAAAAAGGAAACCCTAAAGGTATAAACATAAGGTAAAATTGCTCATAAAGAATGAATGGAATTTCAATTTATTGAGGGCATTGTTTTTTTAGCTTAAACAACCGAGGCTTTTTGGCAGGTAGCACATCGGTGCCCACGAAGCTTCTTCTTGCAGGTCTGAACTAGTGGTGTTGTGAATCTTGAGGTGGTGGTGATAGTGGAGAAATCCCCCACAATCACTATTGTAGATAAACCCAAATCCTTGTTTAATTTCATCATGGTTCTTGACCTAAACTAGGTGGCAAGATGAAAGGAGAAACAATTCATCACTTTGACTCAATTCAAAGTGAGGCCTTTAGGATCAAGAGCGAAGATAAAATTAACCATCCCAAATAACACAACCATAGTGTTTCTACATCCATAACTATTCATAAAGAGAAAAATGTAAACCAGTTTACATTATTTATTCACATCTATGAATAATATATGTAAAACACACGTACCTGGACTTGTCCTTTGTATTGGAAATAATAAGTTGCTTTAGTACTTATTTTTATGTCTATTACTTTTTAGGTTTTATATATATATCTATCAAGCTCTCATTAATGAGACTTGAGAATTACCTTCTACAATTTTTTTTGTTATCAGAGCCTCTAGAGGCTCTATTGTCCTCTCCCTTTGAGTCCCCCCCTTCGTTTTTTTCTTCTCCTCTCTCCTTTTTTCTTCTCTCCATGATATAAGTTGCTATTTGGTGTTTCAATAGCAACTAGGATTACATTTTTAGGACCTACAATATCAGCTAGGGTTGAGTGGAGGACCAACAACAACAGCTGTGTTGTTTCTAGGCTGCGTAAACCCTGCGGCAGAGACTGCAGAAAACCTCTTTGAGTGGTGTTCAACCCTGCGACAGCAGCTATGCTGTTTCTGGGCTGTGTAAACCCTACGGCAGAGTCTACAATAAAGCTCTTTGAGTGGTGTTCAATCCTGTGACAACAACCACATGTGTTGCACCCTATGGCAGCAACTACAGTGAGATTTTGAGTTGTGTTCAACCTTGCGACAGCCACCACACACTGAATTTTTTGAGGTTCCTTGAGTTGTGCTATAGTGCAGCCCTCTCATTCTCTTGACTACAACGAGTTTGTTTGTTTCTAGCCTTCTGGTATAGATCTCCTTTCAAGCAAAATCTACTCATTTCTTGTTTGTTCTCGTAAGCATGACATCACACCAAGAAACCAAGACATCAACACTAGTCTTGGGGCAAACTCTTCTACCCAACGTATTACTAATACCCTATTAGATTGTCAAAATTTTCAGTCCTAGTCTCGATATATTAAGCTTTATTTGGGTAATAAAAGGAAATTGGATGGCTTTTGGGCACCATCACTAAGCCACCCCTCACTGATCCCAAAATTGAACAATGGGAGATCGATAACTGCAATATTCTTGGATGGCTTTTCAATCTCATGGAATAGCGCAAATACACACTTGATCTCTTTGAAGACATTGATATGCTTGGTTGTCGTCCAACCTCCTTCCCTGTGGATAAAAATCATCGTCTTCATGCCAAAACTGATAATTTATTACTTGATCCTTCTTATCAGAGCCTTGTAGACCACCTGATTTATTTAACTAACACAAGACCGGATTTGACCTTTGCGGTTAGTATGGTCAGTCAGTTCATACATGCCCCATGCACTTTTCATCTTGATGCAGTTTATCGTATTCTTCAATACTTGAAGTCTTGTCCTAGTCTTAGACTTTTCTACTTCTCCAGCACCCAACCACATTTGTCTTGCTTTATTGATGCGGATTATGCTGATTCTCTTACAGATAAAAGATCTAGCTATGAGTTTTATACCTTCCATAGTGGTAACCTATTTTCATGGAAAAGTAAGAAACATGGTGTGGTTTCCTGCCCTTCTACTGAGCTGAGTATCGTGTTATGGCCCTTGGCACTTGTACTTTGTTTTGCGATAACAAGTCTGCCATCATACTTGCTTCTAATTCAGTCCTTTATGAGAGAACCAAGCATATAGAAGTTGATGTTCACTTTTTTAGGAAGAGTTTGCGCTGGTGCTTTAGAGACAGTCTTTGTATCTTCTTTAGAGCAACTTGTTGAGATGCTTACAAAGTCTGTTGGTCCTTCTGTAACTAACTCTCATCTTGTCAAGGTGGGTTTAATTGATATATTTACTCCAACTTGAGGGAGAGTATTGGAAATAATGTAGTTTCTCTAGAACTTATTTTAATTCTATGTAAGGGCTTTTATGTCTATTCATACTATGTAAGGGCATTTATGTCTATTTACTTTTTAGGTTTTATATATCTATCAAACTCTCATTAATGAGACTTGAGAATTAACTTTTACAATTCTTATCTTTGTGTGTATACAACATGTATAACGAGGAACAAATGCAAGAATTTTTGAAAATTTTCGTACAACATAATTTGATAGATAAAAAGACGTTCATACTCATCGTCCATCCCCAATAATCTCATGGAGCATTGGTTGAGTCTGCATTGGCGAATAATCTTCAATGACCAGGTTTGGCGAATAGTCTCCAACCACCAGGTTTGGAGTCAACGATGAGCCATGCTGACTACTAGTTCTTTCTCCTGAGGTTTTGCGAGTATATTGACTTGTAGAGCTACATAAATCATTAAACTGTCAATCTGTCAAGTATCCAGGCCTTGATATGTCAGTGCTACTTCAATATCTCCCGACAGCATGGCCACCACATGGGACATTGATGGCCGTAGCATTGGTGATGCTTGTGTGCACAAAAGTGATACTCCTAGTACTCTCTTTGCTTCTTCTTCATTGAATTCGGATAATGTTGGATCAACAAGTTCTAATTTGCGATTCTTTCCATGGAGATGCCAAGCCTAGAAAATTTAACACAATGTGACAATAGTGAGGTGATCAGTTTTTCATGGACGAAATTTCAAAACAAAAAATAAAAAATACTATTAGTAGGATCTAACAGCAAGATTTTGTCAACCCAAATCACATTTTTTTGGGAAAATCATTTTCCAACAAATCATATAGACCATTAGCAATATTTTCCATACCCATTCAAGAAGATAAATCCTCTCTTTGTCCAAGCTCAAGTCAGAATTTGGTCTCCCACAAAGAACCTCAACAGCAACGACCCCAAATCCAAACACATCGACCTTTTCTGTTAGGTGCCCACGCATAGCATACTCTGGTGCCAGATAGCCACTTCAATAATAACCAGAAGTCAGTCGTTAACTTGAAATATACACAAAAGAAAATTTAAGTAAAGAACAAGTGAAGTGAGGGAGAAGGTTAAATTGTCCCAGCAACCCGAGTGCTTATGTGGGTCATCTTGTCATTGTATAGATTGGCCAAACCAAAATCTAAAATTTTGGAGTTGAGATTGGCATCAAGAAGAATATTACTGGCCTTGACGTCTCTATGTACTATTTGGAGCCTTGATTCCTCATGAAGATAAGCTAGCCCCTCGTTGTTCCCAAGCATATGTCATAGCAAGTTGCCCAATCAAGATACAAACCACTCTTTCCTGTTTATGCATACCAAATGTCATAAAGTGTCCATTAAGAAACACATTTAAGTGAAAAGAGCAAACTCTGAATATTAGGAAAGTATATAGTTCCATTATAGAATCTTACCAAAGAGTGCTTGATAGAGGCTGTTGTTTTCCAAGTACTCATAAACCAGGAGTCGCTTATCTCCCTCGATACAACATCCATATAATTTCACAAGACTACGGCGTTGCACAGCTGATATGGTAGCAATTTCTGCTACAAACTGACGTTTTCCCTGGTGGGATGATGCTGAGGGTTGCTTCACAGCTACAATTCTCCCATCAGGAAGTTTTCCCTATAGAGAGTTTAACAGTTGTATGGAAAAATAAATGAATATTCTCTATTAAAAACTTCTTAATGCCTTTTCTGGTTTTTGCTCCTTTTCCCCCCTCTATTTGTTGTAGTGTGTTTAGACAAAAGGTAAAGCTCAAAAAGTGTATCAACCCATGCATAACTGACTCATGCTGTGGTGTTATTGTATATAAAAAACTATAATATGTGCTTTAATGCTTCTTATTTAGTAGTCCTTGATTGAATAAAAGTGACTTACCTTATCAACGGGTTCAAATCCTCCCTGTCCTAGCTTATTTGCAGGGATGAAGTCTTCTGTGGCAAACCTCAACTCATCATAAGTATAAGTGTTTGGTCTAAAAGCTATTCCAGGAAGCTCTGCAAATTCAACAATAAAGGTAGGGTATAGATATGCCTCTTTTTCTTTCCATGTATATATATATATATATGTATAGGGTTGGGTTTCAGTAAGTGGTGAAGAAAGACTTGTTTAAAAATACATGATACCCGACTGTATAAACAAAAACTCCAATGCTTGGGATTTATACGTATTTCGATAACACACTTAGAGATACTTATACCGAGGATAAATCTCGATTGTTGGATTTTGTGTTCAAATGGGTGGGATCAAAGTATTAAATGTCAAAATATTTCAATAGTCTCTGAAGTGGAAATATTTTGACTAGTGTAGAAATAAATTCAATTTTCATGGAAATTTTATAAAAGTGATGAAAATATTGAAAAGTTTTTCATTGTAACTGTAGAAATGATAAAGCTGACATGAAAACACACTCATAAGCAAGGTATTGAATTTTGATTTCGATGTCTATTTCGACCATTATTTAGCAACAATTGTGTTACCTTCATCTTCATCAGTGCCTCGACGTTTTCTTCTTCGAATTAAAGAAAAGACCACAAACAAAGAAATAAAGCTTACGACTCCAACAGCAACAACAATCCCCACGATCAGACCTGTCTTTTTCTTCTTTTTTGTAGTATTTGGTGGAGTATTACTAACAGTGGGTACGAAATCTGAAGAACTTAATAGTTAATAACATCGAAAGACGAGGAAGTATAGAAGTTAAAATTTTTGAATTTCTTCACATCTTTTCTAACATATTACCTGGAGTAGCACTGATGGCCAAAATTGAAGGTTGTTAAATAATTCTGTTGTTATTAGATTTCTTATTTAGTATGTCCTTTTTAGTCTTTTACTCATCTCAGACACTGTAATGATTTAAAGCCTGATTAGGGTTAATTAATGTTAAGAACTTTAAATCCCTAAATTCTAACTAAGGTCCATATATACCTTGACTAGGTATACAACAAGTCCCTTTTCCAGCCCAAAATAGATGAATTTCAAGGAAGTTCTCAGATACTTGAGCCTTGAATTCCCTTTGAACAGCTCTAAAAGACCTGCCTGCTTCCTTACGTATGTCAAAGTCTCTTTCCCCCAATTTTCCTTAAAACATTAACAAGTAGAAAACCTCAAAATAAAAAACACGCCTTCCAAGACCCCACCAAGTAGAAGAATCAGGGAAAGTTGTTTATCCAAATTGCATGATTATAGTGTAATTTCCATTCTCAAGTAATGGAACAATATCCAAATAATGGGTGGAGTACGTCCAAGATTCAATATTGGTTATTGAACTATATGCAGATTCTTCCTGTGATAAAGCCATATCCAATTGTTATGTTTCATTCCAGCTAAGCTTCATAATAGATTGCTCATAAGCGCTTCACAACTTCAGGTTGCCCATATGTTTGAGAATGATATGTATTGCTAAATTTCAAGTCAATCCTTGGACTCATCCACAACCGTCTTCCAAAAGTAACTAGAAATTTTGTATCTCGATCTGAAGTGATGGACTTTGGAATTCCATAAGCTTGACAACGTCTCGTAAGTGTAAATTAGCAACATATGAGGCATCCATGGTCTTTTTGCAAGGTGTAAAATGAGCCATTGTTTAAAAATGATCTACAACTACAAAAATTGAATCCATACCTCTTTTTGTTCTTGACATTCCAACAACAAAATCCATGCCCACATCTTCCAATGGCCCATTTTGGATCTAGAAAAACAAGTATAAACCTGAATTTTTAGCATTTCCTTTGCAAGCTTGACATATCCTGCATCACCTATCATGCCGAAGCTTTGGGCAATAATATTTTTTGTCACCAAAGTAAAAGTTTAATCATAATTGAAGTATCCACGCAAGCTTCCACAATGCAACACATGAATGACCCCATTGAATGGAACATTCAGGAATACAAAAGAGAGATCCCCGTTAGAGAAATTCATCATAGATTAAGGGTATGTTTGGTAACACTTCTGAAGTTTGAAGTCTGAAATCTGAAATCTGAAGTCTAAAGTTTGAAATCTGAAATCTGGAATCTTGTTCTGGAAAAGTTGTTTGTTTATAATTTATAAGAGCTTCTGGTTACAAGTAGAATTTTAAAACATAATGATCATTTTGACAATATTACCCTTCTGTAATTATAATAAATTGTTAACCAAAAAACATGCATAATGAAACCATCTACATATTTAATTTCAATTCCTAACAAATCAAATAATCCAAAAGTATTGTTTTCAAATTGAATTCTCATTCAAAGTACAAAAACAAATCATTAATATATAAAATAATATAATTTTTTTTTCCAATTTTCTGTTTTTCGTTTTTCTCATTTATATTATTCTCTCTCTTTCTCTCTCTCTCTCTCTCTCTCTCCAATTTATCAAGACCAAGAAAATACAAGAACCAAGTAAAACACAATAACCAATTAAACAAATCATACACTCTAAAGAGTCCATCCAAGGACCAAGGAAACAACTCATACACCCTAAAGAGTCCACCTAAGGACTAAGGAAATAACTCATACACCTAACAAAACCTATCCATCTCTCTTTCTTTCTCTCTCTCTCTCTATTCGTCTAATGACCCAACTTTATGCAAGAAGAAAAACAAAAAAGATAGAAGGAAAGATAAAGAGAAGATGGAGAGAGAAATAAGGAAAGACGTTGAAAATGGTTCGATTTCTCCATAATGGGTTCAGTTGGTTATTTGAGATTTTAGAATTTTTGTTGAAGTTTTGATTTTTTATTTGGTTGTTTGTTAAAGTTTTGATTTTGGGTTTTTGTTGAAGTTTTGATTTTTTATTTGGTTGTTTGTTGAAGTTTTGATTTTGAGATTTTCTCAATATGAGATTCACATGCTATTAATCGATCAAGGAAGAACAATAGAGTAGTAGATGCACATACCTTTGTAGATCTTGACAGCTGAGTTGGACATGAAGGAGATGTAGAAGAGAAAGGAGAGGTAAGGGTTTAAAGATTTTTACAAAAGAGGGATAAGTGATGGAAATAATTATTTTGAGGAGGGTATTTTAGGTATAAAATATTTTTTCAGATTTCAGAACTTCGTCCAGCAACTTTTTATGGCTGATTTTTTTCGGCTGAAAATGTCTTCTTGTTCTTAAATCTGAAAATAAACAAACAAGATTAAGACATCTGAAGTCTGAATTTTAATGGTGGACCACCTCCATTCAGACTTCAGAAGCGTTACCAAACACACACTAAGAAATCATCATGTGATCTTTTTTTGCAATGTTTTCAAATGTCACCAAATTCATGATCATGATTATAAATTGCCATGATCATTTCAAAACATATGAAATGCATACTCATAGTGCTTATAGTTGTACTTCTTTGACTCAAACATCCATTACTTAATTCAACTGTCCACTTTTATGTCATAACAGAAAAGTAAATTCCTACAAAAATGTAATCCACTTTGCCCGTCATCAGATAAGGTTACCTTGATTGTTGATGTACTGGAGAGCTTCATGATCAGAGTTGAGATGAACACCCATTGATGAGATATTGTTGCCAAAATCATAGACCTTGAATAAGGGCATAATTGCATAAAACTCCATATCATATTGAGAATATTTTTGTTTGGCCTCATTAAGTTTCTCTCTAAAGCAAGCGATTGAGTGATCGTCTTGACTTAGTACGCCTCCAATTCCCAATTTAGAAGTATCACAATCAACTTCAAATACTTATTCAAAGATCAGCAAAGCAATAATATGAGTCATTGAAAGCTTTTCTTTGACAAGCTGAAAACTTCTCTCTGCATCCGGAGTCCACTTGAACTCACCTTTGTTGATGTTATCTGTCAAAGGAACTGAAATGGTACTGAAATTTTTGATGAACTAACGACGCCAATCCATGAAAATTTCATACGTCATGTACATTGCAAGGAGTCAGACAAGTGAAAATAGCTTCTACTTGCACTTCATCAACTCAAACACCTATAGAAGACCAAATATAATCTAGGAAGACTAGGGTTTCACATGATGAAAGAACATTTCTTAAGATTCACATAGAGCTTTTCATCTTGTAAAGCCATTAGAACATCCCTAGGATGTTTTTCATGCTCCTCAAGAGTATGACTATAAGTGAGGATATCATAAAAAATAGACTACTATGAACTTTTCAATGAATAGAAATAGAACTTGAAACCCAAAAGGCATGACAAGTCATTTAGACAAACCTTCACGACTCTCAAAAGCCTTCTTCCACTCATCACCTAGTTTGATTTGGAATATGATGGTATCCACTTCTAAGATCAATCACAGATGACACACAAGCTCCAGATAATTTAACAATAATTTCATCAAGTCTTGGGAAGGGAAAATGGTAATCTGATGATAGAACAATTAACAATACACATATGTCATGGTCAATCCTTTATGGGACTCAACAATGCTAGATCGGCGCAAGGATGCTTATTTCTCTGATGTATCCTTCTTTAATAAATCATTGACTTGGCGAAGAAGTTGTTCATGTTCTTTTGGATTCGTGCGCCAGTGCACCTTGTTTGGAAGACTAAAACCTGGAATCAACTCAATTTGGTGTTGCATGTCAGTTAAAAGGGGAAAACCATCAAGTAATTCTTTTGGCATGATTTCCTTCAATTCCTCCTAGGAGGTTTCATTATGTTAGATACATCCACAGGTGTTACATCAACTTTAGCTAATAGCACAAACATAGCTTCATTTTCCTTACTTTCTTCAACAAGTTGTGTTATTGTTAGAAAAGTATTTCTCTCCTCATTGATAGATTTAGGAGAATTCTCTTCTTTACTAGGCAATAACACAATTTTGAAGTTGTTAAATTGAAAGGTATACCTACTTTTCCTACCATCATGAGTGACAAGTTTGTCAAATTGCCATGGTCTCCTTGGGAGTAAATGGCATACATCCATAGGAACCCATTACACCACACATTAGCTTTGTAGTTTTTTTCCCATGGAAAAAGATATTACTCATCCTTGATTTACCTTCACATCAATACCTTTTTTGAGCCAAGAAATGCAAGAAGGTTTTGAATGTGGTCAAGTCTTCAATTTGAGTTCCTCCACCATTGCTTCTGAAGCGATGTTCTCATAGCTTCCACCGTCGATCACAATAGTACATAAATTACCTTGCACTTTTCTTCGAGTTTTGAAGATACTTGAGCAAAGCTAACTTAAGTCATCCTGAAATTTTGGAGTAGTCAAAGTACAGTAAACTACCAAACTTTCACCACTTCAGGCTCAATTCCTTATTTTTCTACGAGGTCAACCTCAAAGACAGGTTCTAAGGATTCATCAATCACATCATCCTTTTCTTCATCCTCCACATAATTGACGCAAACACCTACTTGACACTTAGGACATGCACTTGCATTATGCCCTACTTGCCCACGTGAGAAACAAGTAAAAGGCTTCCCTCGACCACTTATATTAGAAGCATATATAGAATCACGTGTGGGTGTAGGCATTTTGGTAGGTACCTAGTGGTATTGATATAACCACCACCCCTAAAAACAGTGCCCCTTCCTCTAGAAGATTCACAGTGTTGATATACACTATTAATATCCATCATTTTCTTTTATTTCTTCTTCAAACAATTCGAGCTTCAATTTTTAAGGCCAATTGGTATGCATCATTGAGTTTCCATGCACTGTATCTCAATTTCATCGCCAATCGATGATCACGAATCATTGACATACCAAGCCGACAATTGTTCTTTAGTTTCTCGAATGTCATTTCGAACCATGAGTCGATCAAATTCTTTTGTACACTTAGTGGCACTCTTTGAATCTTGATTAAGATTGTTGGATTGAAAAAATATGATTTGAGCATAATTAATGGGAAGGAATTTTCTTTTAAGTCATGATTTCATTTTTCCCAAGGTGAAATTTTAGGATTACCTTTTTGAATGCAGAGTTCTTGATCCTTATCCCACCATGTCAACACATAACTGTGAAGTTGAGTAGTCACTATCTTGACATGGTGATTGGCCGAAATCACTTTTAAATAAAAAAAAACTTATCACAGAAATAAGCAATCAAGAAATTACTCAAGGTTCAATTGCCCATGGAACTCTAGCACTTCTATTCTTAAAGAATCAATGATTTGATCACCTTGCACATTGTGATTAGCAAAGGGATTAGCATCGATTCCTTCATCCAAGGATACCAATTCACTCACATGATCTCCAGGAGCTTCTTATCGTTCCAAACACACAATAAGCTCTTCAACTTGTCTATGTAGTTCATGGATCTCATTGTATCTAGCATCACCATTGGCATGTATCCAATTGCCTTGTATTGCCGTCATTGCGAGAAGAAAGAAAATATCAAATCCTCAAGGAGCGTGAGAGCAAGATTTGATCCCAAATGATCTAATTAGAGATCGGATAACTAAAACAAAAGAAAATTTTTACTAGAATGCAAAACTATACCTAAAATGATGCTTACAATGACTCAAAGTCTACTCAAAAATTCAATTCAATATCTCTCCATGTTGAACACCCCTTCTCCTTCGAGCCTTTACAGACTTTGTTTCACACCTACCAACCACCCTTTATCAAAAAGATCTAATTGGAGATCGGATAACTAAAACAAAAGAAAATTTTTACTAGAATATAAAACTATACCTAAAATGATGCTTACAATGACTCAAAGTCTACTAAAAAATTCAATTCAATATCTCTCCATGTTGAACACCCCCTCTCCTTTGAGCCTTTACAGACTTTGTTTCACACCTCCCAACCACCCTCTATCAATGTAAACTCTTCACCATCTCACCTAGCTTTCACCCTCTCACCTACCTTAATAACTCCTCATTCTTCTCAAGTGAGGGCATTTTACCAAGGTAACTTCCTAAGAAATGAAAACAACTATGACTCACGAAGTCTCAAGACTTGAGAAAATAAATAAAATACAAATTCTTAAACCCATAAATCTAAAATCGCCCCCTAGATGTTCACAACTACAGCAATATTGGCATCTAGGTTAGATTTTGTGAGGAGTATAGCTAAAAAAAGAAACATGTATTTCATAACTGTCCAAGAAAAATTAGAAGTATTAGTATTTCTCTCAAGAATATTTTGAAGATCTTTTTCTCCTTGTTAGATATACAACAATCTTCTTGTTAGGCATCATAGTTCCTTATTAAATTGTTCCATTTAAAAATCAGAGGAAAAGAAAAAAAAAATTATTACTTACAACTTGGAGAATCTCAATTACATGGAAAATTTCGTTGAAGACAATTCAAACCTAAAGACAAAACACTGGATGGAAAAGAAATGTATCTAGATTAAAAGAAACCACCAAAGCATAATGCAATTGTGCATGTGGCATCTAGATCATTTTATCAACATATGTATTTGGATGAAAATTCCAATAATTGGTATTACAGCTCCAGATGAAAAACAAAAAAAAAAAAAAAACTCTTTTTTCAATCGATTTTATGGAGCATCAGAGAAATTAGTCCAATTCTTCATCGGTCATCCACCTTAACACTAGCAGACTGACAAGTCGAACTCACCAGATCATTGAGAGTGAAGATGCCCACTTGGAGGGTTACCACTAGTGCATCATAATGGGGCCTCACTACCCCCTCCAGATCCTTGTTCGTGAAAGCCACCGTCTACTCTCCATAGGGTTATGTCTGCTTTGTAGGCCCGCTTCTTGTCGTGTAGACGTGAACAGGGTGCTCTGCTCGCCGCCTCTTCTTTCTTTTGTTAGCCCTACTTAGGCTTGACTTTCTACTATCCTACTTAAGGACAACATGTATAATTGTTGCCCTTCCATCCTGCCCTTCAACAGGTGACTGATCAGGCCTTTGATTTCTATTTCCGGGAAGACTTTTTATCTGTCTTCTAGGCAAGTTTCTTAGTCTACCCTGCTCTACCAATCTCTATAGAAACCTTCTCAAGGCCTAGCACCTATTAGTGGTGTGTATGCCCGTACCTTGTGATACTCATAGTATCGTTCATCTCAACTTATCTCATCTCGAGAAAATAACGCTGACCACTCAAAGGCTCATTCGTGATGAGCGGTAAAATCTCACTAGTGGGCATAGAGAAATATGTTCCCTCTCTCCTCTGCTCCCTGTCCTGCTCGAGTGGTCTCTTTATGTTCTTTTGTTGTAGTTGATGCTGCTTGTTGGGCTTCACCACAGCATGTATTACTTTGCTCTTCCCGGCCGAATTCTGGGGATTATCTTCCAGCTTGATCAATGTCTCTGGTCTCTTCTTCACAAGAGACCTATATAACCTTGAGCCAGATAGCAAAGAGTTTCTGAACGCCACTACTGCCGTTCTCTCATCACAGCTCTCCAAGGATATTGCTTCTTCCTTAAATCTCCTTGTAAACTCTCCGAAGCTTTCCCAGACTGCATCCTCATGCTGAGCAGAGCGTCTACATCTCCTTCACTCTTTTTGTTGCCTGTGTACCGCATGACAAGGTAGTATAAAGCTCCTCGACAAAAGCTACTGGTTTACATGGCAACTTGTGGAATTAAGTTAATACGTTCTCCTACAAATTATAAGGGAACAGCCTGCACATTAAACCCTCGTTCTCTTCCCCCAGAGCAAGCATCTGTCGGAAGTGGAATAGATGCTCCATTGGGTCTTTTGTCTCTGAGTAAGGGGTGAAATGCGACGGCATAAGCTTTTTCGGAATCTCTCCCGCTAATATTTTCGCTGTAAAGGGAGACCTATGAATTCTCCTGACAACTTGTGCTGTCACTGTGCCAATATCTACACTCTTCATCATCTCTTTTTCTTTTAGGATCATCTATCTGATCTCTTCTCGAGTCAGACCCTTTGCCCGAGTAGTTGTAGTAGCAACTTCTATCTCTTCCTCTCCCGTTGGGATCAACGATTGAAAACTTCATTCAACATTGAGAGTGGGATCATCCCTAGTAGAATATTGAGGATCCCTCGATGGGAGATCTTGTCTTGCTAACTGCTGGTGTAATACCCCGAATTCTAATTAGTATCTCGAGAAAATATAATAATGAAATTTGGAGAAATTTCGGATAAAGGGACTTAAGGTAAGATACTCAGATTTGGCTCTGTTCATTTTTTGTGAAATATGACTTCACCATTGGACTCAAAATGGTCGAAAAACATACTTTAGCCTGTAAGTACACTCGAATTCGAGTTCGGATGAAAAAATTATAAAATCCTCGAATTTCGTATCAAATGGGATAAAAAAAAAGTGAATTTTTGTTAAAGCGAAAATTAGTAAAATCTAAATACACCATTGGGTCCACAACGAAAAATTATAGAGAACGAAATTTTCATTCGTCAATTTTTGAGTCTGGGAAGTCAAGTTATCGTCGAAAATAAAAATAATTTGAAATTTATCAACTTTGCCCTTCAAGTCATTATAAAAGAAACTTAAGGTTTATTTTATTTCATTTTCTTTTATCTCAATAAACCTAAACCTAGTTGAGCAAGCCACCAAGGGTTTCAACCCTTTTCACCTCAAGGTCCTTCACAAATGGGCCGTCGTTGAGTCTCGATAAAGAAAAAAAAGTTGTCGACGTCGACAAACTCTACATTCCCCTGGGTTTTAATCATAGTTTTCCATCCTTCTTCCCCACTCTCCATCGAGAATCAACGAGAGGGTTTCGACACACTCCATGTGGGGTTTCATCTACCTCGAGGAAGGTTCGTTTTCAACCATAGAAGGAAGATAAATAACCATCATCTAGGTATCCACGGTCATCGATCATTTCGCATCAAAGACAACCCAACCTCAATCTTAGTGCCGCTCTTTACCTCCGATCAATCGTCGAAAGCCACACAAGTAGGATGCCTTCCCTTCTACCCTCAATTTATATGATGTTTTCCAATAAAATATGATTCTAATCATTGATGTTATTTTATCTAAACAATTAGCGATGAATCGACAAAGTTCACGTAGTTTCGATTTGAGTTAAGCATGGTTTTAGGTTTCTATTAATTTGATTTCGTGATAGGAATAGAGATTTGACATGTTTTTATCAAGATTTAACATTAGATTCATGGGTGGGTTGAAGTATTCAAAAAATGGAAGAAAAACCTGAAAAATGGATTGAGAAATCGAGAATTCGTGAAATGGTTCAATCCTGTTGGCAGGAGCTGGCGGTGCCACCAACACCTGCCGAAGGCCATTCTGTTGGTTCCACTGATAGAATGATGCTTCTGCCACCGATAGAAATTTGTTCAAAATAGCTATGACTTTTAGGTTGTTCTCTTGTTTTCCCACCCTTCATTTAAATATGGCACTTTAAGTTCTTTAATGAAGTTAAAATTTTACCCCCCATTTCGGAACAATGGGAATGGTTTCGAGATCCAAAACTCAAAGGATAAAAGTCTGATTTTTAGTTTCAAGAACAAAACGTAAATTTTGACGTTTTTGTCTGATTTTCAAATTACGATATCTTTTGCATTACTTTGAATTAAGTTATAAAAATTACAAGGTTTTTCTCATATTATCGAGGGCTATCTATTATAAAAATCCATTTTCAATTTCGACAACTTTGAAAAATCACCTTTTTCAACACTTAGCCAAATTTTGCCAGCTTTTTCAACTTCCACGTCTTATGGTTTTATCATGCTTTTCGAGTCTTTTTACTCAACCAAAACCATCGAATAGAATTGGTTGATGCTCTATGATTTTCGAATAAATTTAAATGCAAAATTATTTTGATAGATATGTAGGAAGTTAGTCGATGGATTGTTCGAATGAATGATGGATGGATAGAGAAAACGTATGTTCTCGATTAATTGTTGGGACAGTGCCTTCAGTTCTACATATGGACATGCCACATAAGACTTGATAAAATGATAGATGGATGGAATGATTGAGGGATGGAAATGATAGATGGATGTCGATGAAGGACACTACCCAACCTTGTTTGTATTTTCGATAAAAAGAAACGATATACTATATACAAAATAAAATAATTTTTTTACTAGAAAAGAGTCATGGAAAACCTACAAATAGTGATGCATTGCTGTATATCTGGAAGTGACGGATCAATCTAGGATCAGCACTAGATGTCATATGCTCTTCGGTAGTATGGGATACCTTAGAGCATATTACAGCTTATGAGATCCGGGAATTTCTCCTACTTCTTTTCTGGGGAATGTTCTGTGTAAAGGCAGTCTCTGTATAGTGTAGAGGTAGGCGGGGTTCACATATATTGCCTCTTGATAGGCTTCGACGGGAAAGGTCTCATCGACTAGTTAGTGATCACTATTAGTCTGCAGTCGTCAAACGGTAGGCCTCACTGTAAGGTGAACTCAGTATTGGGTTCTTAGCCAACGGCCAGTCTGAGCCAGATAAACAGTCCCAAAATTGTGGTATACTGACCGACCACACAATTAAATTCTAACGATGGGATTCCACATCGGATTTGAAATTTGAAATATCGATTTGTCATGCCGAGGTTGTTATATCAACGTGTTCCTCTACTTTCTTATTGACTACATCGCTATGTTCTTATTATGTATTTTCTCTATTTTATGATATTGATAGATGTTTTTCATTTAGAAGATGTATATATTATGTTAAATGATAGATTGAAGTTATTTACAACTGTTTATGGAGTATGTTGTGACATTTATCGTATGTTGCACTATGAAAAACTGCATTATTTAACTGTGTAGATGTTTACTTGTGTAGGTATGACTCATTGTTAGAATGGCTTTCATCTTGCTAAGTAACTTTCCCCTGTTACTCACATTATCCTTCCCCTTTTAGATGTTTTAACTTTTGGAGAACCTGCCTATGAAGAGTCATTCGAGAAGGTTCCTGTAGAGAATTTTGTCGATGATCTGCAACCTCCATCAGCTTGAGGATTTGTCTAGTAGTATAACAAGTTTAGTGTAATTCAAATTTTTGGGGCATGATGCATATTTTGAAAAGTTGTGTTTTGGGAGATGACTATAATGTTTAGGTTTATCATGAATTATGATTATGACTGTGTAGCTTCCGTTGATCTGATTTGAGATTATTATCTAACATAGATTCCGCTGCATATATTTTTTTTCATAATGTTATTATTTATGATTGTTCTATCAGGTTGTGTGATATCTTTACCTCAAAATTCTGATAGATGAATCCTCGAGATTCGTGTTTAGATTTTGGGGCATGACAGCTGGTTCTCAAGACACTAAGTTAGGTTCTGATTCTTTTCGACTAAGTTATCCATCTTTTTCTGCATATCTTCCTACTGTTTTTTCATGGTTTCTAGGATTGTCACGTTATCACGTACCGAAATTCCAACTCGAATTCCTATGATTCATCAGTCAGAATCTCGAGGTGTGAGGTAAACATACACACAACATGATAAAACAATCATAGAGAATAATACTATGAAATGAAACATACACGCAGCGGAATATTAAACTGGATAAACTCAAATCAGAGTAAAACGAAAGCTAATCGTCATCACTTAAATTCATCGAATCCATAACATCATAACCATTTCCTAACTACATTCTTTCAAAATAATATACATCAAGTCTCACAAAATACATTACAACACACATGCTAAACTACTAAACTAATCCTCAAGCTAACGGTGGTTGCAGATCCATGGCAAAACCCTCTACAAGAACCTCCTCGAATGACTCCTCATAGGCAGGCTCTACAAAAGCTAAAATATCTTAAGGGGGAAGGATAAGGTGAGTAACATCATTAAAATCTGATTGTGTGGTCGGTCGGCATACCACAGTTTTGAGATCGTTTATCCGACTCAGACTGGTCGTTGGCCAACAACTCAGTGAGTTTACCTTATGGTGAAGCTTACCATTTGACGACTACAGACTAATAGTGATCACTAACTAGCCAGAAGACCCCTCGCATCGAAGCCTATCAAGAGGCAATACATGTGAACTTTATCTACCTTTACACTATACAGAGACCGCCTTTATACAGAACATTCCCCAGAAAAGAAGTAAGAGAAATTTTCGGATCTCATAAGCTGTAATATGCTCTAAGATATCCCATACTACCGAAAAGAATATGACATCTAGTGCTAATCCTAGATTGACCCGCCACTTCCAGATACACAGGAACGCATCACTCTTTGTAGGTTTTCCACGACTTTTTTCTGGTAAACAAATCATTTTGTTTTGTATATAGTATATTGTTTTCTTTTATCAAAAAATACAAATAAGGTTTGGTAGTATCCTCCAATGACATCCATCTATCATTCCCATCCATCAAACATTCCATCCATCTATCTATCTATTATGTCTTACGTAACTCTCACGTAAAATTAAATGTATGTCTTATCAATCAGTCGAGAACGTACATTTTCTCTATCCATCCATCAATCAATCGATCAATCCATCGTCTAACATCCTACATATCAATTAAAGTGTTTTCTTTTTTAAAATTATTTAAAATCCATAGAGAAATAACCAATTTCATTTGATAGTTTGGGTTGAGTAGAAAAGCTTAGAAAACACGATAAAGTCATAAGATGTAAAAGCTAGAAAAATTATGAAAATTTGGCTAAGTATTGGAAAAAGTGATTTTTCAAAGTTGTCGATATTGAAAATAGATTTTTGTATCTGAAAGCCCTCGACAACATGATAAACACCATATAATTTTTATTACTTAATTCAAAGGAATGCTCAAGATATCGTGTTTTGAAAATCGAGCGAAAACATCGAATTTTACGTTTTGTTTTTGAAACCAAAAATTACATTTTGATACGATGACATTTGGATCTCAAAACCATTTCCAAAGTTTTCAATGGTGGTAAAACCTTAATTTCATTAAAGAATTTAAATGAAAGAGGACATTTATTTAAATGTTTATAATAAAATAAAGGTGGGAAATATGTATACACACTATAGGGAAGTAACAAAAAAAAAAATTGGAAGCAACCTCAACCTTTTCTGTTTTGACAGTATCGACATATAAGGCTGACGGTAGCATGAAGGCCAAAAATAGAAATTTTTTCGAAATGGTGATTTTTTGTTGAAACTCAACCAAACTCGCTCCAAATCTTATACTACTCAAAACATGCATAAATTACATCAAATGGATTAAATTCATTCATAACGAAGCATTAACATGATTAAAATCATTCAAATATGTATAAATTTTCTAAAACGATCGATCTATCAAAAATCGCATGGATTTTTTATGAAATTATCGCATAGTTAAAAGGTAGAAGGGAATGCATCCTACCTCGAACTATAGTCGACGGTTGAACGGAGTTTAAAATTGCCTCTGACCAAATCTTCAAGTTTTTCCTTTGACGAAAATCGAATTTTCTTGCGTCCACATGTAACCCTCGACGACGTGTATAACTTTCTTTCTTACGACAAGACTCAGATCGTTCTAGTTTGGAGTATATCTGAGTTGCAAATCTCGAAAAAAAATGGGTTGATATTTTGGTTGGAGAGAAGAATAAGAAAAATTAGATTTTTCTTATGATTTTAGATATTTCTAATTTAAGTGAGACGTAAGCATCATTTCATGAGTTTTTTTTTCGAATGTTGATTTGGACAAACTTATACTCTATTTCAGGTGATTTTTCGACACGAGTTTAATGTTATGATCGGATTCTTCAAATTGTATCTCTAAATTGTCATTTACTTATTTGGTAGTTACTTGATGTGAAATTCGGGGATTTGATAATTTTTTCGATTAACTTTGGATTAAAACATGCTTATAGGTTAAAGTATGTTTTTCGACCATTTTGAATCCAATGGCGAAGTCCAATTTTATTAAAAATGAACAGAACAAAGTCTAAGTATTTTACCTTAAGTCTCTCTGTTAGAATTTTCTCCAAACTTCACTATTTTGGTTTCCCACAGACGGCATCAGTTTTGTGTAGCTAGAATCAAGTGAACGGTGCTGACGAACTTTACCTCACGAGTTTGAATTCAGTCCTGTCACCTCTCTCCTCATGTCGGTGTGGTACCTGCCAAGATTACTCCGACGCTCAAGTTCGAGAAGTAGAAGAATAATCTATTCAACTGGTTAGACCTCCAATCCATCAAAAGATCCTCCTATTAGTGCAAATAGTATTATTTATAGATCCTTTTTGCGAATCAAGGTTTCCTCTTTGAAATCGCCACTGAAATCGCTTTAACCCATTTTTTATTATATAGTGAATAAGGGCCCGATTTGTAAATTGGGGATTTTTAGGGAATAGGAAGTCGCCACTTAGTTTAGGTATAAGAACCGTAAATAACTCTGAAATAGATCGAGTTGGTCTGTGAGTAAGAGAAATGGGTAAGGGACCAGATTATGGGTTTCAAAAGGGGCTAGGCACCAAACCCACCCGATTGAGATGATCGGTCTCCACTACGATATAAAACTATCTTATGATCAACGGGCAGAGACTAAAGTCAAGTTAGGGTCCTATCATCATCAATTTATATCGAATGTGCTAAACAAATCTTATGGCAAATATTACATGATTTCTCGAATTCCGCACAAAAATGAAAATATTTGAAAAAACCTTAATTCTAGCTCATGTGGCAAGATATTTCAATCACAAATCCACGTAGCAAATCCTTTTACAAAAATAGGAATTTACAAAAAATTTCTAAGTTAGAAAATCGTGAATATGAGATTTCTAATTTAGTAATTCATGGAATTTCTAAACTAAAAACTTGAAATTTCCTAAATTGGAAGTTTATGAATATATGAAAAGCTCCCAAATTGGAAACTTGAAAAAAATAAACTTCCTGAAATAGAAAATTTTCAATATAATGAGTCCCAAATTAGAGATTTATAAAAGTGATTTTCCAAAATAAAAAATTATGAACATTGGATTTCCCAAATTAACAAATTTACAAATATTAATTTTCAAAAATAGAAAATCATGATTTTAGGAAAGTCACCAAATCAATGAAAAATCCAAAGTTACATAAATCCCCAAAATTAGCAAACTATGATTTTTTTCAAAAAATTATTTTTACCACGTGAATTCTTCAAATTTCGTATAGTAAAATCCCACGATTGATAATACTTACACGGTACCAAAAATCAATGAATTGATTCGATCACATTTTGAAAAAGATGAAATCAATTTTTATGCCACATGCACACAGATCAGTGAGTCAACTTATTGATGGCATTTTGAAAAGTAAAAAATAAATCTTGTCTCCTTATGTCCACAAAATCAGTGAGTCAACTCGTATGCCCATTTCATAGAAAAGTGCAACTTTAAACTTCCAATATACACAAAAATCAGTGAGTCAACTCACATGCCCATTTTATTGAAGAACTTTAAACTCCCAATGTAAGCAAAAATTATTGAATTGATTCATGCAAATTTCCTGATTAACATTCATAAAGAAAATCCACACATGAAATAACGATTAGAGGAGAGTAAGAAAAGAAAAAAAATCAAGCTTACCACTTATAAGAATTTGGTTATGTGAGATCCCTTCAGAGTGCTTGAGCATCCACCAAGCTCAAGAGACTTGTGAGGAGGGCACAAAGTCGAAAGTTCATGACACCAAAGGAGGTAAGGTGGAGCTGAGAGGAGCAAGTATGCTGGCTGAACATTTTGGGCTACTGTTTGGAAGGTAAAAAGAAGTATTGGGGGCTGTTTTGGGGTGTCAAAGATAGAAATGAGGGGAGGCTATTGGGCTGCTATGTTTGGGTGTTAAAAGGGGGAGAAAATCGACTGTTGGGGATGTTTTAATAGTGGAACATGATTGAAGGTAGAGGTTGGTTTTAATGACGGAACATGAATGAAGGTAAGGATTGCTTTTAATGGTGGAATGTGAGTGAGGGTAGAGGCTGTTGTAAGTGTTGTGCTGCTCTACTTAACGACAATGAGAGAGAAGGCTGATAAGGTCTATGGCGTGGATGTTGAGGAAGGGACGACTGAGAGGGGTGGTATTAATGGTGACGAGGACTGCTGGGTGAGGACATTAATGGAGGGAATGATTATTGGGTAAGGAAGAAGAAGTATAAGAGTTATTGGGTGGAGAAGAAGGTGGAAGATGGAAGGTGTTGTGGCTATTACAGAATGCAAAGAGAGAGAAGAGGGCTTGAAGGTAGCTATTGTTGATGACTAAAAGAAGAAAGTAGGGAAGTAGATTGAGGGAGGTAGATATGGGAGGCTACTACTGTGCGTGAAAGCTAGGGGAAAACGATGCATCTGCTATGCATCCCAACTGTGAGGAAGGTATGAATGAAATTTTTTTCTTCTTCTTTTATTTGTTTTTTTTTTATCAACTTTTGTTGTTGCTGTGATGGTGTGGGAGTTTTCCAACTCCAAAGAATGAGATTGAGAGGTCTCCTCTTTTGCCAAAAGTATAGGTTGCCCTTTTCTTTATTTCCTTCTTCTATTTCTAAAATCTTTCTTCTGTCATTTTCTCTGTCAAAAAATCTCTCTCATTTTGGCTGTCCAAAAAAATGTCAGACTCCTTTTCTTTTAAGGATGTCAGCCCCACTTCTCTTCGTATAGAAAGAGAGAGGCTTTTTATAAGTGTTTTCTAGGTTTTCTTTTTTAGCAACTTTCTCTTCTTTTATTTATTCATTGATTATTCCTTTTATTTGTTTCTTCTTTCTTTTTATTTGTTTTTTCTTTGACCGAATCAAGAGACCAAGTTTTTAACTCTGTACAACTCACATGTATAGAAAGAGGGTATGATCTCATGCATCTCATACCATAGTTCTCTACCATTAAATCGTGATCAATCTTCATTTTTTATTTTGAATGGTTGTTTCGATTTTAATTTAAGTTCGATCGGTCGATTAAATTTTAATTTCAATTGATTACTCGGTCAATTGGATTTTAATTTCAATTTGATTGGTTGATTGAATTTTAATTTGAACATTGATTAGTCGATTGTATTTTTCATTTTTTGATTGGTTGATCGATTTTTAGTTTGCGTGTTGATTGGTCGATTTTATTTTTGGTTGGTTGATCGATTAGATTTTAATTCGAATGTTAATTGGTTGATTTGGATTTTAATTTAAATGTTGATGGATTGATTAAATTTTGGATTGGATATTAATTTAAAATTGTCAAATTGATTGTTTTAATTTGAATTTTCGTTTCGATTTAAAAATTTTCAAGTTGGTTGTTTTATTTTAGTTTTCTTAAGAGTCAAGGTCTCTATGTTCAAGTTGGACATCAAAGGGTTGTAGACACCCAATTTTTGCACCTCCCTGATTGATCAGCTCGTCAACTCGATTGCGACCGTCCCCAATGATAGATGAATATTCTAATGTTCTATTTTGTTACTAGATATGTTTCAGAAACTCAAATGAGGTATCTCAAACTAACAAAACTATAGAAACCACGTTACGCTAGGAAAATATAATCCCAAAAATATAAAAATCATCATTTTGCAGACAAAAAGAAGTTTTACGATAAAAATCACTAAAAAATGATCAAATAATCAAAATACCCCTAGCATCAAAACATCCTTAAAGCCCTCCTTATGCTTAGGAAAACCCTTTCGAATACATAAAATAACAAAGTGAAATCAAATAAACCATTTCGCCAATTTTCATCAAATTCAACAAAATTACGAAAATGCCTCTTATAGGATTCACAATAGTTACATGCCAAAAAAAATCGTAATGACAAAAACCCATAATCCCATTGAATTCCTTACAAAAAACTGATTCCAAAACATCTCGAACATCGAAAAATGACTTGAAACGCAAAAGTTCTCTTTACAGGCAAAACAGTAATTTTTCATTTTTAAAAATTCTAAATTTTGAAATTAATAAATAAAATATTAATTAACGTAAAGTGAAACTTTAATAAAATTAATTTAAATATCTGAATCAAGAAAATTAATCAATCAAGCCCTCAAGCAAAATTATTGATGGTTGCCCACTTATTTAAGTGGAGCCTCCTTGATATTTATTAAAATACCCTTCCATCTAGAGGTCCAAATAATTAAAGATATAATTAAGGAATTCTCCACAAAATTTTAAAATATATTATTTTATTGTACATAAGAATTAAAATCCTAATTTAAAAAAACCAAGTCAATCTTATAAAAATTAAGTCAAAATTCTAATTAAACCTAAACCTAATTCACCTTATCTAAAAGAAATCTAATTAAACACCAACTCTTCCAAAAAACTCTATAAATATAGAGCCTCCACAACCTAATTTCGTAGGTCCAAGAAAAACTTAGGAAAATTATGTCAAAAAGTCCCCTTAGCCTTCCCAAACTCTGATTTTGAAGTCCAAACTCACTACTTAACTTCCAAACCCCAACTTTTGCTCAAAAAACTCTTAAAAATCCTCCAAAAAACACCTAGAAATCCTTCAAAAACACAGAAAACACTTTGATCTAGGAGGGAGATACCTCAACTTGGGGATCAGAAGCAGATCTAATGATGAAAACAAAGCAAAGAATCTCATACGAAGAGTCTCTCCACCAGCTCTAAGGGAACAAATCGTTGCGATCATTTAAGTATACTTTTTTTTTTAAGTCTTTTAGCAATGTAATCTTTTTTGGAAAATAGTAGAGACCGGCATTTGTCGGGCGGGATTGGTGCCTAACACCTTTCAACCTCGTAATGTGATCTCCGGACCATAGTTTTCTTTCATTTGTAGATTAGTTGTTTTATCTATTTAGAGTCAATGCTCGATTCATAAACCGTAATAACTAGATGGTGACTCCTAAACCTCAAAAATCAAAAGTGGATCCGTACACCCTAGGGATCAAGAGCGCTTTTTATGATGACCCCGCTGGGAATTATTGAGGATCAGACTTGAAAAGTCCCAAGTATAGGAAGCATTGCCAGAATGACCTAGTTTTTTTATTTTATTTTTAGTTGTTTGTTTCTTTGTTTATTTTTATTTTTTATCATTCTTTTTGGCTCGATTATTGATTATTTATTTGAATGGTGAATATTTTGTTTCATTGAGGATGGAATGATGTTGAATTGATATTCTTTTTGTTGGATGTGTTTTTTATGGTCCAAATCAAAACGTTGGAGACTCCAATATAGTCTAACATTTTTCAAAAGAAAATAAGGAGGCAAAATAGAATGATATTGTTAGGCATGCAACTAATGAGATATTGGGTGATGTTAGGTTTTAAAAAAAATTACAAAAAAAATCAGGCGAGAAAAAAAAATAAAAAAAAAAAATAATTTCTTTTAATACATTGGCTTTAGGGGTGGTGTGCTACTAGTAAAAAATTTGATTTTTACATGTTCTATCTTCTTCTCCATACATGGCGGCAAAGAGAAACATCTCTACCTTCTTCATCTCTCTCTCTCTCAATATTGCATTCTCTGTTCTGTTCTCCTCTCTTTTTGTTTAGAAAATGGTGATGGAGCTTTGTTGAAGCCTCCTTAGAGGTGGAAGATTTAACAAGGCTGCTTAGCTTGGGATTCCATATTGGGTGGATCAGATTTTCAAAGAGTCTTCATGAGGAAACTTGCTTGCTGTCGACGGGACAAGGAGTTGAGCATCGACTTCGATGAACAAGAAAGGATCATGGCATACAATGGCCTTGCGAGTTGCATTCTCAACAGCTACAATTACAACAATAAGAGCAGCACCAACAGAACGGGTAGTTGTGTTACTAATTTCTTGGACGAAGATGACTCGATCTGTTCATCAAGCAAAGATGCCTTTGGATCATTTTTCTCTCAATGGCTTGTGAGAAAACGGGATGAGCATGGGCCCAATGAATGGGAAGAGGTCGCCAACAACCCACAACATTAACAATTTTTAGATGTGGCAATCTCCTTCATTTTTTTTTTTTTTTTTTTTATAATAAGGGCAGCAAACATAAAAAATTTTGTTTTATAAAACTCTTTTTAAAAAAGAAATTGGTGTGAGTGATGTGTGTTGGCAACATGTTGTGGCAGCAACATAAAAAAAAAAACTTTGTTTCATAATTTTTTTTAGAAAAACTAGGTATAGGCTAACCTTACCAGTTTTGTAAGATTTCTTTCTTACTAAGGGGTATTAAGAAAATCACGTGGCACCTGAAAAAGAAAAAATATGATCCAACATCACGAGCTTGTAGAGGAAGAAATTCTAAGAGTTTTTAAGGAAAAATTTTGAAAAAAAAAAAATTCTTCATTTTAAATTTTAATTTTAGATTTCGATAGTCGTCCATTTTCAAAATCTTGGATCTAAGCTTGAAAAAAGATGAATTTATTTTTGAATTTTATTTTATTCCAAGCTTTTTTCATGAAACCTAGAAAGTTGTGGTATTGATGTGTCGATGTGATGGTCCATGTGAACCCAAAAACCCTTAGTTTCAAATCTTACTTAATTGGTTAACATAACATAAGTTATCATTCACAAATTTGGTGGAGTAACAAACTTAATAAATGAAGGGATTTTTTTTGCTAAATGCAACTAGTCTACCCGATGAAAAAGGGAAGAATTGTAGGCTGTCTTCATGACCATGTTCACTTGATGATTGATATTGTTTTTGTGTGCTACCATGATTAATCGATCATCGTTACTCTTTTTTCACTTTGCTGATTGATTGCCTATCTAATATGTTGTGATCCTGATTGATATGTATCTTTGATGTGTGTGCGTTAATCTTAATTGATGTGATGAATATTATTATGATTTGTGATCATATTTTTCTAATATCTATATTTTAGTGAAGTGATCTGGCTCACGGGCCCATTTATTTGAAAAATGCCTCGAGCACACCCCACTCTATTTGGCACACACCACTAACACGTTTGATCCCAAAGGGAAGTTCAAACCTAATTGGGGAGGTCCGTTCATTATAAAAGAAATATTATCTGGAAAAGCTGTTAGACTTTGAGATCATGATGGAATTAAACTACCAGAATCAACAAACCTTGACCAGATCAAGCGGTACTACATTTAAGGAGGTCATCTTCAGTCGAATTAATTTCCTGTTACTCAGTTTAATATCTCCTTTCTCAGCCCTTTGCAGCCTTTTTTTAAAAAAAATTGATTTTTTCTTGCTCAGCCTGATCGCCCAACCTAGGGTAGGGAAAAATTTTAACTACGTTTTGGTCTAATCCCAAAATTTTGGGGTACGTAGGCAACCTTAGAAGTTACTTTAGGCCCAACAATATCAAAATAAAAAAAAATAGATTCCCCCACAAAGAAAAATCCAAAAAAAAAATATATATTGTCAAATGGGGAAGAAAATTAAAAAAAAATAATTTAAAAGAAATGCCACACAAGGGCATTTTGGTTTTTGAGCCTCAAAATTCCTTTCTTTTTATGCCCAGTCCTAGCTTACCCATGAAAATCCTCCTAAGTACCGTGTGAAAAAGTCAAGGAAGGTAGCAAATCATGATCAGACAGTAACTCCAAATGAAGAAAAAGAAAAATGGGACCTGCTAGGTTGAAAACCCGAAAGGGTGACTTAGGCAAAAATTAAGGTAAGCTCGCAAGGTTGAAAATCCGAAAGGACGTCTTGGCAACAATTAGAGAAAAAAAAAACATTCTAAGTTGAGAAGCTGAAAGGGCAACTTAGAAAAAAATTAAGGTAAGCTTACAAGGTTGAAAATCTGAAAGGACGGCCTTGACAACAATTAAAGCAAAGAAAAAAAAAGAAAAAATTGTAAGCTCGCTAGATCGAAAACTTAAAAAGGCGATTTAGGCAAAAGCTAGAGCACGCTCGTTAGATTGAAAACCTGAAAAGGCAATCTAGGCAAAAGTTAGAAAAAAAATCTTCATTGAGTTGAAAAGTTAAAAGGTGGTCTGAGTCGAAACATCAGAAATCCAAATGACCAAGTTTCAATACCCAACTTAAACCAAACAAAGACTCAGAAGTCACGAGTATCTTATCTACGATTGATCTAAAAATTTTCTACTTCCCTAAGTGAATCTAGAGGGAAAATAGTGGATTCTACAATGAATCTCAAAAGGAAATATTTTGTTCTCTTGAGCTTGACTCAATCTTCAATATAAAAAGTCAAAATTAAAAGTTGAATCTTTATTGCGCTTGTGATAATCAAATATTTCAAACCTTCATAACAAGGGGCACTTCTTTTTTTTTCTATAATGTGTAATTTCCCCCTTACACTAGGGGCATTTTTTTTAAAAATTGTGGTCAATTATCTCCAGTGCAATGTTTCCTATCAAACTAAGGGCATTTTTTGTTAATCCTAAAGGATAATGGGAACCCCGAATTTAAGGTTACCCTTTTGATAACAATTTTTTGAAAACCCCTGAGGTTCAAAAGAAATTAAAATTCAGGTTTTAAATTCATAAAATTTTTGAAAAAAAACCTTGAGGTTCAAACAAAAGCATTTTTGATCCCATATTTGGTTTTGCCCAGATAATAACTCTTTACCCTATCACTTAAAGCAAGAGATAAGGCATCATCTCTTTCCTAGATTCATTCATTCTTTCCCAGATTTATTCAATCTTTCTTAGATGCCACCGAGGGTTTTCTCCAATTTTGTTCAATTTTGCTCAGATGCTGTCGAGGATTATCTCAGATTTTGCTCAGAAGCCGTCGATGATTTTCTCAGATTTTGCTCAGATGCTGCCCAGGGTTATCTCAGATTTTGCTCAGATGCCACCGAGGGTTTTCTCAAATTTTGCTCAGATGCCTCATATTTTTCTTAGATGTCATCGAGGGTTATCTCAGATTTTATTCAGTTGCCGTCAAGGATTTTCTCGGATTTTGCTCAAATGCCGACGAGAGTTTTCTAGGATTTTGCTCAAATGCCACCAAGGGTTTTTCGAATTTTGCTCAGATGCCGCCAAGGGTTATCTTGGATTTTGCTCAGTTGCCGCCAAAGGTTATCTCAAATTTTACTAAAATGCCGCCGGGGGTTATCTCGGATTTTGCTTAGTTGCCATCGAAGGTTATTTCGGATTTTTCTTAGTTGCCGCCGAGGGTTATCTCTTAATTATGCTCAGATGCCACCGAGGATTTTTTCAGAATTATGCTCAGATGCCGTCAGAGGTTTTTAGAAATTATGCTCAGATGCTGTCGAGGGTTATCTCGGATTTTGCTCAGTTTTGTTCAGATGCCACCAAGTGTTATCTCTAATTTTGATCAGTTTATGCTCAAATTTTACTCAATTTTAACTCAGACCCTCTGAGATTTATCTCAAATTTCAAATACACACACTTGCACATTTATTTCATTAGTCAAAGAAAATTTTCTAAAATTCAAGGATCTGACACTGCCAGTGAGAGCTCACGCTCGAGGACCTGACAACTTTTAGTTCATGAGAGTTTTACCCTCAAGGATCCAAACATTCCGACGAATTGCTAAATCAGGCTGCAAAATGAACTATCACTAGCTTTGGCATTTGGATATCACACTATCTACCAAAATAGATTTGCTATCTAGTTTGCTTCAACCCTCTACCAAAGAGGGGCATCTGTAGTCACCTAATTTTTGTACTCGCCTAATTGATCAACTCGTCAACCCGATTGCGACGGTTCCCAATGATGGTTGAATATTCCAATGCTCTATTTTGTTACTAAATATATTTCAGAAATTCGAATGAGGGATCTCAAACTAACAAAATTATAGAAATCACGCTACGCTAGGAAAATATAACCCCAAAAACATAGAAATCATCATTTTATAGACAAAACGAAGTTTTACGATAAAATCACTAAAAATGACCAAATTACCAAAATACCCTTAACATCAAAACATCCTTAGAACCCCCTTATGCTTAGGAAAAACCTTTTGAACACATAAAATAACAAAGTGAAATCAAATAAACCATTTTGCCAATTTTGACCAAATTTGACAAAATTACGAAAATGACCCTCATAGGGTTCACAATCGTTTCATGCAAAAAAAATTCGTAAATGACACAAAATCATAATTCCATTGAATTCCTTACGAAAAACTAATTCCAAAACATCCCGAAACATCGAAAAATCGACTTGAAACGCAAAAGTTCTCTTTAAGGGCAAAATGGTAATTTATCATTTAAAAAAAATTTAATTTCGAAATTAATAAAAAAAAATTAATTAACTTAAAGTGAAATCTTAATAAAATTAATTTAAAAATCTGAACCAAGAGAATTAATCAATCAAGCCCTCAGGCAAAATTGTTGATGGTTGCCCACTTATTTAAGTGGAGCCCCGTTGATATTTATTAAAAGACCCTTCCATCTGGGGGTCCAAATAATTAAAAGATATAGTTAGGGGGTTCTCTACAAAACTTTAAAATATATTCTTTTATTGTACGTAAGAATTAAAATCCTAATTTAAAAAGACCAAGTCTATCTCATAAGACTTAAGTCAAAACCCTAATTCACCTTATCTAAAAGAAACCTAATTAAACACCAACTCTTCCAAAAAATTCTATAAATATAGAGCCTCTACAACCTAATTTCGTAGGTCAAAGAAATCCTACGAAAAGTAGGTCAAAAAGTCCCCTTAGCTTTCCCCAAACCCTGATTTTGAAATCCCAACTCCCTACTTAACATCAAAACCCAAACTTTTGCTCAAAAAACTCTCAGAAATCTTCCAAAAAATACCTAGAAACTTTTTAAAAATATAGAAAACACTTAGATCTAGGAGAGAGATACCTCAACTTGGAGATCAGAAGTAGATCTAGTGACGAAAACAAAACAAGGAATCTCATACGATGAATCTCTCCACCAGCTCTAAGGCAATAAATCGTTGCGATCATCTAGGTATACTTTTTTTTTATATTGATTTTAGGTCTTTTAGCAATGTAATCTTTTTTTAAAAATAGTAGAGATCGGCGTTTACCGGGCGGGATTGGTGCCTAATACCTTCCAACCTCGTAACGTGATCCCCGGACCATAGACCGTAATAACAAGGTGACGACTCCCAAATCTCAAAAATCAAAAGCTGATCCGCACCCACGTATCGAGAAAGCTTTCAGGGGTATTTTGGTCATTTTACGATTTTTTTATAAATTTCTCTGATTTAGTCGATTTAGGTCCCATTAGACTTGAAATTCCATTTCGAGTGTAATGGAAGTGCTTCAAGACTTTTCGGAGGTCCAAAATTTATGAGGGGTATTTTCGTTATTTTATCGATTTTGACCATTTTTACTAATTTTGGCGTAAGGTTTCTTTTGATCCCAATGTGATTATTTCTATATCTTGAGATCATATTTTTCTTGCGTAGCGAGGTCTCTAAGTTATCGAACTGTGTAGCGAACCTAAACGTACATACTTGCTAAGTCGGGTGAAAATTTTAGCGATCCTAAGCGTGCGTAATTTTATGTCGCATGGCAGGGAGAAAGAAGATAATGAAATTAGAAGATAGAGGCAATTGGAAGAAGGCTTTTCACAAGTTTTCGAGTTCTTTGTGCTCATCATTAGGAATCCATAGTAACCAGGTGATGGATCGTCAAGTTAGGCATATGCAAAAATGGGGTGTTTACATTCTTCTCACGGGGGATGATTTTGGGGAATCCCTTGATTCTTTGGACCCATAAACGGAATGGGGATCTTTTGGATTGGATATACTATACTAGGGAGATCTCCTTTGAGATCTCTGGGCATGACGTACGCATATCAGGATTACGGATAATCTTTGACCAGGCCTGCCCTGCTTAGCAAACCAGGTCTTATTCAGTGTTGTGCTGCCCTTCTAGCCAGACCAAACGCTCTCTATTTTGTCTTATCCTGCTGCCAGGTAGTGCCTGTATGTTGATCTGCGCATGGTACCACTTAATCGTCCTAGACACGTGTACGATCTAGATAATTGAGCGGTTATTTTCCTTTACACAGTATATTATTATTTCTATTGAAAATACAAGCAATGTTCGGTAGTGGTCTCCAATGACATCTATTTGTCACTCCATCCATCCATTTACCATATCTCACGTGATCGTGGAAATGTGAGATATACATCCATATATCTATTTATCATATCTTACGTGGCATGGCTATTGCATAAGATTGGAGACATTGTCTCATTAATCAATCGAAACATATGTTATCTCTATCAATCTATCAATCATTAATCAAACTTTATCGTCTTAAGTATCTATCAAAGTACTTTCGATTTTAAAGTGATTAAAGATCCATATAACATCAACCAATTCCATTCGATGGTTTTGGTTGAGTAGAAAGATTCGAAAAATCACAATAAAGTCATAAGATGTAAAAGCTGAGAAAGTTGTGAAAATTTGACTAGTGTTGGAAAAAGTAATTTTTCAAAGTTGTTTAAATTAAAAACAATTTTTCGTAAATGAAAGTCCTTGATGACATGAAAAATGTCATGTAATTTTTATAACTTCATTCAAAGGAATGATAAAGATATCGAGTTTTGAAAATTGGGTAAAAATGTCATAATTTACGTTTTGTTCTTAAAACTACAAATCAAATTTTGATACAAAGAGATTTAGATTTTAAAATCATTCCCAAAGTTTTCAAATAGGGGTAAAACCTTAATTTTATTAAAGAACTTAAGTAAATGGAAATAGGACATTTACTTAAATGTTTTTAATGAAAATAAAGATGGAAAAAACAATTGGTAAATCAATTGCTCAAATAGTGTTCGAGGCGGCAGAAAGTTATTTTTGACAGTGCCATCGACAGAATGGCTATCAATAGGAGTTGGTACCACTAACGGTATGTGAGACGGTGTCACCACCAGACATGAACCAAAAATCAATTTTCTTCAAAATACATCCGATTTAAATTCCAATTCGACATCAATTTTCACAACATGCAATCTAAACTATAGATCTACAAGAAACTCCAACAAATTGATATGATCAAATCATGAATTTGAAAAATAAATCATATGAAACAACTAAAAATTATGATTCAATTCTTCAAAAATGCAAGAAATTAATGAAATAATCAATAATTGAAAAAACAATAACAATATCAAAGATCAAATGAATTTTCTATGAAAATTTCATATAACTTAAGAATAGAAGGGAAGGCATCCTACCTCGAATTGTTTTCAGTGGTTGATCGAAGTTGATGATCGCCTCCAACTGATCACAAAAATTTTCCTCCGGTGAAATATAAAATTTCTTGCTTCCACCAGAGGAAAATTTCTTGAGATACTCAACAAGGTAAACGTCTTTCCTTCTTGCAACAAAACCCGGATCAGCCTAAATCGTTCTAAAACTAAGTTGTAAGATCAAGGAAATTGGGAACTGAGTTTTGTTTGGGGAAGAAGAAGAAAAAAAAATCAGATTTTTCTCTAGGATTTGATATTTATACTTAAGTGGGGACTTAAGCATCATTTCGAGAATTATTTTTCCCGAATGTCAATTTGGACATTTTTATACTCTATTTCGAATGATTTTTTGATACGAAACTAACGTTGCAATCAGATTTCTCAAATTATTTCTTTAGGTTAACTTTTTACCTGTTGAGTAAAAGTTGACACGAATCTCGAGGATTCGACAACTTTTTCGTTCAACTCCTCATTAAAATGTGCTTACAGGCTAAAGTGTGTTTTTTAATTCTTTTGAATCTATTTGTGAAGTTAGTTTACGTCAAATATTTTAAATTAAGAATCCATACTTTTAAAATCAATGATAAAAATATAAATCTTTCTTAGAGATGCGCATTAAAATTTTCAAGTCATTACAGAACTAGTGGCGGATTCTTATCTTTCACACCTACAGAAATCAAATAAAGATAAATAAGTAGTCAAACAACTAAAAGAAAAGGTCAGAATAAAACGAACAAAAAATACATAAATATATTACCGACGTTGAAGTAGTGATTTTTAAGGGTAGGAGTCGATTGCCCCTCGGCATACTCCCAGGAGCCTGTAAGCCTGACCGGGTAAAGGAACCATTCCTTGTCGATCTCGGGGAGCTGGAACAGTACTTCCCGACCCTGCCTCTTCAGCAGGCAAAAGAACCTTGGCCCCTTAAGAGAATTCAAGACTTTGTACTGGGCTCGAATGACGACAAGATCGAGTTTTGACCCTCAGGGAGACGGGAGTTCATCAACTCGATCATGAAGATCAGACGGTAAAAGTTCCCCGTCATCTACCTAGGAGCTTGTGGTAAAGTTTAGGACCTCTCGAGTCAAGGGGGACAGGGAAAACCTGAGGCCAACCTTGAACTAACCCTAAAGGACAACGGTCAAATCCTTTTCCCAGGTCTCATTAGGAGCTGGAGAGTCGCATTATTCCGTAGTTACAAAATCTGGAACAAAGAACGTATCTCCGAAGTCTTCCATAAAAGGCCTTACAAGGATATAGGATTTTTACTAATGGTTCTTTAATTTATCACAGAAAAAAAAAAAAAAAAAACTAAAATGGCTAAACAAAAGATAAAAAGGAAAAGGTTGAGAAAGGTACCGAGACAAGGGAAAAGAAAAGGAGAGATGAATGAAGTATTGGTTAGAAAAATCAATTGAAGAAATTGAACGGAGGAAGGTATGAGAAAGCAAGCCAATAGTATTTCGATAGAGAAATTGAGCAAAGTGAAAATGAAAAAGAAAGGAAATGGTATTTATAGGAAAAATATCCTCGAGATACGTAATCCATCCTACAGTCAGGGTCACATAGAATAGAGGGCACATGATAGGTTGTCCCTGCTATCATTATGTTCAAATAATGAGGCAACCGATAGCCATACACCTCGTATTGAGCCAATGCGGAAGCGCCATGTGGAGAAAAGTAACTGTTGGGGTCACCAAACGAGAGTAGTAGATGCGCCCTTGTAAAGAGGCGATGGCTCAAGGCTGCAGACCAACCAGGGCGAGACACATGGGATGGCTATTTAATACGCACATTGAGAATTGCCCTCTCGGTGGTAAGACATTGAGTTCTCAGAAGGCCAGGATATTCCTAACCTTCTGAGAAGGGGCATTAGGGAGGGATAAATTCTACAACATAAGAAATAAAGCCACGTGTCATTTAGGATCAAAGGAATTTGTTGTTCCCATTATTCCAATCGTGACTGAACAGACGCTCGATTATTTACCGAGGCCATATGAGTTGGGAGAACGGAATTCCGTGAGCAAGAAGGGGTCTAATCCTTGAGATTTCAATATTTGAGTGACAGAACTAAATGGGACTCTTAGAGAGAAGATCTTACATGATTCTCATCCCGAAATAAATGGAGATAATGTTGGGAAAAAACATGTAAAGCCAAATTTCTTATTCTATAAATAGGGGAAAATCCCCACATCTGAGGTATGCAAAAAATATAATTCCTTAGTACTTAATATTTGCTAAGATTTTCTTTGAGTCTAACTTAAGCATCGAAGGCTCTGTGGAACAGGGAACAAGAGCGATTTTCAAGAGCCATATTGCATCCGGATTGCTAATGGGAGATCTCAAGGTAATCACAAAAAACACTTCTATAGAGACCCTCAATGAATTATCTTCTGATCCAAGAGCATTAAGTTGCCAAGTAATTGAGATAAGAGATGACTTGAAATGATTTGAAATTAGACTTAAGCTTTATTGTTCTAGGTAGATTCACATTCTCTAATGTCTTGCTTTCAGTTGTAGTTTTCTCAAGTTTAATTCTCTATTTTTAGTAGTTCATAATCAAACAAATCTCCCAATCGATTTTAAATTCTTTTGAAATTTGTTCTTAGCTATTTTCCAAAGTTTTGAGTGTTCCCTACTTTCTATTGATTTGACCATTACTTGCCAGCCACTTAGGTTTATTTTTTTGTTCTTCTTCTACTATACCATTGCACATAACACTAACGAATATGAACCACGCAAATCTTGTGTTGTTGTTGTGTGTTCTTTCTCTACTTTCTTTATTGTTACTTGAATTTGCTTCCATACACATTCTTCTAGTTTGGTTACTGGAATTGATTCATTTATTATTAGAAGAGATTAATTTTTGATAATCAATTTTTGTGTATGGATTAGAATCTAGCCACAACAGTTTTTTTTTATATAATCCTTAAGTTTTGGGAGGTGTCTTAATAGTCCATTTAGTAAACTTTTCTTTTCTTAATAGTCCATGAGTTTCATATCACATTATAATATATTTTAAATACCCAAACTATCCTTTTCTCATATTTTGCACATAGTTGAGGTTTCCAATGGGGTTTCCAAGGGTGACTATCATTTTCTCATATTCTTCACATTCCTTCAAGTTTTGTTCATTAGTGTTTTATTTGAGATTTAGGAGGTTACTTAACTCGGATTTAGAAGGATTTTATTTGATTTTAGAAAGGTTCTTTTAGTAGATTTAAAAAGTTCTATGATATTTTAATTTAGAAAGATTTTATTCCTTCTTGACTTTTTTTTGTTATGTTACATTTGTATTTCTCACAGATCAGGTTATATTTTTGTTAATAGTGAGATCCCATCATCATGTAGAGGGTTGCCTTAAAATTTAATTTTTTTTATATTTAGTGTTATTTGATTGGACTTAATTTTTAAAAGTTCTACGAAATAACCTACTTACCACTGTAATGTGAACATCCTAGAAGGAATGGTTGTTTAGGAAATTTCAAAGGCTTTTGAGTTTGGTCAATCAAACAATTATTGATGCTTGACTTGACTTGGTCAAAGTTAAGATCTTTAACTTTTTTATTTTAGAAAGTTTTTAATTTGGGGTTTAAAATATAATTTTGGAAAAATTTTCATGTTTTGTGAATGTCAAAGCATAGATTAGATTGGAGGTTTTGTTGAGGATAACTCAAGCGTTTGGGTAAAAATTTATTGATTTGAGAGAATTGACTATTTTACCCTCTAAACTAAATAGATTTTTTTTGTTTGGAAATGAGTTGCTTAAGATTTTGGAGTATTTCAGAAGTAATATTTTGCAAAGAATTTATTAAAAATGATGGCTTCAAGTGTCTTAGAGTTTTTCATGTGAATAGTGGGTGTGGATCCCCAGGGAAATTTTGGTTATTATAAAAAAAAATACATTTTTTTGTGGAATGACCTATTTTATCTTAGTTTATTTTGGAACCAAAGGTACTTTGTTAATTTTTGAAAAGTTAGGTGAATTTCGAGATTTTGTCTAATTTTAACCTATATACATTGTTTTTATATCTATGAATGTTGTGGGACATTGGAAAGCAATCTAAAGCCTAGGAATCATCTAAAGAAGTTAAAAAAAGACTATGAAACTTTCGTCATCACAAGGAACCAATCAAAATTGAGAAACGAGTTGCTAAATGGGCCTTTTAGTGCTTCGGACTCCTAATTTTCACAAGTTAGGACTTCAAGCCCCAACTCTTTTAAATTGGCATTTTAACCTCAACCTTGTCAGGTTTGTCTTGGGAATTGTTACCTAAGCCAAAAATCTAGTACATAGCAAATTGTACAAACATTTTTACATAAAATTTCTCAATGAAGCTTAGTTCGTCATTTTTACACGCATCTTCCTTCTCTATGAAACTTTGATTGTAGTGTTTTGCTTTCTCCTCCATTTTTACACCTTTAAGCTATTAATAATTTTTCGTCCCTCCTTTTTTATACGATTAACAACAATGAAGCTCCATTATTAAATAACGAAGCTCCATTTTTACATAACGAAACTTCTGGTATTAGCTCCAACCTCCATAATTTACACCCATTTGTCTCATCTTCCTCATGGTAAAAATATATAAAAAAAAGTAAATATGATTAACAATTTTATCAATACTATCTTATAGATGCACAACGCTTTTGTGAAATGACATTATGATTCGACAAGAAAATTTCTCCTTTTATTACTTAAACAGAAAAGGAAGCTATTTTACACTATCACTTTTGTTTATTTTCATCGAAGTTTGGTATTGACTACAGTTGTAATAAAAAATGTACAGTTAAGTATCACATTTCCCCATAAAGAATGTGAAATAACTATAAAGAACACCTAGAGGTGGGGTGAATAGGTTTTCTAACAATTTTTTATTATCACAACACTTAAAGAACCAATCAAGCAATAACAACATATACAAGCAATCAAAATAATAAATAAAGTAGAGTTTAGAGAATATCAAACCACACAAGAGGCACAAATTTATAGTGGTTAGACAACCTCGGTCCCAACTCCACTTTCGAAAAGCTCAATTACTTGAGCTTATGTCTTTTTATTCAATGCTTTCATATTACAATCTCTTAAACAGAAAAGTGAGCAGACTACCATAATACTATGCCTAGGATTTTCACCTGAGATGTTCTGAGACTTCACTAGGAGAAATCTCTGTAAAAATATAAATAAAGAACAACTCTCTCTCTCTCTAACTAATAGTATTACTACAAAATGAATTAGAGAAAGGAAAATGAGGATGGAAAAACTCAAGAGCTTAACTCAGATCTAGTTGTGTTTTTGTTTGATTAACTTCTTTCATAGATCTCTCCTATTTATAAAAGAGAAAGGAGAATAAGGTTTAAAGGGAAACCCTAATAACTATGGATAGACTCTCTAAAGAGTCAAAAAATTCGAAAACAACCAAAGACAAAGTCCTTCTAGGATAAAATGATAGTTAAAACAAAAAAAAATAGTGCAAATTGGGATTTAAGTGCTCAGTCAACCGAACAAGTCCAGGTCAATCAAGTGACCAAACTCAAGAGCTTTAAGACTTTCAGGTTTGGTTAATGAACAGTCTTACCTGCTTGAGTAAGCAAAGAGAAGAAGTTCACTAGTTTCAAGTTCAATTGATTCAATGGACTCAGTTTCTCGAATGACCAAAAATGAAGGTACCCAACTTTCGAGTACAGACTCCTGAATGAGAAGAATGGAGAGGTTTAAGAGTTTAGTATTCGATCGACCGTACATGGATCGATCGACTGACCATGGACACTCACACACACACACTAACCTTCTCTGATTTTCCTTTCTGGCATGTGGCAATCTCAATTGGTACTTCATTATTCTTTCCAACCTTTTTAAGCTTGATCTTCAACGAGTTTGTCTTCGATATGCTTCTTCAAGCTAGAGACTTCCTAATGCGATCTTAAAGTGATTGATTACATATAAAATGAAAGAATTATATGGATATCAATTACAAAATATGATACAACTCATGGATGAGGACAAAAACTTCTACAAAATTGCATGATGATATACACATGATGCCTTTATAAAATTCGATATCATTAGATAATGTGTTGCAATATAAATAAATTACACTACGATACAAAGGTAATATACTTCGTTACAAAAGCATTTTCTCATTTCTCAATTATATCTTTTTCTCCGTTTGAACTATTTTTCTTCTTTATATCTTTGCTTTCAATTTTCTTCTGAAACTTCTTCTTCATCTAAAATCTTCTTCTTTTTTATTACAACAACTCCACTATTTTTTCATTGATATCAAATTGATGTAATGTATCAATGACACGTTTCACATCTAAAAAGATGTGTGATGACTAAGCATGGCACGTCAATATACACACAACACCTTTATAATTTTTGATATAATTAGATAATGCGTTGCGATACAAATAAATTACATTACGGTACAAAAGTACACTTTATTACAAAAGCACTTTCCCATTTTCAATTACATCTTTTTTTCCATTTGAACTTCTTCTCCGTATTTGTGTTTTCAATCTTTTTCTAAAACCTTTTCTTCATTTGAAATCTTCTTTACATTCATCTTCATTTTCTTCAACTATTCCGATGAAAGCTTCAATGAAAATGGCAATGAGGTGAGAGAAATATGTTATATTATTTAAAAAAATGTAATAATTACACCTACAAAGGACGATAGTAAAAGGCTTAGTATAAGATCAGGGTAAAGGGCATTTTGGGCATGTAAATATGCTTTTTGCTTATATGGCATATAATACCCTGAGTTTTTTATTCATATCTCGAGGAAAACAAATAATGGAATTTTGAAATTTTTTTGAAAATGGGACTTAATGTAAAACTTTCGATAAATTTTTTGATCATTTTTAATAAAATCTGACTTCACCATTGGATTTAAAATGGTTGAAAATAATACTTTAGCCTATAAACAGCTCAAATGCGAGTCTAAACGGAAAAGTTGCAAAATCTTTGATTTTTAGGTTATACCAAGCTAAAAAAAATGAATTTTTGCTAGAGTAAGAATTTTTAAAATCCAATCACACCATTGGGTTCGCAACAAAAAATTATAGAAAATGTAGTATTTACTTATTTTTACAGTGCCCTAAAAGTCGAATTATCATAAAAAATGAAAGCAACTTTGATTTTTTGGGTCAAACCAGGTTGAAAAAGTGAATTTTTGATAACATAAGAACTTTTAGATTTCGATCGTTCCATTAGATCTGAAACAAATATATATATATATATAAAATGGAGCATTCACTCATAAGTTTTGGAATCTAAAAAGTCGAGTTATCGTCAAACGAAAGAACTTTGAAAATATCGATTTCATCTCTCCAGCTTATATAAAGTATTTTTAAATGAAATCACTATTGATTGTCTCTTAAACCAACCCAAAAACCAGTAGCCATAATTTTAGAAAACATTGATTTTTTAACCTACTTAGAGTCGCGATTTCTTCGAAAACGGGACGCTTTCGACACTCGATGAAGAAGAAAAAAATGTCCGAAGCGTCGAACTCTATAAACCCTCACCATTTCCGTTTCTTTTTCTCTTCTCTTTCTTCACGCTTGATTGGAAAATAGTCGAAAACATAATGGAAATTTCAACCCTTCAACCTCAAGTTTCATCTACCTCGAGCCCAAACTCTTCTCCGTTGTAGAAGGGGAAAATGATAGCGTCGTTGAGATCTTTTAAATCATCAGACCCACTTCAAAAATCAGTCGTCTCCACTTTAGATCCATCCTCGATTTTTGTATTGATCATCTTGATTTGCATGCACATTCTTCAATTCTATTGCACAGAAATTGGTAAGGGCTTATGATTCGTACTAGTAACCGTAGATTATGAAAATTGCATTTAAGATTTTTAACGAAAATGTGTGATGTATTTTAAAAATATAGAATTCTTTTCATTATTTCAAATTCACGCCAAGACCCTTATGTTTGATGTGTTTAATTGTGTTTTATAACAAATTATACGTGGGTAAGACATTTCACCAGGTTATTTTTGCCAATTTGATTTTGTGTACTTTTCGTACCTTATTTTGATCCAATTTTTATAATTTTTTATTTAAATGATAAAAATGAATTTTAAAATTTGAAAAATGATTTAATATTCAATGAATTCATATTGAGTTAATGGATATCGAAAAATGAAGTTGTGCTTGAAAAATGAAAAGTGAAAATACTATTAAAAAGGGGGATGAAATGGTAAAATGTCAAGATCACACCCAAGGGGTGATATCTGTATTTTATATTGTGATGCTATGTGTACGTTGATGAACGGATATCCAGGGTTAATTTACTTTATATTGTCACGAGGTGACGTCCATGTTTATTTACTTTCTATTAGCACAAGGCGTTGGTTTACTTTTCTGTACTGTTATTTAATTTAGGCTAGTGGACCACAATTACATGGTAGAAAACTGAATATCCATTCTCAACTCTATAATATTAATTTCTTATTTGTTTCCAAAGCAATGAAATGATATATATATATATATATATATATATATACTGTTAAAGAGTTTGCGAATACCTAAATGGATAGTCCATCATATCATCCAGAATAATGTACTATCTTGGGATGTACGATAAGGACAACCAAGCTAATACCTTATGAGAGTGGAATCACAATTGGAATCCGGGTTTATTCCTCTTTATCTTTACTAGTGAACTTGTAATGTAAAGGTAGTCGTACACGAATGGGGTTATATATTGAGAATCATATGCACACCTGATAGGCATAGATGAAGATGAATAATTAGTGATTACTAACAATCAATAGTAATCAAACGTTCTGACACATCGGAAAGAGACCCATTGCTTATGATCACGTCAAACAACCAGACTGAGCTGGATAAATAGTCAATTAAGCGTGATACGTTGCATCGACCGACCATAAAATCAGGAACTAAAAGCAAGTAAAGTATTGTAAGATCATGTCCCGACTAGAAGCAATTCAGTCATAAATCCTAATTCTCTAATTCAACTACTCCACCATTGTGTATTATGTATCTATGATTTTATTTTGATATATATATAATGAAATGCATGTTTAATGTTTCCATTTGTTTAATTAGATTTGCATCAAAAAAAATATTATAGTAAGTACTACTGATTGATGTAATATGAGTTTTAAAATGTTTAGCTGTTCATCACTGGCTATATGTATCAGTTAATTATAGTTTATCTTGTAAAACTGTGCATGTATTGAAATGATTCAGAATGCTTAGTCATTCATGTTAGGAGAGGTTATTGACAGTGTAGGCATCAAAATTTCAATGAGGCATTTATCAAATTGTTATAAATAAATATCCCTAATTTTATTAGTGGGCCTCAAATCAAAATTTAATCCATTAAATGAGAATGTGCCTCTTACAAGCCTGGGTTTTGGGTTTTCGCAAATAAAGCCTATGATCCAGCAAATCCAAGTGATCCATATTAAATATTGGGCCTTATACCCAAATAAATAAATTTGGCCCAATAATAATCCATAAAATCCTTAAAATTGGATTTGGACAAATTTAGCATTTTCAACAAATCAATTAAACTTTTTTACGTTAGAGTATAATTGAGAAGTTAAACTACCTTTAAGTCTATAAATTCAAGATCTCTCTCATTGAGAGGGGATCTGGATCACTTTCTCTGAGAAGAAAGAAGCTCTCCTCTAGAGAAGAAGAAGCTATCAAGCCCTCCTCCAGAGACAAAGCAAAAGTTCTTCAGAGATTCTGACTCCGACTAAAGAGAAGATCAAGCGTAAGACTCTTCATCGGAAGCCGAGAAAACCTTCTCAACCGATAAAGCACGAAGCCTAGAGAGAAAAAAAGCTACATACATCATCACTATTTTGTATTTGACTATTAATCAAAGGAAACATTGAGATCTATATCTCCTTTTCATAAAAAATCAATAAAATCATTTGCGATCTTATTTCATAGATCTCGAGATAGATTTATTTGAAATTTATTGTCGACAAATTTCTGGCACGCCCAGTGGGACGATCTCAACCTCTCATCTTTCAGTCAACTGCAAAAACATCAACTAAAGCATCGATGGCATCTCGCAACGTCAACGCTATTGCATCTGCTGCTATTGAGAAAAGTAAGAAAATTCTTTCTTCCAATCTTGAATCTGCTCAGGTTATTAGTCGCGATCATCATGTGACATGAACAATGACAAATACTAGTGGATCCAAGCTAGTGAAGCCTCTCCAACACCACTCAAAGAAACGTGCCACAAAATCGGTACTTACCACGAAGGAATCGTGGGCGGACGTTATAGAAGACCACTCGTCAGATTCTAGATCTGATTCGAAGTCAAGCGAGGGATCGTCTAGATCTTTATCGATCACTTCTCCGTCACAAACTCACACATCCATCAGAGCAGTGATGACAACTGGAGCGCTAACGATGGAGGAACAAGTTGCTCAGATAACAGACACCATCAACAAGTTAACAAAAGCAATGGAAGACAAAGACATCCAAATTGCAACTCTCGTCAGCCGTTTGGAGCAGAAAGACAAAGAGAATGAATCAAGTGTTGAATCCTCACATCCTTCAAGATTCATCCCTGAAGCATACACGGCTCCGCACGAAGAAGAATAACAAGCAGACTATTCTGGTTCACGAAAAGCTACTCGAGATCCACCACAGGGGTCTGTTGTTTCGCTTTCTGTTCAACAACTGCAAACAATGATTATCGACACCATTCGTACTCAGTATGGGGGCATGCCACAGTCCTCATTGGTCTACTCCAAACCCTACACTCAACACATTGAACAAATGTGTCTTCTGGTAGGATATCAACCACCAAAATTCCAACAATTCGAAGGAAAAGACAATCCAAAGCAGCATATTGCCCACTTCATCGAAACTTGCAACAATGCCGGTACATTCGGTGATTTCATGGTGAAACAATTCGTTCGCTCCCTCTGCGGCAATGCATTCAATTGGTACACTGACTTGGAACCCAACTCAATAGATAGTTGGGATCAACTTGAAAGAGTGTTCCTCGGTCGCTTCTACAACACTAGAAGAACAGTGAGTATGGTGGAACTTGCCGCCGTCAAACAAAGGAAGGATGAACCGGTTATCAAATACATTGAGTGATGGAGAAATCTTTCTCTCAACTGCATGGATCGACTCTCTCAATCTACTGCTATTGAGATGTGTGTTCAAGGGATGCACTGGCAACTCCTTTACATCTTGAAAGGAATCAAGCAACACACTTTCGAAGAGCTAGCTACTCGAGCCCACGACATGGAACAAAGTATAGCTGTGCGTCTACTACCACCAGTAAACCTGTCAAAATCACAGGTAAAAGAAGAGAAGATCAATCACGAGCTGATTCAACACAAGAAAAAGGAAAAACTTGAAAAACTCTCAAAGAGCTTAAGGCAAAAAAATACCATTTTTCTGATACTGATGTCTTGGGCATGTTCGAAGAGTTGTTGAAATTAAAGCTCATTGAACTTCCAGTGTCCAAACGACCCAAGGAAGTAGGTCGCGACAATGATCCGAAATATTGTCGCTATCATAGGGTGATTAGTTACCCGATTGAAAAATGCTTTGTCTTCAAAGAGAAGATTATGGATTTGGCACGTCAAGAGAAAATTGAACTTGACTGTGTCGAAAATATTGCTACTTACAACATGACCTCTGTCACTTTTGGATCTTTTGATCCAATACTCTTGGCAAGTCAGTATGCTACGCAGACTCCATCTCCTCAGATCACCAAAATTTTACCTAAATCATCACAACTCATATCCGCACATTTCGATGTTGAAAAGGCCTATCCCACGCTAGGGGCAAGGCCAAATTAAAGAAAAATCATCACATTTCCCATTTCACTTCAACAAGGACCACAATCTCATTTGGCTTCAAATTCAAAATCAGACATCTTAGAGTCTGCTTTAGTTGATGAAGAAGGGTGGACAGTTGTCACTCGTCGGAAAAGACACCCTACATATGTGCCAACTCCTTCTATTTCGAAGCCAAAGAGAAGGAGAAGAAAGTCAAAATCAAGTACAGGATCAAAGAAACAAAAGAGAGCAACAAAGAAGAAGACTTTCCGAGTTTCGCCTACAGACCCTGAAGACATCCTTCAGCAATCGCCCCGTGTGCCAGTTACTCTTCTAGAATTCTTACTCAAGAAGCTCTTGAAGGAAATCTGCACGGTGTCATGTCATCAAGTGGAAGCGGAAGTGCTAGAAGATAATATTGATGATAGGTCCAAAGAACATCCTACTACTTCCAATGATGGACATCAACGACTTGAAAAAGACAATAGCACCACGAAAATAGAATATTTGCAGATCGACTTGGATTTGTCCAGTGAATTCCAAAAAGTTCAACTTACTTCAAAGCAAAGCTCAACTGATTCAAAATAGAAAGTTCAACCTGACATAGATCCACAACAAGACAGTATGTGTATGGCCACAATTACCTTCACTGATGAGGATCTTCAATTGGGGTCTCGACTTCACAATAGGCCGCTTTACATCACAGGTTATGTGAGGGAGAATAAAGTTCAAAGAATTCTCCTAGATTGTGGTTCTACGATCAATATCATGCCAATTCGTACCATGAAACAAGTTGGGATCTCGTCGGATCAACTTGCTCGCAGTAAGTTGATGATCCAAGGCTTCAACTTAGGTGGTCAGAGAGCTATCAGCATGATAAGAATCAAGCTTTCTATCGCTGATTTGGAGTCAACAGCGCTCTTCCACATGATTGATTGTAAAACTTCATATCACTTGCTTCTCGATCGACCATGGCTACATGAAATTGGAGTAGTACCATCCACGTTACATCAATGCTTCAAGTATTACCAAGATGGTGTGCAGAAACATATAATAGCCGAAGATCAACCGTTTGATAAGGCAGAAACACATTTTGCAGATGCGAAATTTTATTTTGGAGGGGACGTCGTTCAAGAAGCACTTGCAATTTCGGTACTTCCTTCTAGTAAGTAAAAACCCGACAAAGGAAAGCATACTATGAATGATGCCGATGAGATTTCTCCTGGTCCTCTACTTCAGAAAGAACGTAGTAAGAAACAAGAACTAGAAACTCGACAGATCAAGATGGGTCAATCAATGGTGGACACGTCATCCACAATTGTGTTGCCAACCCCAATGCTTCGTTACGTGCCGCAATCGAGACAGAAGCTGGGACAATCACCGTTCGAAGAGATTTCTTCAAAGACCAAGCCTTCTATCTCTAAAATCGAATTGGAGACATTGAAAGAAGAGTTAACCTTTTCAGTTACACCTAAAAATCTTACATAGTAAAGACACCGGTGGAAAACGTTGTCTCAACTACGTCAATCCCGAAGAACCATGAAAACAACCTTGCAAAAATAGAATCCAAAAGTTGGTTTGGTCCTAAAACTTCAAAGTTATTCAAGATTGCCGATTATGGAAAAGGTGAACCTATGCGGTTGGGTGAATTACCACAAACTGATCAAATTCATGGTTTAACTGCAACACAAGTCAAACTCATTCAAGCTGGAGAAAGAGTTTCATTCACACGAGCAGTGCTAGGGTATACGCCAGAGGCTCCAATCAAAATTTCTAAGATGAAGATGGCTTTTTCACAACATACTACAGTAGAAGTCATCGATGAGTCTGTAAAAGAAACACCAGTTCCACGAACATCGGTCTTTGATCGAATTGGTGGCCACATCTCGACCACGTCGGTATTTAACCGATTAGGTGCTTTAGATGATCATCATGATGTACAAATTCATAAACCTCGTGTGTCTGCTCTATCTAGACTTGGTCAAAATGTTGGAGTAAAAATACGAAAAGAATCGCGACGTCAACCTAAGCAAATAAATAAACATGTGGAACATAAAGATAGTAGTGGCTTGCATAACACTATTCCATCTCGTATGAAACAACAAAAAGCTTTAAAGGTCTCGATATCAGATGCATTGGTTGTGAAGCGACGCACTATCATCCTCACAAACCAAACGAACAACAACCAAGCTTCAACTATTGGAACAGACAATTCTGAAGATATTGTTTCTATAAATCATATTACCATTGAAGAATTCCCTAAAGAAGGTTCTACGTCGTCAGATGAAGAACTCGAAAATGTTCCACCGGTCTTTGAAGAAGGTGGACAAGCTACTGTCGACGACTTGAAAGAAATAAATCTTGGGACAGTTGAAGAGCCATGACCCACGTTCCTCAGTACTCTTCTGAACCAGCGTGAAGAATTCAAGTACCTCAAGTTGCTGCAAGAATACAAAAATATATTTGCTTGGACTTACAAAGAAATGCCAGGACTTGACTCGAAAATCACTATTCATCAGCTCGCGGTTAAACACGGAGTTTGCCCAATAAAATAGGCACAACGTCATTTTCGACCAGAGTTGGTACCACAGATTGAAACAGAGGTCAACAAGTTGATAGAAGTTAGCTTCATCCGAGAAGTAAAGTATCCAACCTGGATTTCCAATATAGTTCTGGTAAGAAAGAAGAATGGACAGATTCGAGTGTGTGTAGATTTTCGCGACTTGAATAATGCGTGTCCAAAATATGATTTTTCGCTTCTAATCATAGAACTTATGGTTGATGCAACTACAGGACATGAAGCTTTATCATTCATGGATAGATCTTCATGCTATAATCAAATTCGAATGTTACCAAAAGACGAGGAGCTTACAGTCTTTCGTACCCCAAAAGGTATATATTATTACAAAGTTATGCCTTTTGAACTTAAGAATACTGGTGCCACTTACCAACGAGCTATGTAGAAAATCTTTGATGACATGCTACATGACAAGGTTGAAAGTTACGTTGACGACCTAGTAGTAAAGTCTAAGAAAAGGGAAGATCACTTACAACATCTACGTGATACCTTCAACAGATTGTGACGGTATCAGCTCAAGATGAATCCATTAAAATGTAGTTTTGGAGTTACCTCGGGTAAATTTTTAAGATTCGTGGTTCGGCATCGCAGTATTGAAATCGATCGAAATAAAATTGAAGCTATCCAAAAAATGCCAGCACCAAAGAACATTCATGAACTCAAAAGTTTACAAGGTCGACTTGCTTACATTCGTAGATTCATCTCAAACTTAGCTGGGCGTTGTCATCCCTTCAGTCGATTGATGAAGAAAGATACATCATTTGAATGGGATGAAACTTGTGAAAATGCTCTGAAAAGTATCAATGAGTATCTTCTCAAGCCTCCTGTTCTTTCTGACCTAATTCCCGAGAAGCCACTGATTCTCTATATTATTGCGCAAGAAATGTCAATAGGAACATTGTTGGCTCAAGAAAATGCCAAAGGAAAAGAAGGTGCACTTTACTACTTGAGTCGAACTCTTGTTGGAACGGAAGTAAACTATTCACCAATCGAGAAGACATGTTTAGCGCTCATCTTTGCCACAAAGAAACTCCAACATTACATGTTATCACACACAATTCGACTCACTGCGCGAGCTTAAGGGTGTCAATGGATAGCCGAAATCCGAATTCGAATTCGAAAATTCGGATATTATTCGAAAATTTCGGATATCGGATATCGGATTCGGATGTCATTCTAACATTCGAATGAATTTCGGATACGAATTCGGATATTGCGATATCCGATTCGATAATATCCGCTCCGATAACACTACATGTCATGTATTTATGTTTTACAACAAAACGTTTCTATATGTATATATGTGTTATGTATTCGTTACATACAACGAAAATTTATCTTAAAACTTCGTCTTCTCAATCTAACCCACCTTAGCCGTAAAGAACCAAACGACACAGCTGGTTTCGATCGAACTTCGACCACTATCTTCTCCGGCCGGCGAGTATAAGGTACGCATTCTCTCTCTCTCTCTCTCTCCGATCTGAACGGCTGAACCGGTCGGAGTGATTTTTCGGACAAATCTGTGGGTTTCGTCGTTTCAACTATGCGAACTCCGACAAGTCTTCCCCGGCCAGCGAGCATGCAGGTACATACTCTCTCTCTCTCTCCGATCTGAACTGGTCGGAGTGATTTTTCGAACAAATCTGTGGGTTTCGTCGGATTTTTTATCGAATCGGATATTATCGGATATCCGATATCTTTTTCGGATTCGAATTCGAATGTTTGTCAGGATATCCGATCGGATTCGAATTCGAATTCGGATAGTATTATTTATTTTCGGATTCGAATTCGGATAGAGCACTATCCGATCGGATAGCTATCCGTTGACAGCCCTACGCGAGCTGATCCACTCAATCATGACAAAACCAGTCTTGTCGGGAAAACTAACTAAATGGACCCTTTTTTTTATTAGAATTCAAGATTATTTACATCCCTCAAAAGGCTGTAAAAGGGCAAGCGTTAGCCAACTTTCTTTCTAATCATCCTATTCCGGTTGAATGGGAATTGTCTCATGACTTGCTTGACGAAGAAGTATCCTCTATTGATGTACTTCCAGCTTGGAAAATATTCTTTGATGGGGCTCCTAGAAAAGATGGAGCGGGGGCAGGTGTAATTTTTATCTTCCCACAAAATGAAGCACTGTCATTCTCGTTTGCCTTGACAAAACTATGTTCAAACAATGTTGCAGAATACCAATCTCTGATCATTGGTTTAAAACTCGGGCTAAAGATGAAGTTACACCAACTCTATGTATATGGGGACTCACAACTTGTCATTAACCAACTCTCAACAGAGTATGATGTTCGAAAGCATGAGTTAATGCCTTATCACTACTATGTTGTACAACTTATAAGTCAGTTTGAAGATGTCATCATCAGGCATATACCGAGAACTGAAAACAAGCAGGCTGACGCTTTAGCTAGTCTTGCTGCAAGTTTGACTATGCCAGAGGGAGAGATAATGAGTATCCCTATCTGTCATAAGTGGGTACTACCTCATTTGATAGATGAAAATTGCGAGTCGCACGAAGCAAACATCGTCGAAATAACTGAAGTCAAAAATTGGAGACAGCCACTTATTAACTATTTATAGCATGGGAAGCTGCTAGAAGACCTAAAACATAGAATCGAAATACGTCGTAGGGCACCTCGATTTTTATATTTCAACGATAAGTTATATCGTCGTTCTTTCAACAACATCTTAATGAGATGTCTCGGAGATGGTGAAATTCGAGATTCTTTAGAAGAAGTACACTCTGGAGTGTGCGGTTCACATCAATCAGGGCCGAAACTCCATCATAGTCTGAAGAGGATGGGATTTTACTGGCTTACTATGGTGAAAGATTCTTTAAACCATGCAAAAAGGTGTAAAGCTTGTCAATTTCATAGGGATTACATTTGTCAACCACCAGAGCCATTGCATCCTACAATCGCATCTTGGCCTTTTGACAGGTGGGGACTTGATGTTCTTTGGACCACTCCCAAAATCCTCAAGACAACATCTTTATATCCTTGTTGCAACTGATTACTTTTCTAAGTGGGCTGAAACAGTTCCCCTTCGAGAGGTCAAAAAAAAAATGGTAATCGACTTTATCAAAAATAATATTGTCTTCTGTTACGGCATTCCACGATATATCATGACAGATAATGGGAAATCTTTTAGCAATACACTGATGGATCAATTCTGCATAAAATTTAACATTAAGCAGAGATGTTCTACAATGTACAACACTGCAGCAAATGGACTCGCCGAAGCATTCAACAAAACTCTTTGTAAGCTTCTTGAGAAGGTGGTTTCAAAATCGAAAAGTGGTTGGCATGAACAAATTGGGGAAGCATTATGGGCATACAGAACCTCATACCACACCTCCACACAAGCCACACTTTACTCATTGGTTTATGGAGTTGAAGTTGTTCTCCCTTTGGAACGTCAGATACATTCCCTAAGGATTACGATCCAAGAAGGTTTGACCTACAATGAGAATGCTAAGTTACGTCTGGCAGAACTTGAAGCATTGGATGAAAAGATATTAGAAGCACAACAACGGCTAGAATGTTATCAAGCCCGTCTGTCACGTGCATTCAATAAGAAAGTTCGACCACATTCTTTTCAAGTTGGCTATTTAGTTCTAGCTGTACAACGACCAATCATCCTCTCACACCGTTCTGAAAGAAATTTGATCCAAAATGGGATGGGCCTTATGTAGTGAAAGAAGTATACACTAATGGTGCATACCTTCTTGTAACACCAGAAGGATTACGTCTTGGTCCAATCAACGGTAAATTCCTAAAAAGATACTATGCTTAAAAGAATGTTGCTCCTCGACACGAGCCTAAACTGTTTGACAATGCTCCCCAGCACGAACCTAAACTGTTTGACAATGCTCATTATCGTACGAGCCTAAACTACATGATACTCCTGACCCGCATGAGTTAAAATTGTGAACGATCCACAAAAAAACAAAAAAAAAGATTTTGAGTTTGTTAGATTGAAAATCCGAGAGGGCGATCTAGGCAAAACTTACAGTATTATCCATCTGAATTACGTTATGGTTTGATCTTAATTTTTTTTTTTGGTACGTCGGCAGCCTGTAAAGTTACTTCAGGTTCAACCACATAAAAAAAATAATATACTTGTATAAGGAAAGAAGGGAATTTTATTAATTTCAAATGAAATAAACAATGTTATAATTTCTTAAGTCCTATGCAGTGAAAAAAAATAAAAATAAATAAATAAATAAACTTAATATAAAGAAGTAAGGTTCCAAAACTTCTTCTTCAAAAACTCTCTCTCTGCTTCACAAGCAGCTATTTCATCATCATCAATGATTAGAGCATTAGATAGGCGAGTACACTCCGCTTCAATAGTAAGTAGAGCCTCCTCCTCTTCTTGAACTTGAGTATTAAGAAACTCTTTAGAAGCAGCGACTTGTGGTAGCATTTCTCTGATCTGAGTCAACTCGATTTCATTTCTCTGATCTGAGTCAACTCGATTTCTAACTTAGCTTCTCGTTTAGTCAGTTGTATACGTAAACTATCTACTGATTGACACTTTAGCTAAACTTCCTGATCTAAGACAGATAACTGAAGATCCCTATCATCTGTTGACAAAGATGATAAAACCTTCTCTCGTCTTGAAAGATACGCTTCTACTCCAGCTATAAGCGATTCAAAGAAATTCACAAAAGGCATAGGATCAGTTCTGAAAGCATCCTTGAGAGAAAAGATGATGGTATGCATATGAAATGATTGCCATTCTCTTAGGTTGGAAAAGCCAATATTGAGCGTCAATTCAATTCTAAATCAAAGGAATTCATCACGAGCTCTATGTAATGTTTGTTGAACGCATAAGTCGATATCACTGTCATGCAAGGAAGCTTGTCGAGTTTGGATAGAAATAATAAGCATTCCACGCGACTTCGGAACAATCACAGATGAATCAACCAACTTATTAGAAGTAGGTAACGCCAATGCGATAGGAGCCGTATGTGTAGTTGAAGTTGATGGAGTGCCACGAGAATTTTGACTAGGACATGAAGAAACCTCCTCCCCATCACTCTTTGAGGGGTTTTCAGTATCAACCAATTTCGAAATCCCCCTACTAAGATGATTGACATTCCAAACATCTCCCATACTCGAGGAGGTAGGGAGGACTACAAAATCCTTTAAGACGAACAAATTAGCAATGGAGTGTATATTAGTTGATGATTCTGCGAGAACGATTAAATCACAAAGAGTTATGTATATATATATATACATAAGAAACGTGAAATTTTCAACAAAGAAAAAGTGTGTAAAATTACCTTTCCTAGGAGACACATCATTCTCAACTTCAGCTTCTTGCCTATCTGGAGTCACACTCGTGTCTTTAGGCTTAATCTAATTAACAGGCTTCAAAGAATTCACGGAGCTTGATCTATGAACAGCTTGTTCTACATCTACCCCAAGAATGTTGGCATACTCCATTTGAGTAGTTGCTGGCGTTGGTAGTATTTTTTTGAAACACAATTTCAATATAGGCTCCGTAATGACTTGTTGCGTTTCATCAATATGTGTATGTTCTATTCTTCTTTTTTGAGAAAGTTTTTGCGTGGCAAGCAAAGTACGACGTGATTCACGATCTTCAACTCCTTTCTTTTCATCAAAATTGAAGTTCGGAATAGAGACGCTATCCTCAAGAAAGTGAAAATCAAGGGCATCCAAGTGAGGCACTACGTCTTGAACTCACCAATCCCTATAACTCCTATCAAATTGTCGGCTCATGTCTAACACTTTCGGAGGAATAAAAAAGTTGACTCGACTTTTGGTCTGAGTCAAAGACAACCATAAACTGCATAACTATATCCCATCCACGGATCTTGTGAAAGGAATTGGAGTTCCAAGGATACGTTGACGAAAGCCTTGTTGGCGAGCATACTTGTGAGGGCTATACATTTCCACCTCACAAACATTACCATATCGAAATATAACAAATTTAGGACGACAGCTTATCATGAAAGCTTGAACTTCAGAAGGATCATCACCATCATCAGTCCGTATCCTTCTATGACCTTTTGGCGGCCAAATCTCCTCAGGATGCCATTTAAAATCACTAGAATCCATGGTGATAATCAGATCCTCACATCTTTAGCACTATCTTCCCAATAAAAGTATGAGTTGGAAACACCAACTGTGCGAACCAAATAAGGAGGTCCAAAGTCAGCATCAATGCTACAAAATACTCTCCGAGGAAAATAAAGTCCAACCCACCCAAACAAGTAATGAATGAGACAATAACTCGTGGAAGCACCTACAACTTTCTGTGTTTTCATATCCCAATAGGTTTGAGTTAGACCTTTGAACAAACAACACAGAAGTGGAGGTACCAAGCTGAACGTAGTACCTCGAGCCATCAATGCTACTACCTTGAAAGTACCTGGACAAATAACATCACCATTCTCACATGGGAGAACAAAACGACACAACCACAATGAGAGGTATGCAGCTATCATATCTTCATCTTCAATATTCTGATTTGCAAAAAAACTGAGCTTGATAAATGAATTTTCTTCCTCTTTATGACCTATTTTAACCAAAGTAACTCGAGAAGAAAAAGGTCTTCGTAATTTTGTTCTGGGATGCTAACGGCCACTACGATCAAAGTAAAATGATTTTGTCATTTCTTTGTACTCTACCGTCAAGCGAGGATTAGAAATTCGTTCAGCTTTAGTGTACCAGAAATCAAGCCATTCACTATGACTAACACAATCACTCCTTTTTTCAAAAATCAGTAAAGCATATGCCTTGAACAGATATTGGCAAGAAATGGGAAGCCTTGGAACACCGTTGCAACCCATGAGTTCATCGAAACTAGGCACCACCTCTTCATAATACTCACTCATGATAAAAAGCCCAGAAATCTTCTGCATTTCCCATAAAGAAATGCCAACTTCCCCACGACCCATCACAAACATGTTAGTCTCGGGACATCAAAACTCACATAAAGCTCGATACATGCCGTTAGAACGACTGTACTCCTTACTAGCTACAAATATAGCTTCACAAAGGGAAGCTATCGACTTTTTGCTCTGCAGTTTATGGCTTACATCCAAGCTCCAGTCCTAAAAGCCATTGAGATATCAAATGTCATCTCGAAATTCAATATCTGAACCCCATTGAGTAAAACGTTGCATGATTTTCTGTGCCAAAACAGCCCGTGGACAATTGCGAGTTTGGTCATGATGTGGAGGATGACATAGATGGTTAACATTTCGTATCAATCTCATCTCCAGGGAGTAAGTCAGCTGTTGGAGGATATTCACTTAAACTTGTCATATCAAGTGATGTGTCCCTTTCTGTATCTTGCACCTTCAAAAAACCAGTCATCGGTATATGCACAACAAGCTTCAGCTCCACAGATGAAATGTTCCCTTTTCTTGAATGATCGGTTATCATAACATGGAGAAAAACAAAGTCATTTTCCTTTTTGAGAAGAATCTGTAGAATCATCTACCCAACCTTCACGTGATAAGCTCTGTTTGGAGTGATTCTTGTTCCTTGGACCTTTGGAAAGAATGTCCCTAGCCATCTCTACGGAAAAAAAAGGGGGGATTGAACACACATTCAAAAATAAATAAATAAATAAATAATAAATAACATGTCTCATTAAGTACGAGGGTCGCATTGATTAAAGATATATAAGGGTATGAATAATAAAAAAAGTCATCATGCTCGTTAATGCTTTGGCGCTAGAGTTTGGCCAATTGATTGTACAAATAATTATTCGCATAGTTCTTCTAGCCAGTTGACATCATCACCTCTTAAGCACTACTGATGAACAGCTGCGCTAGAGATTGGCCAACTAGTTGGATAAATAGTTCGTCGCATGGCCCTTCTGTGTATGCAAATCTTGTGTCCCGTGATTCTGCAAGCCAGTTGACATCATCACCTCTTAAGCACTACTGATGAACAGCTGAGCTAGAGATTGACCAACTAGCTGGACAAATAGTTCGTCTCGTGGTTCTTCTTTGTATACAAATCTTGCGTCCCATGATTTTGCAAGCCAGTTGATATCGTCACCACTTAAGCACTACTGGTAAACAACTGCGCTAAAGATTGGCTAACTAGCCAGACAAATAGTTCATCGCATGATTCTACTGTGTATACAAATTTGGAGTCTCGTGATTCTTCTAGCTAGTTGACGTTTGTCAGTCAGTTGACGTTGTTCACTCCTAAGCCTTACTGATAAACAGTTATTTTAGAGGTTGGTCAACTAGCTGGACAAATAGGTCGTTGCATGGTTCTTCTGCATATACAAATCTTGAGTCTTATGATTCTGTAAGGCAGTTGACACTGTTCATTCCTAAGCACCACTGATGGACCTTAGAGACTGGTCAACTAGCTGGAAAAATATATCGTCGCATGGTTCTTCTGCGCATACAAATTTATGTACCGCGATTCTTTTAGCCAATTGATGTTTGTCAACTAGTTGACGTCATCCACTCCTAAGCATTACTGATAAACAGTTGCTTTAGAGGTTAGCCAACTAGCTGGACAAATAGTTCGTCGCATGGATCTTCTACGTGTATAAATCTTGCATCCTATGATTTTGCTAGCCAGTTGACGTTGTCCACTCTTAAGCATTACTGATAAACAGTTGCTTTAAAGATTGGCCAACTAATTAGACAAATTGTTCGTCGCATGGTGCTTCTACATATACAAATCTTGCGCCATTTGATTTTTCTAGCCAATTGACGTTGTCCACTCCTAAGCACTACTGATGAACAGTTGCTTTAGAGGTTAGTCAACTAGCTGGACAAATAGGTCGTCGCATAGTTCTTTTGCGTATACATCTTTCATCACGCAACACTTTTGACAATTTAACATTGTCCACCGTTAAGCAGACTAACAAATAGATGCTCTAGAAATTGGTAAATTAGCATGTACAAATCCTACATTACGTGATTCTTCTAGCTAGTTGGTGTCATCCGCCCTCGAGCACTATTGATAAATTGATGTTTTGGAAACTATCCAGATCAAATAAAATAGAAATCTATTGTTCAGTTGCTTGACCCATCATAAGTTTGGAGCATTCGACAAAGGTAATAGTGCACCACAAATTCTTGTGATATCACGACAATTTAGCATGCAATAAAAAAACATGTTAAAGCAAATCCATGCGTCAAGAATACCAAAATACCTATAAAGCAAATTCTTGATGATTGTCCGAAGAAAGATGAACTCAAAATCTGAAGCTGTCTTTTCGAGAAGTTTGTGCTTGTGCAATTGTTCGCAAAGTATCAAAGAAATTTGTGCAGCCCTATGAATTAGAAACATGGAGTTTGAAACAATAACAATAATAATAATATGTTATTTGCTTCATCAAGGGTGTAAAAATGGATGACTACCGTAATCCCAAATAAAAAATTAGGTTCTTACAAGCATGTCCTCTACTTCTATATGACTTCGATTATGCTTTGGAAGATCACAATGTATGATCAATGACCCTTTGGGGAGATTTGAAATCTTACTAATGCTAGTAAGTGTTTTGTTGAAAAGAAATAGAACCAAAGAATAAGAAGTTTTGATTGGTTCAAGAATTTTTTTTTTACCATCGATTCAAACCTCTTAAAATTCTAAAGGTATTGATACTAGCCGATTTACATCGTGCTTGGGGTGGTGCTTTAAAGGATGTCGGGAAAGTATGTAATAAAAGGTCTCATTAAAAGGAGGGGTTATAGGTGCATGGACGATACAAGTAGATCAGGGGCATGGCCCTGTTTGTTCTTTTTTTTTTTGAAATAAATTTTAAAGAGAACAGAATAAAAAAGGTTGCCCTTTACATATGGTGCTGCTACAAAGGAAGAATTAAAAAAAATTCTGAAATTTGAAGAAAAGATATAGGAAGAGTGTTCATGTGTTCAATGGATCAGTGAGTGTATGCGTGCGTGCACATATCACGTGTGTGGCTGTGTGTATAGGTGTGGAGCAGCCCCTGTTTATGCAAAAGAAAACAAAATTTACAAAAAAAAAGAAGGAAAAGGGGTTACTTACAGGCATGTAGCGCTCAAGAAGTCGACTTGTCGCTGCAAATCCCTTCAAAAAAATCAGCACTCCAAGAATTGATGTGTCGCTGTGGATATCTTCAATAATTAGCCATCACCAATAACAGCCGTGTACTCTACTTATAGGAGATAAATCTTTCCTCAAATCAGCTATTTGTGTTAGATAAGGAGAGTGCAAAGGAAATCAAAGAACTCGACATCAATAAACCAGGTTGGGATTAAAATTTTAAGACCCGATTCGGCTCGACCCGTTGACTGTCGACCAAACAGTTGGGTGTGTTCCAACTATTTCACATTTTTGCCATCATAATTTCTGCAGAAATTGGCTTGATATTACTTCTAGAATGGTTTTTCATGGAATCTCACCCAAAACAAAAAAAAAAAAGTTCCCACACGCATTAACCGTTGTTATCGAAAGATTTTGGTAATTGGTTTTTTTTTACCGTCAAATGTTTCGTTTCTTGATGATTTCTTCGATTTTCAAGGTCCAAGGGATCATTTAATTGGGAAAGATTTCAAAAAAAAAATATATATGTATATATATATATATATATTTCTTAGCTTGAATAAAAAAAATATATTTGAATCTTTGGAGCCATTAACGTTGCAAATCGAAGATTATTTTGGAAGAAATTGACGCTTGCTGATCACCTATTAGCTTTTAAATTCAGATTGTTTTATCAATTTAAAAAAAAAAAAAATAGGAAGAAGAAGAAGAGGGTACCTACCGGCACATAGCAGTCCAAGAACCGAGTTGTTGCTACAAATCTCTTTAAAGATTAACCATTACCAAGTAGCAGCCTTGTGCTCCATTTATAGAAGATGAATCCTTCTTGAAATCAGATATTTGTGTTAGAGAAGAAGTGAAAGAATTTCACCAAACTGGTTTGATGGGTTTGGGGAAGAAGGAGTCCTTCTTGGACACGGTTTTGGGGATAGAGACGTGATGACCGAGGATCGTCGAAATCGATGGAGATGGAGGAGTTCAACGCGGTGCCGCGATTCAAGTTGTTCGGCCAAGAGCGAGAGAGAGAGAGAGTCGGTTCTTCGTCAAAAACTCAAGAACGATTTGAAGAAAGCAGAGAAAGAGATTTGCACTGCGTTTGGATAGAGCTTCTTGACGACTTCTGCTCTTGCGGGGAGCTAGCAAACGTTTGGATAGATTTTTGCTTTGGCGTGGAGAGGTTTTTGCTCTTGCGGGGAGAGGTTTTTTGCTCTTTGTGGAGAAGCTTCAAAGACCTGCTCTTCCGCGGAGAGGTTTTTTGCTCTTGCGGGGAGTGATTGAGCTTTTGCTCTTGCACGGAGAGGTGTATCCACACAGGCCATTGGATTTTGGTATTTGTTAAAATCTCTATTGACACCCCATTTTTTAAATTGTTTTACCTCAAAGATTTTGCACAAAACCGTAAAAAAAAAAAAAGGGTAAAAACAAAAAGAAAAGGGATAGTAAGCTTAGCTTACTACCTTAGTAAGAGTCAAATCTTACTTAAGTCATTGCGTTCACTTAATGCCCATTACATTTAAAGCCCAAGTCCGTGAAATAATTGGAGAAGATATGAGGCCACGTCATCATTGTTAAAGCATCCACTGTTCAAGATTATAGTAGCCAATTGAAACAAATGTTTTTCTAACATCTCAACCGTACATTTGATGGATAACTTCAATCTCTCTAAAACCAAAAGCCTCATATCAATTGCATAAATGAGAAAGCCTAGAAGTGAGGTCTTTATCCCATGCATCTCAAATACAATTTTGAGTTTGGATGTTTTGGAGCTTGATATCATACATCTTAGGTATAGTTAAATATAAGTTGGGATATTTGGCTAAAATATATATATATATATATTTTGGTGTTTGTTTATTGATAATTGAAGGGTCGCAAGGTGAAATCACGTGGCCAATATCTCTCAATTCAAGCATTTATCCGCTCACAAACAAGATCAAGGATGCATCGCCTTCAACTATGTTGCCGTCAACTCATCCTTGAGAGGGCATTTGTAGGCATCAAAATTTCAAGGAAGCATTTATCAAATTGTTATAAACAAATATCCCTAATTTTATTAGTGGGTCTCAAATCAAAATTGAGTCCATTAAACGAGAATGTGCCTCTTACAAGTCTGGATTTTGGGTTTTCGCAAATAAAGCCCATGATCCAGCAAATCCAAGTGATCCATGTTAAATATTGGGCTTTATACCAAAATAAATAAATTTGACCCAATAATAATCCATAAAATCCTTAAAATTGGATTTGGACAAATTTAGCCTTTTAAACATATCAACTAAGCATTTTTAAGTTGAGGTATAATTGAGAAGCTAAATTACCTTTAAGTCTATAAATTCAAAGACCTCTCTCATTGAGAGGGGATTTGGATCACTTTCTCTAAGAAGACAGAAGCTCTCCCTCTAAAGAAGAAGTAGCTCTCAAGCCCTCCTCCAGAGACAAAATAAAAGTTCTTCAGAGATTCAAACTCTGACTAAAGAGAAGATCAAGTGTAAAACTCTTCTCCGGAAGTTGAGAAAACCTTCTCAATCGATAAAGCGTGAAGCCCGGAGAGAAGAAGATCTACAGAAGCCTCTAAAGAAGATCAAGCACAAGGCAAAGTCAACGTCAAAATATCATTATCGGTCGATAAAGTGTGAAGTCTGGAGAGAAGAAAAGCTACATACATCATCACTATTTTATAGTTGACTATTAATTAGAGGAAACATTGAGATCTGTATCTCCTTTTCATCAAAAATCAATAAAATCATTTGCGATCTTATTTCACGGATCTCGAGGTAGATTTATTTGAAATTTATTGTCGACAGACATGAATTGTTTGCTTTCCTACTGGATAACCATTGTTACTTACCATTTCCTTCTCATTTTTTAGTTTCAAGTTCTACACTTGATGAGACTAGTGTAGAGTAACGTTAATAAAAATTATCTAATAGGTCAGATAGACGACCAGAGTCCATTACCTGGTAAGTACTGGAACTATACCCCCTAGCGGTGTCAGTTAGTCCAGGTTGTATTATAGATTATGATAGAGCGTTATGACTCTTATTAGAGTGAGTTGTTTCAGTAGAATCTTGTATATTGTTTATTCTTTCGCATTTTGATTTATCGTACGTTATTATATGTATATATATGCTTCCACTATTATTCTATTTTGTGTATATATATTTATACATGATGTTATGTATATTGTTTATTAAGTGAAACAGGTTGAATGCCTTGGACTGCTAACATAAATAGAGGAAACCATGTCGAAATTTCAAGGCGCAACCTAGTACCTCAAGATTTAACATGGGACTTTGTGTTAATATTTCGAGGACGTCACATGGAAACTTTTTAGGGTAAAATTCCAATTCAAGAGAGATGATGGTTGAACTCTTAACTTGTGAAAGTTAAAAACTTGAAACACTAAAAATCCCTTACTAAATCTGGCAAATACAAAATTGGGTGTATACACTTGTTCCCATAGCAAATAAAAAAGGTAGAACAACTCTCACTCTTAATGAGTTGCTAAATCTTGCAAATGCAAAATGAGATGTCTACACTTGCTTATGCAACGAATAAAAGAGTGCATAAATTCTAACTCTTATGTTTCGATTATGAATGATGGCACAACAAACACCTCCTCCAATGCCTCAAAACTCTTGATAAATAAGCATTGTAGGTTTTAAAATATAAAAAGTTTCTCCTTCTTTCAACATAAAGGGGAATTATTTGTAGATTAATGCGCCATTATGTTGGTAGAGGATAATTAGTGACGGTTGTGCAAAAAATGCTTTGTTGGATCTTTTGTAACATTAAAGGAATCAAACATCAGGGAATGAACTTCTTGGGGGAATTGACTCCCAAAATCATGATTCGAGAAAGAAGATCCCTAATGCTTCCTATTTGTTAATAAGGAAAGTTGTGCAAGAAAATCAATAAAAAATGATATGGAAAAAAAGAAAAGAAAACACACATGAAAAAATATAAAATAAAAAGATTTACATGATTTCTTTAATATTTAGGCCATGAATCGACATCAATTCCACTATGAAGAGAAAACTCTTGAGAAAATTATTGTGAAGGACTTTTTATTGAGAATATGTACAAAATAGTCTCCTAGTAAATAATACAGACCATTTAAGTTCTACTTAATAAAATATTAATCTATAAAGGATTTTTGAAGGTTTTTTCAAGGAAAATACTTGAAATACCCTTTTAACAATTTTTTAGAGTGATTTCATCTAAAAATATAACGAGTTAAACAACAAGCTTGATCAATTTATTTGATTATTAATATTTATGTGAAAAATAAAAATAATTTTATTTATTTATTAAAAGTTATTCATAAAATCAATATAATCATATTTGACTCGACTTTGTTAATTTTTTAGTTGAACCAATTCGTTGAACATTCAAGAAGAGTTTTATTTTTTACTTTTTTCGTTGGGATATATTTTTTTATTGATTTATAAGAGATAATCATAGTCAAGGGGCATGTCATTAATTTTAAAGCATAGGAATATCTCAAATATTCTCAAATAAACATATTTCTTTAAATCTAAAAAATAATTGACAAGCTAATAGTCTAAAAATCCTTTTTAGACTAATATTTGATAAAATGAGTGCTAAAGAGTCTATATTTGTTTTTTAGAAGAAGACTATTCGGTACGTAATTTCAAAAAGAGAATTACTATTGCCACACCATTTTTACTAAAGCCACACACTATGTGCAATTCTTTGATGATTTACCTAAGACTTGATATAACATTAATAAAAGTTGATGTGACAATGTCAGTTCTCTTTCGAAAAATAGGTATTTGCTGTCCTTGTCCTAAAACTCTTTGACACAAATTAAACCTTTTCATCAAATAAAGAGAATATATCATGGTCTCAAAACTTTGTTTGATATCTCGTCTCTATCATATAAGAGATTGAATTGTCCTAGGTGAGTCAACTCATTTTAGATAAAACAAACTCTTTTAACTCAGTTTATATTTATTACTCATATATATAAATAAGTATAGCTTTTTTTTTTTATATAATGAAATTAGATTGATTTGAAGATGTTTAGTGATTAAATTTTAAAAATAAATAATTATTTTAATTAAATTATACAAAATTCGAGGGTCAAGTTTTACCATCTTGTCCTGGTCATCTCGTTTAACTCTTTGCTTGAGTATACCGAGGTGACACGGACTAGTCATCTCGATCTCGGACGAGATTTCAAGTGGGGTTTGTTAGAATAATTAATTACCTACAACAGTGTAAAAATAATATATAGTTTGTCAATCGTTCCACATAACAGACAAAGTCTACTCTGATGGCTATTGAAGATGTCAGCCGACAACATTTGTGGCTGTGTATAATAACAGACAAAGTTCTGTTTTCATTTACTTTCTCCTTCCAATATTCTCACGCTCACCCATTAATTTTTCTCTGCAACTCCAAATCCCCCCCCCAAAAAAACCCTCAAAATCCATGAAGAACTAGTTTGAGGTTTTATGATCTCTATTTGTTTCTTGTTTAATTTAGAGAGATTAGATTCATGTCGAGAGACTATGTGTTTGCGATCTTTTTATGCTCTGTATTATGCCTTCTTCTGAGATCACAAGCTCAACCTACTACAGATCCTTCACAAGGTACTGTACACCTCTCTCTCTCTCTCTAGTTGTTTTTCAAGTCTGATTATGATCTTAATCTGGGGGGAAATATGGGTGGGTCCATTGGAAAGGTTTTAATCTTTGTCAGATAGCGTAGCAGAGGATTATTTAGGGGTTTTAATTAAACCACTGATGTTCCTCGAGATTTACAGAACATGTTGATGAATGTTTGATGACGACCTCTACAATTACAAACATCATTTTAGATACATCTCCTCAAAATCCAACAAGGAGAATGCTTTACTGCCTGCGTTGCGTTGGACACAGGATCCAACATTGAGTTGACCTGGCAGTGTCTAGAAAACCGTTGATTTTTTAATTTGTATCTCGAGAAAATAAATCTATGATTAGCAGTGCACTATCAGGTCAACTCCGTGTTGTACCCAGTGTTGCACGAGTGCACGACTTCATCCAAAAATGATACCATCTTATCGATGGCACGCCAACTTTTACTTATCTCACCCTAATTAAAATAAGTCAATGATTGATAATAAGTAAAAGTTGGGGTGCCAATAGAAATTCTATTTCTTTTTTTCTTTTTTTAATTTATATTTATTAGATTTAAGATTTTATATGAGCATAACCCTAATTATAAATAACCGTTGAGGTTGTTTGAATGTGTTATAATGCTTTTTAATGTTGAAGTAATAATTTTAACCAAAATTTTGTAATTTCTGAATGATCTGTTTTAATCTTTAATTAGGGGGTAATAAATAATTTAAGAAACTGGGATTTAATAAGTAAAAGGTGGGGTGTCAATAGCAGCTTTCATAACATATAATAATTTTTTTACTTTTTATTACAAAATTTTATAAAAAATAATAATTATGTATATATATTTTGTTTACAATTAAGATGATATTTGGTTTTTACACCTTCAAAAAAGAAAAAAGAAAAAGTCAAAACATACTGTTAGGGGACTTTGGAGGGTCGAGGGCAGATTCAAGTTTCGTTTGAATAGTTTTTCTTAGGGATCCGTTATAGCGCAATCTCTAAGAATTTCGTCCCATCTTAGTCCTACGATCTTGTGGATTAGAATATTTCAGCTTAAGTTTTTTTCAAATGATTAGCCATCGTATGGCTTTCCAGATGTCACAGTCTCATATGTCTTCTTAATTATTGTAGGGCTGCAACTTGCCCACTAAGGTCAGGTCCGGACACAACTAATTTGGATCGGTATCAGGTCTAGGTGTTGACTGAATCAAATTGAGTTGACTTCGGTCATAAGGATTGGATTATCCGATTTGTGATTATTTAAAATAAAAAAATAAAAAATAAAAAAATCAATTACTTTGTTATTAATGCTTTTGTTTATGCAATTCTATATTGCTATTCAAAATTACGTTGCAATTAAAATTTTTTTTTATATAGAAAAATTGTGATAATTAGAAATTACAATTAATGGAAAATAGAGGTTGTAACTTAATTAGTTAATCATCATTATCCTCTTCGTTAAATTTGATTATAATTTCTTATGTTCATTTACATACCACTAACCTTTATATAAATGTTTACCGTTATTAAATTATCTAGTATTAATGAGGAATGAACCAACTCGACCGACCAACCAATCTGATTTGGGTTAGGTAGGGTTGGTCCTCAACCTGACTCAACTAGTTGACCGAGTTTATTTAGTCGTACTCCAAGTTTTTGTATTCTCTAATAGATTAATAAAAAATGATCTAAATGCCTTAATCTTCAAATTCTAAGAAAAAATATCCTTATGTTTTTGAGTTGTGATAAACAAACTCAAAAAAAGAAAAAAAAAAAAATAACATATCACATACTCAGGTGTCGTGGCATGTGCATAGTACCGTAGATTTTTTTTTTCCTCAAGTTACACAACGATCATTACTCTTTTTCAATAAAGTTTATAGTCATCAAAAAAAAAAAAAATGTAGGAAAAATTACTTAAAAGGATCCCAACGTAAGAACTTTTTTCTAAAAAGTCCCTAAGTTTTGGATGGTCTCTTAAAAGTCCATTTAGTAAACTTTTCTTTTCTTGACAGTCCCTAGACCTTATCGTTTTCATAAATTAAAAAAATTGAATTTTTGGCATCTCGATCGAGTTCTGGGGGACATATCTTTCAAACCAAATCTAGACATACCCGTATGAGATCATTAAATAGATTTTCAGGGAAGATGACGGTCTCTTCATGATAGAATCGTACCCAAATTTTCCTTTCTTTCTAACAAGATTCCACTTGGATAACGTTCACCAATAATGAGAGACCATTCAGAAAGGAAATGTTTACTAAATGTCCTACCAAGCTATCGTAAAAAATTTAGGGATTATTTAGAAAGAAGTCCCTTCGTGAGGGTCCTTGAAGTAATTTTCCCTTTTTAAAAAAGAATTTTTCATCGTTGTATCAACTCTAGCTAACGCCACCCCAAGATGTGGGCAAATTCTTAATTGATTTATATATGAATTAGGGTGGCATTAGCTAAAGTTGGTGTGGCAATAAAATCTCTCTAAAAGGGATATTTTTGGAATTTTGAAAATTCACTGCATCATTTGCAATTTTTTTGATTTTTTACCAGAATGACCAGGATTATATTAAGTTTAAATGTAAAGAATAGGGCATTTGTGAGGTTCAAATTTTTTGGTGTCGAGCTCCACCTTCTCTTATTATAATAACTAGAAGATGTTATTGTTTTTTTACTACATTATATTAAAATAACCCTGATTATATTATTGGAATCCAAATTTTGGTGCCAAACAACTTCTACTCCGCCTTCTTTCATTATAATAAAAAAGATAATAAAGATTATTATTATTATTGAGGAAGAATTAAATATCAATTTTTTTAACACCTTTGTGGACTTTTTAATATGTATGTAAATGTAGCGAGGGCTTTAAATACCATATTTCAACGTTGGAGGATTTCTGAGTCGACTCAGTGGAACATAAGCGGAGAATTGTGCACTGGTAGCGCCACTGACACAACAAACTTCGACAACAATGACTATAATCCCGCCATTAAATGTGATTGTTCTTTCAATGTCAACAACCAATCCATTTGCCGAGTTACCCATTTGTAAGTATAACAATTCTTTCCTTCAATTTCAGCGAGAATATATATATATATATATATAATATATATATATATATAATATATATATATATATATATATATATATATATATATATATATAGTATATAATATATCCGTTTGGTACCCAACAATTTGCCCAACATGTTTTGTCCTACATGGGTTAGAAGTTTTGGAATGGGCTTATTTTTGGTGAGGTTCCTCCTCACCAAAAATAAGCCCATTCCAAAACTTCTAACCCATGTAGGACAAAACATGTTGGGCAAATTGTTGGGTGCTGAACATTTCCCATATATATATGTATGTGGGTCAGATTATTAATTTTGATAAAATCCTAGATAACATTCTAGACAAAGTTTTGTCTTATATGGCTAAAAAGTTTCGGAATGGGCTGGTTTTTTGTGAGGATGATTTTCTCACCATAGAGATCATCCTCACAAAAAAATCAGCCCATTCCGAAACTTTTAACCCATATAAGACAAAATGCTTTGTTTAGAATGTTTTCTAGGATTTTGTCAAAGGAACACTACCCTATATATAGATATATAATATTTGTTGTTTAAGGTTAGAAAATGTTCTTTTTTGATTTCTTCAGAGTTTGGGAATCTTAATCTTTCTCATAACTTGTTTGTTTCGGTTGTTTTAACTCTCGTTTACTTGAATCAATTTCATCTTCTTTATCCAAGGTAAAAGGAATTTTTTTTAGAGAGATTTTATTGCCACACAAACGTTACTAATGCCATCCCAATTCATCATATGTAAATCACTAAAGATTAACTCACATCTTGGAGTGGTTTTATTGCCACACCAACCCCCTCTAATTTTTTAAAAATGATACATATGCTATATTATCTATAAAAAATATATATATAAATAATTATAAAGACAATTCTGCTCATATGAATACTGTTTTTGTAAATCATGTGCAAATGCACACGTCACCCCACCAGCTAGTATGAATAAATTAACTTCTAAAATTTCAATGTTTTTATTTTATAAAAGAATGATGTTTTGTGATTGAAAAGTTATTGATCTTGTTTATAATAAAAAATTTTATTTAAATAAAAAATTTTATTTTTTAAATCTAGTTAAACTGATTTTAAAGGATTTTACCGGTCATAGATGGTATGAATTGTTCGACCAAGTCCGATCCATGACTCATCATTATATTTGTCTGTATTTCCATCTTTTTTTTTTCTTTCAAAGGAAAGTATATGCCATGAACGTTGTTGGAGCATTTCCAGAAGAGCTCAGGAATTTGACAACCCTCGTCAATTTGTAAGAATACTCTTTTACCCCATTCACAGTGTTACTTACCTTTTACGTACAAATACTTGAAGGTGCCAATGTTCTAAGTTGGTTGAAGTTTGTGAGTTTTGATACCACGGCCTAGGTTTAAAACCCGCCCTTCACCTATTGATTACTAAACACTAATCTCACTTGTCTAGCCAAAAACAAAACTAAAAAAATACGACCATTGTGTCATTCACATTTTAAATACCACTATTTATTAATTTTTTTTTTTCCTTTATTTCTTGCAGGAATTTGGCTCAAAATTACTTAACAGGGCCCCTTCCTGCTTTCATTGGAAGTTTAACTGATATGCAATACATGTATGTTTGCTTCCATTTTGATCTAAAACTCATTATTAAGGACATGTTTTGATTACCAATATGCACCACAATATATATATACACATGTATTTCTCATTTGCTAACTTTTCTATGTTTCTAAATGTCATTAGGACTATTGGCATTAATGCATTGTCAGGAAACCTTCCCAAGGAACTTGGAAACCTTACAAATCTAATCTCACTGTAAGCTATTCCTAATTCTGACTTTTGGTTCTCTCTTAGTTGCTGTTTTTTTTTTGGTACAAATTTGTACCATTCTAGTGCAAGTCCTATGTTAGCTACAAGTTTGCTTGGAATCATATCTGTCAGTGATCACCAATGCTTGTGTTAACCAACCAACTACTCCAAAAGACCGATCTTTTGGAGAAGGGAAGAACTATGAATGTAAGAGGGTAAGGGGGCTTAATTGGGGTATGACACACCCGATAGTGGAGGAAAATATACACTCAACACTCCCCCTCACCCATAAGGGTGGAAAGATTTGAACCCTTGACTTATACGAACCTAGCGCTCTGATACCATGTTAACCAACCAACTACTCCTAAAGACTGATTTGTGGGAGAAGGGGAGAACTATGAATATAAGAGGGTCACAGTGCTTAATTGGGGTATGACACACCCGAGATTGAAGAAAATATACACTCGATAGCTTGTATTCTAAACCTTTTGATTAATGAATTGCCTCTTGGATGGTATGAGGACCTTGAGATGCATTACCGTAATGATCAATCATCATTTTCTGGAATGTAAAAGTTCTAGCTAATGGTCAATCCATCATATTTATTTGGATGGTTTAAATTTTTTTTCCCAGGTCTTTTAGTTCAAACAACTTCTCAGGACCGCTTCCTTCAGAGTTGGGGAATTTGATAAATTTGGAACAATTGTAAGTTTGAATTGGATTATCTACCTTTTTATGATCTCTTCATAAAAAATGTTGTAAATTCTGTAGAAGTTTTGCATTTTGCCAATGATTTTTACTAGGAAACAAAATCCAGATGAGCTTTTTACCTCAATTAATTACATAAAGAAGCATAATTTATCTAAGAGGACCTTTTTGTAAATGGTAGAAAATCTTAACTAGTGTTAATAATGTTCATTTTAGGAGCTTTTGTGTGAGCCCGTGGTAGACCTACACAAAAGAAATCAGTTGAAGGATCATAGTTTTTGTAGAAGAATAGGGAGGCGAAGACCAAGGTTCAAAAGTATATGTTGTAACACCATAATGGTGTGATGGAGTTTATGATACTACGGTGGATGCCATTGTTCATGTCACGTTGATTATAAAGGTTGGGTTATAATGGACCGGATTATGGATTAGCATGCAATATGGTAATTTATTGGATCTAGGCAGTGAGCTATATTAATGGCTATATAATGCCTACATACAATCGAAAGGGGGAAGATGAAAGGCTCATGTAGGCTTAGATTTAAAGGGAATGCCTTGTGTGTTGCAACCCAAAAAATATGAAAATTTACAAAATGGTCTCCGTGGAGAAGCACCTAACTAAATTGGTGAATGTAAACATTTTCGGTGTGGTCTTACACTGAATACAAGTTCTTTGTTAAAACTTGTATTGGCATAACAATTTATTTAAAATAAGAAGTTTTGCAATTCAACGTGTGGTTCCAAACAATTATACCATTAATTCACCATGCATTTAATGATAAATGACAGATAGTCAAATACATTTGAATATGAGGTTTTGTTTTATGTATCATTATTTTGTCCTGTATAGTGATGCATTGTCACCCATATTATGTGTTAATTCTTTATTAATGGTTAGTTTTATTAATTGTTAATGATAATATTTGGAAAATCAAAATTAATTTCCTTAACAATATTACATCTTATGGCATTCTATACCTTTAGGTATTTTAGTATACATTAGTTATCAGTTTCCTCTCGCTTAATAATCATCTAACTTGCAAATGTTTTTGTAGGAGGTTTCAAGGGAACTCTTTCAATGGCTCAATACCTTCTACATTCTCTAATTTAACCTTGATGACTGATTTGTAAGTGTTATAGTCTTTTACTTATTTTCACTTTATACACACACATACACACACACACACACACACACACGTGAACAAAGATGATTTCTTCACCATGGAGATCATCCTTAGTAAAAATCAGCTCCTTCAAGCATTTGTAGTCATATAAAATAGAATCCAAATTCTAAAAATAATGTTTGTCCATTTACCATTAACTTGAACTTGACATTTGGTTTGGTTAGAAGTTTAAAAAAAAATTGATCTTTTTGTGATGGAGATCTCCATGGTGAGAAAACCGTCTTCAACGGAAACCAAACCTTAACTCATCTCTATGCCCCCCATCCCCTCCCCTCATGAGCATGTGTTTTGTATGCCAAAAATAGCGTGTTAACATATCTAGACTTGTAATGCAGAAATATTGTGGCACCCAAAAACATGATTTGGTGCCACATGGATTTGAAGCGCAAACTTTTAAGAACTCCAAAAAGAAAAAAAAATATATTTTCACTGTTGGATTTTGATTTTAAATTTTGGGGTTAGTAACCATCCATTTTTCAAAGCCGACAATCAGGCAAAAATATTTAAAAAAAAATAATCCTAATCTAGACCATCAACTCTAGAGGGATAAGGTACATCTGGGCTAGCAAGGTAGTCAATGTGGCTCAAATGAGGACCTCGTTTGAGGCTCTACATGGTCATATATATTATGAAGTATAGAACTTTGGTGTAAAATTTATTTCATTGACTATATACAATCTTATAGGCGAATAAGCGACTTATCCAACGGGAGCTCCTCTCTAGCATTTATTAGGAATATGAAGGCTCTCCTAACCTTGTAAGTCAACATGGTTTTGATCCATATAGTATTTACTAATTTATATGTTTATTTTTTCTTTTATTTGCCTTTGCATCTCAAAATGTTCTAATGATAAGATGTGCATGTTTTGTAGGATCTTGAGGAATAATAATATATCTGGTACTATTCCATCCAATATTGGAGAGTACCAACGTTTGGCGCATCTGTAAGATATTTTTCTTGGTCATCGATTATTTCTTACTTCTATTTTTTTTGCTTACTTGCATGATTATTCTACTTTTATAGGGATTTGAGCTTCAATGATCTAACTGGAGCACTTCCAGAGTCTCTCTTCAATTTGAGCTCACTATCTTATTTGTAAGGAAAACCTAATTTGCCGAACTCTTTCATATCTTTCCTAAGTTCATACATATTCTTCTTAATTAATTTGTGTTGATATACTTCCCCCATGTACAGGTTTCTGGGAAATAATCGATTATCTGGCAATTTGCCTCCCCGGAAAATTCTGTCACTTAGAAATATGTATGTTCATCTGACTTATGTTCGATCTACTTTTGTTAAATTATTCATTAGTGCTTTTTGTCTCTGTAAATTTAACATATCTTGCTATTATCATTTCTTTTTTCTTATTCTATGTTTTGTGAGTAGATCTAGATCATGAAAATGTACGATGAAATAAGATCATGGTTTCAAAACTCGTTTGACATCTTGCCTAGTCCATGGATGAGTCCGAGTTGTATCGTATGACACAAATCATCCTGGACGAGATGAACCCTTTAACTCTGTTTATAATCATTTATTCATATATATTTAAATGAAAATAATTATAATTTTTTTAATAAAATAAAGTAGATCAGAAGATTTTTAGTCCTAAAATCATGTTTTACGTATATAAAAAATATTTAAATTCTAAAAAAGTAAACTATTTTAATCAAAATATACACAATCTCAGTTGACTCGGTCAAGTTTTACTGACTCGGCTGAGATTTACAAAATATCGTCCGAGACATCTCGTTTATCTTGCGAGATGATATGAAATCTGAGACATAGTGTATATCCGTCTCGTTGCTTAATGATACCGAGATTAATGAATTCTTTTTCATTTTGTCAACCCATAATTTGAAAAAGGCATTAGATGATGGAGATGGGTCGGTTTCAGTCTTATGTCATCCCTATATTTGATTAATATCCTAAAATCTATTCAGTATATGCTTTTCTTTTTTCATCTTATGGATACGAATAATTACACTCGATGATACATGGAAAATTAGATTATAGAGTTGACAATAAATTGTGAAAAATTAGAAGAATGACAATGGATGTCACTTCACACATTTTTCTAGTGTCTAATTTAACTCAGATTGTTTCGTTAGTTTGGTGGAGTGACATTGATGATGGCTTATATGTTGTGACTACAGAGATTTGTCATACAATGGATTTTCGGGAAGCCTTCCTTCTTGGGTTATTGAACCAAATTTGCAACTGTAAGTTTGAAGAAAATGAGTGCAATAATCATTGGTTGGATATTGGAATTATGACTTTTATCTTTTATAATGGCCATGATTTCCATGGCCATAGGTTGTCATTGTGGTGATATTACATTAACTTACAAAATTTTGTTATGACATTATTTTCACTGAAGCTTTGACATTGCTTTCCATTCCTTTTCGGAATTTAGGGAAATTGGACATTTCAGCCCTTAAAAAAAAAAAAACTAAACTCCATTGTATCTCTAGAAGTTGATTCCTACATGTATGTGAAAACAAATAGACCATTTGAACAAAAACCTGCGAACATTTTTTTTTTCTTTTGAGTGGTAGAGCAGATCAAAGTTGTACATGGGATTTTCTACTATTTTCAAGGTATCGATGAATTTGTTTGTTTGTTTGTGTGCTGTGTGCGTGTGTGGGGGGGGGGGGGGGGGAGGATGTTTCGTAAAAGCATTAGATCTATGAATCTGTTATGTTGTTTTATCAGATTTGAGTGTGCATTCAAGATTGTTTTGGGTAACATTTCTAAAATATTGAAACATCATTGAAGTTTGATGCTGCAGCCACATATTCTCAAAACAAAGCAATGTGACAACTTCTTACAATATTGGTTAGAAGCATAATGTGACAATGATCCAATGCCGGATTAGGAAAACATTCCTTACAAATTGAACAATAATGCTCCTCCTAATTGTAGGAAACAAGAAATCAATCTAGCCTATTAAGCAATGGATTCTCTAGATTGTTTGACCGGGTAAAAATTTTACCACAAGGAAGTAAATCAATCAGAGAACTATTAACAAACTTCCCATATTTGAGGTAAGGCTAGAGCCAACATTCTTCTTAATGGAGAACTAGATCACATCGAAGTCCCCTCCTAAGCATTGAGGAAGGTCCCAATACATTTAACACCATCAAGCTCCTTCCAATGAAACACCCACAAAAAATATTCCCCAATGAGCTTGCATAGAGCAAGCATTGAAAGCACTCCAACAAGTACATCTTCCACCACAATGAACTTATTATCATTTACCCCACTATGCCAATAATAGGACAATGATACCAACCTTTATCCTTGCTTTCTTTTAGCTCTGTAACTAATCGCTCATCAAAACTAACTAGCTTGGTCTTTGAAGCACCACCTTATGTGGACGCATGTAAAGAATCATTGATTTGACCAGAAACATTTTAGACCTATCGTCCCTAACATTCCTAGAAAAGATCTTAATTGTCATTGTTATTCATGATAGAATGCCCCAACCTCCTTCCCAAACCGATCTCATAAAAAAGATCACTAACGTCGAAGTTTTAAACTCCTTTAACCAACATTTCCATTCACCTTGAAATCCTCTTATCGTTGATGGCCCACAAAGGTCTCATGATGCTTAACCTCAGAGCCTCATTTTGAAGCATTGGGTTCCCCACATTCGATGCCGTCGACACATCAACATTTTTCCATCCATCCTGCATCGACACTAATATTTTAGCAAAGCTCAATCCAATCTCCGTGTTCCTCCCCAGGGCGATTCACCTTAGCATCATGCTCTTTCCCAGGGATAGACATACTGACCAATAGCCCCACATCCAAAATATTATCCAAAAGCCATTTAGATAATTCCTCAATTGATTGGCCTTCAACCACTTTTGCTCCTCTGACCTCAAACCTTCCACTCGGCCAATACTCATTAGCCTCCTCATCGCGCATATGGCCCTTGTTGCCTACTTAGCGAGGCGTAAAAGCTTAATGAGGGGACTCTAGGACCAATCCTACTAACAAACAAAACTGCCCCTGCTCCCGCTTATTTGTCAAACCAACCTGGGGCCACTAGAAATGAACCCAACAAACCCAAATAACCTAGAATGAACAAAAAAAATTAATTAACATAAACTTTGTTTATTATAAAACTTTTTTTTGATGGATTGTTTAATAGAAAACTAAATTATATTTATTTTATAACGTTGGAAAACAATTATGAAAATGCTACAATACATGTATTCAATCTCTTATAAGTATGTTAGCACATGCATTTAGTCAGTATGTGAGCACATGCATTTAGTCGATTGTTTAATTATGTGAAATTATTAATATTTTACTAATTACAAATTTTTAAAAATAAGAAAATATATAAGTAAGCATGTACATCATAGTTAGTAACCTATATAGTTCTGGAGGTGTCTGAATTAATTGATTTGCATATGCAAAGACTTTTGAAAGGTTATATTAGGTTATGATAAAAGAAGGTTAGAAAAGAGAGTGAATTTTATGAGGCAAGTGTCACTTATCAAGTTCAAGGTTCTCGAGAAACAAGGATTTATGAACAATTATATTGTGTTTTTCAAGTAACATAATCATGCTCATCTTCGTGCATAATTCCCTCACTGTGTAACAACTAACAATTGTTATGGACATTCACTTTCACATTCCACATTGACATTTAGTACCTTGATCTATAAGATTTAGGTGGTCTAGTAAGTTTGTCATAATTAGTTCAAAAGTCCCCAACTTATGATGTATCATCCACCAACCAAGTAGAGTTTGACAATTTGTAATGAGATTGATGACTTATTCTTGATCGCTGATTTGGGATGAGTTCATCATTGGCGATGCCTACATCGGCTATTATAGATGTTGTCTACTTGTGCTTTTTTTCTTCTAAAGGTCGGTTGCTTTAGAAGTTTTTTTTTTGTTTGTTGTTTGTTGGTGTTTATGGGGAAAAAAATTGAAAATAGAAGGCTGTTTGATGGAAAAGGGAAGATGATTCAAGCTATTGGCTACTTACGAAAAACGGAATGACAAATGTACTTGAAGGCATCTAAATGAGTATAATCTAAGACCTTCATTGGGGATTTATTTATATTAAATCTTTTTTTTATGGAGGAGGGTAGAGTTTTGTTCAGATCTTTTGCCCTGGAGTGTCAATTTATTGTTTCTTTGAAGCCTTTTTAGATCTTCACTACTTCTTAGGATTGGCTTTTCTCTTTTCTTTTTATAAGTCAACTACTTATAAAAGAAAACTAATGCTTCATTTTTCTATAATTATACAAAAGTTACACTTTTTAGTATATGCTTATGTAAAATATATCTTCTAGGATAACCATAGCACTGAAATTGTGTTTCATTTGTGGTTTTTATGTAGGAACTTGGTGGTGAATAACTTCACAATTGATAGTTCAAACAACAGGTACATTATCTAGATGCCATATAATGCACATATTTTGGCATTCTAAAATGTTATCTATATCACCTGCTTTTAGCTGTTGCGATGTAATACCCAATGGGTGTCTCTCTATTTGAGGAGTCACTACTTGGACAAAAGGAGGTGTTGCCACATGATTTAATAGGAGAAGATTCCAAAATTAATGCTCGTCTCAATCTCCCCATGTGTTGGTGGTGTCAGGGTGGCTCCTTAGCTTATGAGATGCCCCTTTCTGATGTTGCATTGCATTAGCATAGGCAATGATATGTGCACCTTTCTCCAACTTGGGATGGTGAATAAGCGATATTTTTGAAATGATTTATAGGACAAAAGGTATTTTGTGATTCTATGTTTTTTTTTTTTTTTTTGGTAGATAAACACATGAAGTAAAGTTTTGAAGCAAAGTTTCTAAAATTACCACTTATGATTTACCAACTTACTAAGTTGGTTCCTTCCATGTTCTCAAATACTTGTGTTAAAGTGTAGTAGAACATTGTTGGTCTTTATCTTCACATTCCATATAGTTGTTTATGGTATTTTGATAACTTAGGAGTATATTAAACTGTTTAATTATTTTCTATAATTTTAATAATAATTTCCTCAGAATTTATGTTGGGGGCGATTGATTCAGCTTCTTAAAACTGCTGTCAGCTTCTGCTGTCAGAATCTGCTGTCTGAATCTGCTGTCAGAATCTGAAAAGCTGAAAAACTTGTTTGATAGAGCTTTTTAAAACTGCTGTGCTGTTGACTAGAATCTGACTGTGGACTGTTTGATACAGCTTCTAAAATCTGCTGTAGTAGGGTAAAATGACCAGAATGCCCTTAAGGTTGATAATGCAACCAGAATGCATAAAAATTGCCAGAATACCCCTATACATATATAATTACACTAAATATATATATAATATAATAAAAATATATAAAAAATTAAAAAAAATAATTATTTTTAATTTTAAAATGTTTATAAATCTATAAAAAATTATAGAAAAATTTATAATTCTATAGAAATTTCGGCAGCATCTCCTCTTAAAAATAGACATATAAAATTTTCCTGATAAACAAAATACCTGCATAATACACAATCCAACATAATGTACGCAGAATGCATCAAAAATTACTAAAATACCCCTATAAATATATAATTACACTAAATATAGATAAATATAATAAAATTCTATAAAAATTTCGACAGCATCTCCTCTTGAAATTGAACATATGAAATTTTCCTGATAAACAAAATACTTGCATAATATTCAATCCAAATTTCACATTTTACATAGCACATCCACATTACATCGTATATACATAACACATCCACAACCACCACATTTAGATTCTGACATCATTTAAACATAATAATCATAGTTAATATAATACAAAACTGTGGTAGCATTTTTCTTTTCTTTTCTTTTGAGTTAAGCTAGCTTTACTAACATAATCACACTCCTGATCTTACTAAACTCGTTTAACTCACATGGATTGTCACATAGGTCAAATAACACCCCCGTCCTCTACAGTCCAAGGTCTAGATCATATTAAAAAAAAAAAAAAAAAAATTCTTTTTTAACCTGATCAAAAGTGTTGGAAATGAACGACTACTTAGATCCCAAATTTTACAATTCAAATCCAATGGTGAAAAATTATCTTATTTTAATTTTTTTTTAACTTTTAAAATTATGTAAATGCAAGACAGGTGTAATAATTTCATTTGCTCAAATCTGGGATCCACCAATCACATGTACCCACGTGGATTGAATGGCACTGTGATTTATAAAAATACAAAACTACTTCTATATGGTTGACATGGCAAGCACTGAGAGTCTCCGAGCAAAACATGACTTCTTTCATGGCTATTAGTCAAGAAAAGTATTTTTTTAAATTTTGGACGGTGTAGTAGCGGCTGCTTCAACATCTTGAAGTCAAAGTGTGCCATCAATTTAATTTGCTATATTTATTTGGTGTTAGGGAGTATGGACCACAAAATATGAATGTGATACATATAACCCATAAGTTATAACTACTAGTTCTAGGTTCATCCTATCCTTCCTCCATTGACTTTCAAGTAAACAACCTTTCTTAGATCAGAAGAATTATAAAGGTTAAAAAAAAGGGCAAAATGATAATTTCCTTACCAATGTAAACTCTAAGCTGCTCCACCCATTAAAATTAAGACCTTTATTAATTAAAAAAAATGAGACTCTGTGAATTCCACGTAGTCCCTCAATTTGTATAAATCACACTACACCACACTACCTTTATAAAAACAGAGAGAAGACAAAAACAGAGAGAGAGAGAGAGAGAAAACAGTAAAAAAAGTAAAAAACCTTCCGATATCAAGTTACGCACAACAAGACACGTAAAACACAGGGAAAGAACTCCAAAGACAACCACTAATTAAGACACATTAGCTAATAAATGATCTAGTTGGCCGATGAACACTACTTCATATTATTAGTAAAAATATTAAAAAGTCAATATATTTTAATAATTAAAAATATTATAAAATGGAATCTCTTTACAAGGGGCATTTGCAGCCTCAAGTTTAATTATATTCCAATCCTTGTTGCAGTTGGATTGTATTGGAATAAAAGAATCCATAAATGTTGGATCAAAATATTAGATAAGTTCGATTCCTAATGTAGGATGAGCCACGAATGTATGACAAAGTTACAATAGTCCACATGGCATGATCTCATTGGTTAAAAGATAGTAGTATTAGTCAACATGGCACTTAGTCATTGGATGACATAAACATATAGGCGTAGGCATTATGAGCATAAAGAATAATAGAAAAGCTTTGAAATTAAAGCTGAAATTTTTTCTAAAGCTGTGGACATGGCATGATCTCGCCATTCATGAAAATCCTCCCCAAAGCTGAAATTTTTTCTAAGGTGAGCTATTACTCTCATTGAATTGGGGAGAAATTTCCAAGGTCATATGTAATAAAATCCTCCCCAAAGCTGAAATCCCAACATTGTAAAGGCCCAATCAATTTCAATATCCCAAATGTTTTCTTCTTTCGTAACAAATATTGCTTGTTTCTAACAAAAATTTCTAAAAGGCATTAATCGATGCAATTTCTAACAAAAAAATTTCTAAGAGGCGTTAATGAACAACAATCATTCACAAATATTTCTAACAAAAATTTATTTTAATAAAAATCAACCAAAAAATTACAACCTAACAGAAAAATTTCTGTTAATATGCAATTTCGTCAAAAATAGATAGTGAAATCGATGAGATAGAGAGAGAGAGAGCTCACAGAGATGAATGGTGTCGATCGACGGTGGGTTTTTCAAGTCGGTGGGTTTCGTTTGAACAAAGATACCGGCGTCGTCGTCGATGGGTTTCGTTTGAACAAAGTTACCGGCGTCGTCGTCGTCGTCAAAGAGTTAGATCGGCGATTCGGTGGTCGTCGTCGTCGATGAGAGCGGTCGGCTGGTCGTCGTCTTCAATGAGATCAGTCGGCTGTGAAATTGAATGGTGAATGTGAACGAGGTTAAAATCGCGGATAGGGATGTAAATGTTAAAAAAGTCGAAGGGCATAACAGTCTTTTCATATCATCGCGTTTTAACGCGGTTGCGCGAAGCTCCTCACACCCGCTTTTCAAAACAGCGGTAAAAATGATAAAACTGCGTTAAAAACTTCAAAACGCTGCGTTTTAACGTTGTATCAAACACTCAAAAAAAATTAAAATCCCGCGTTTTGACGCAAACGCCGATAAATTTGCGTTTTGAAGCGCAATCAATCGCACCCGTTGTTTCCACAATATTCCCATCATTCCTAAGAAAATTGTATTGATCTCCACAAATATTTCCATTTCCCTGTTGATAAAAAATGATGTCAAAAGTTAATACCTTGTTCACATTTATGATATAATATATGAAAATCAACCTGTTGTTTGCTCTTCTACACAAAACTTAGGGAGCCAAAATGAAGCCAAAGTTTTGTCCTATATGGGTTAAAAGATTCGGAAAGGGCTGATTTTTTGTGAGGACGATCTCTAAGGCGAGGAGATCATCATCACAAAATATAGCCCAATCTGAAACTTCTAACCCCATCAAAACTGGTTTACAAATTAATGGTAAAAGTTGAGGCTCCACAATTCTTCAACTTGTAAACCACTTTTGATAGGGTTAGAAGTTTAGGATTTGGCTGATTTTTTGTGATGATCTCCTCACATAGAGATCATCATCACAAAAAATCAGCCCATTCCAAGACTTTTAAACCATATAGGAGCTCCTTAAGTTTTGGCTGCCGAATGCTACCTGTCCAATTCTTCATTGGGGCTTCCATGTTTTTCTTTTCAAATAATACCCTTAGTTCTTTTATTTTTTAGTGAAAAAAGGAATTTATTTTTGTTTTCTAGTATTGAAAGGACAAGGCTTTATTCTCAGTGAGAAATGGCATTTTCATGAATATCACAAAGCTTCATGAAGCTATGTACAAAGTTGGCATTGCACAATGAGACTAAAGCCCATGTTTTTTGCCATTAAACATCAAACAAAGTTAGCTTTAAAGGGTCTTCGTTTTTTTATATATATAATAATAATGGAAAAAAGCAAGGCATTGGAGGTTGGTAGCGTCCAATGCTTGCATAAGAAGTAGTATCACTCATACTTTTTTCTTACACACCAAATGATACGACCAGGGTCCTCATGAGTCAATCGCTGATTTTTTTGGTGGAGGTGGATCTCCTCATCATGGAGATCAGTCACACAAAAATCTTCCTTGGCTCATCTCCAAGTGCAACCCACATGCCCATGTCAAACTAAACTATGTGATATATATATGGAGAAGTGGATTCATGCGATTCCAATACATGTAAGACGTGACAATTTAGGAGGGAAAAAAAGAGAGAAGCAAGAAATCTTTTTTCCTTTAAACATGTAGCCATTTTGCACTGAATCTTCATAGATTATGCGTGTACAACTTCATTACACCCTGGTTTCTTTTAATCAAGATACATTATTCTTTTGCATCCAGTGTTTTGTCTTCAGGATTGAATTGTCTTCAACGGAATTTTCCATGCAATCGGGGCAGTCCACGCTGTAAGTGATATTTTTCTTCTTTCCTTCTGCAGAGATTTTGAAGATATTGCTATATATACTCAATCATTGTTGGTCTAGATACACACCTTGATGTCATAACAATATTCAGAGATGTAGCAAGTAAATCTTGAATGTTGTTGATTTGCAGATTCTTCCTTTGCCGTCAAGTGTGGTGGGCAACAGATTACGTCTTCAGATAGGACTGTGTTTCAGAGGGACAATGCCACACTTGGCCCAGCTTCGTATTTTGTGAATGACGGAGACCAGTGGGCTGTTAGCAACACTGGAAGGTTTGCTGATAACAACAATGCATCATATACCCGATCGCATCAATCTCAATTCCCGAATACTTTAGACTCGGAGCTGTTCCAAACAGCAAGGATATCCCCGGGATCACTAAGATACTATGGCCTGGGACTTGAGAATGGAAATTACACTGTAGTCCTGCAATTTGCAGAGACAGATTTCCCAGATTCTAATAGGTGGGAGAGTACTGGAAGGCGTGTTTTTGATATCTATCTTCAGGTTTGTGTTTTTGACATTTGTACCCAAATTTTGTGTCCCAAGCATGGTGTCGAAACTCGGTTTGATGTCTTGTATTGTTCTTGGATGAGACCGAATCGTCTCGGTCAAGATAAACCGTTTAACTCGGTTTACAATATATATATATATATATATATATATATATATATGTCTTGGTCAAGATAAACTGTTTAACTCGGTTTACAGTTATATATATATATATATATATATATATATATATGGTTGCATTCGGCAGCCAACATTAGGGAGCCAATTTTGTCCTATATGGCTTAAAAGTTTTGGATTGAGCTGATTTTTTGAGGTTGATCTCTAGGGTGAGGAGATCATCCTCACAAAAAATCAGCCCAATCTGAAACTTCTAAATCCGTCAAAAGTGGTTTACAAATTATCGGTCCACAATTCTCATCACTTTTGATGGGCCTATAAGGTTGAGATTGGGCTGATTTTTAGTGAGGATGATCTCCTCATAATAGAGATAATCCTTACAAAAGAATCAGCTTAATCCGAAACTTTTAAGCCATATAGGACAAATCGTTGGCTTCCTAACACTGGCTGCCGAACCTATATATATATGAAAATTATTATCAATTCTTTATAAAATAAGGTAGATTAGAAGCTCTTTATTCATAAAATCATATTTTATTTAGATAATAATTATTTAAATTTTAAAAAAAATTGTTACAGTATACAATCTCAGTTGAGTCGGACGAGATTTTCAAAATATCGTCCGAGTCATCGCGTTTGTCTCGCAAGATTCTTCAAACGTGAGACGCCATGTCCGTCCGTCTCGCTCATGGACGATACTAAAGATGACTCCAATTCATCTCAGTCCCAGACAAGATTTAAAACCATGGTCCCAAGGATCACAATTGATTTTGAAGTTTTCTACTTGTTAATGCTTTAGGGAAACTTGGTGCAAAAAGACTTTGACATACGTAAGGAAGCAGGCGGGACCTCTTTCACAGTTGTTCGAAAACCATTCACGGCTCAGGTATCTGAGAACTTCCTTGAAATCCATCTATTTTGGGCTGGAAAAGGGACATGTTGCATACCTGCTCAAGGTACATATGGGCCTACCATTTCGGCCATCAGTGCTACTCCAGGTAATATGTTAGAAAAGATACGAAAAATTACAAATTTTAAGCTGTAGAATTGATGATTCTTTGATGATATTAACCACTAAGTTCTTCAGATTTCACACCCACCGTTAGGAATACCTCACCAAATACTACGAATAAGAAGAATAGAACAGGTCTGATTGTGGGGATTGCTGTTGCTGTTGGAGTCGTAAGCTTTGTTTCTGTCTTTGTGGTCTTTTCTTTAATTCGAAGAAGAAAGCGTCGAAGCAATGATGAAGATGAAGGTAACTCTAATATTCCTAAATAATTAGTTGATAAAGTCTATGGGTGCTTGTTAAATCTATGCAATAAATACCTTTTTTATTTTTATTTTAACGTTATTGAGATTTTTGATATTTACAAAATTTTCATTGTACAATGACAAAAACACCCTTCCGTTCTTTCACTAAAAGAAAATAATAAAGGGATTTTTTTGGATAAAGATGCATAGCCATAACAGACCATTCATATTGAATTTGCAGTACTACTTGGAATAGCTTCTAGACCAAATACGTTTACTTATGAAGAGTTGAGGACTGCTACAGAAGACTTCATCCCTGCAAATAAGCTTGGAGAGGGAGGATTTGGACCTGTTTATAAGGTAAGTTTACTTTTCAATCAAGGAATACTATATAAGAAGCATAAAAGCACATATCGAAAACCCAAGAACAATATTAATTATTTGATACAGTCGTACACTACACAGCATGAATCAGTAATGCATGGGTTGATACATTTTTCTGAGCTTTTATATTTTACTAGACACATTACAATATTATTCATTTAACTTTTTTGGTTGAATTGTGAAACTCTTTTAGGGAAAACTTCCTGACGGGAGAATTGTGGCTGTGAAGCAACTCTCGGTATCATCCCACCAAGGAAAAAGTCAGTTTGTAACAGAAATTGCTACCATATCAGCTGTGCAACACCGTAATCTTGTGAAATTGTATGGATGTTGTATCGAGGGAGATAAAAGACTCCTAGTTTATGAGTACTTAGCGAACAAGAGCCTTGATCAAGCACTCTTTGGTAAGATCCTTCGTTGGAACTATAAACTTTTCTAAGATTCATAGTAACCTCTTTTCACATCAATGTAATTCTTAAAGGACACTTTGCTACATTTGGTATGCATGAACAGGAAAGAGTGGTTTGCATCTTAATTGGGCAACTCGCTATGATATATGCTTGGGAACAGCGAGGGGTCTAGCTTATCTTCACGAGGAATCGAGGCCCCGAATTGTACATAGAGATGTCAAGGCCAGTAATATTCTTATCGACGCCGATCTCAACCCCAAAATTTCAGATTTTGGTTTGGCCAAGCTATACGATGACAAGAAGACCCACATAAGCACTCGGGTTGCTGGAACAATGTAACTTTTTTCCATTTCTTTACTTAAATTGTTTGTTTTATATTTCAAATTAATGACCGACTTCTTTTTATCATTGAAGTGGCTATCTAGCACCGGAGTATGCTATGCGCGGGCACCTAACAGAAAAGGCTGATGTATTTGGATTTGGGGTTGTTGCTCTTGAGGTTCTCTGTGGGAGGCCAAATTCTGACTTGAGCTTGGACAAAGAGAAGATGTATCTTCTTGAATGGGTATGAAAAATAATACTAAAAGTCTTTGTATGATTGCAAGCGTAAATTGGCGAAGAAATGATTTTCCCATGAAAATGTGATTTTGGAGGTGCATGAATATGATTTGCATATATCGTTTTCCCTGAGAAAATGATTTTATATTCAGTGTGGAAAATCCTTTTCTTATTCTTTCTTGATTACCCCGACCTTCAAAACTAAAACTTACTCTATTTTCTACATGTTTCCAAGTGCAATCAAACAGCAGCAAAAATAGGAAGAGGAAATCCATTTTCTTCGGACTATTTTCCCAAAAATTGATTTTTCTGAAAAAACAAAATCTATGCAATCAGTCCTTTCTTTTGAAATTTCATCCATGAAAAAATGGTCCCCTAACCAGTATTGTCATTTTGCTAAATTTCCCAGGCTTGGTATCTACATGAAAATAATCGTGCAATAGAATTGGTGGATCCAACATTATCTGAATTCAATGAAGAAGAAGCAAAGAAAGTGCTAGGAGTATCACTTTTGTGCACACAAGCATCACCAATGCTACGCCCGTCAATGTCACGTGTTGTGGCCATGCTATCAGGAGATATTGAAGTAAGCACCGTCACATCGAAGCCTGGATACTTGACAGATTGGCAGTTTAATGATTTAAGTAGCTTTATGAGTGAAGATACTTCCAAAGCCTCAATCGAAAGAACTAGTAGCCAGCATGGCTCATCATCAACTCCGAACCCTGTTGGTGACTATTCGCCAGTGAATGGCTCTAGTCAACCAATGCTCAATGAGATTATCGGGGATGGAAGATGAGGATGATTGTCTTTTGATCTGCCAATATGTAAGACCTTCATGAATTCCCATTTTTTTTACATACATGTCCCCCCATTATATATGTTTTATGCAAACAAACACTAAGCATAAGACTAGGTACCTATTTTCATATATAATTAGTAGATGTGAATAAGCGTGCATAGAAGGATTTTATATTTTTTATGAATGTGTATATGGATGCATAAGAGCCATGGTGGTAGTTATTTGAGATTGTAATTTTGTTTGATCTTCGATGTTGGCATTGCAACAGATTGCTTCTCTGTTTGGCGGATCTTCTTGATCTCCATTGTTTTTTCTTTGTTTCTGTTTTCCTTGACAAAATCTCTTATATCTATCAAAAAAAGGAAAAAAATAAAATAAAAGATGGTCCAACAGATTGCGGTAGAAATGAATGTTATGATGATCTTCCAACTATTTTATTATTGTTATTATTATGACTACTTCACTCTGAAAGGCGCATGTCTTTTTGTCTTGCAAATTTGACAAGACGAATGTGTCAGTGTGGAACAGTGGCCTTACATTGATTATGGATGACTCACTCTTGTAGACTCGCTACTCTCAGGAATTCAAATAGAAGGATCTCTGAGGGAAATTCTAGAACGAGATTGAACTTTTCATGGGGATTTGTCTCAACCTATTCAATGGAAGTATGAATGGAAATCAAAATTATTACCGGGCATTAAGTACTTTCATAATAGCTGAAATTGAGAATGGAAATACTCTACCAAGGAGACTCGTTCTAGAAATTGACCCAATGGAGGTAACCCTATTGAATTGATTTGTCAGGTCCCAAAAGTCGGAGTTGCCCAACCTTGCCCAGCATGGTCAAACAATTCAAATTCAAAGGGGTCCAGCTCACTGCTTCCCCTATCATGGATGGATGGTCATGTTATATTAGTGGTTAGAGGGTACAATATTTTGATGATGCTAGGCTTCTACTCTTTATGTAGCTTGAAGAACTTTGACAATGGCAAATATTCAGTCTTACTGCCCAATTTGTGATCTTTGCGACCATGTCATAATCCAGACCTTGAGGCATGGAGATTTTCTCCTTAAATAAGACTACAAGACAAACCAACAGAATATTAAGCACAAGTAAGACAATTCTCCTTCAATTGCGGCTCTTCGTCTGGATGCCATCGTCACTCTATTTCATTTGCCTAATCGGTTCTTTGTTTATTTACTTTCGGTGAATCATGCACCGTACCATTCAACAGTATGTTTTGCTTGCACTTTTGATACTATTAGAGAAACCTGAGTTATGTGGTGCTAACCTATTAAGGCAATGTTGTGCAACATCTATATAGTGGTGTTTAAGTCGTTCCTAGAAGACATATGTAGGGGTTGGTGTGTCCTTGAATAAAAATCTTTGTCTCAACACCGTCTTCCTCATCTTACTAGCTTTCCTTGGCGTGGATTTGTGTACACACCCTTTTATCTCCAATTGTTGCCCTGCCCATTTAGTCCTGTAAGATGCCTTCATTGTATGAGGTGTCTTCTTCAATCACATTTAAGGCATGGATATAGTAGAACATAGAGTAGCGCCTGTGTTGCCAAGCATTTTTAACTAAAATGCTTAGGTGAGAGGGATGAACGTAGCAACAACTGTGAATTGCACTATGCCAAACACTGTAGCCCTGGTTATAAGCCACGAAATGCGCCTAATATCTCCCTTAGCACTTTGAGCACCTTGGATGAATGACTTGGACATGTACACAAGTCAATCTATAATACGAAACTCCCCTACAGCCACCCAACTAAGGACACATGCACACCCATCCTGACGTTGTTGCGCCCCTTCAAACTTAGCCCTCTGCCTACTTCCTAGGTAAAAGTGACCAATTGCTTCACATTGGATGAAACATGTAATATGACCTTATTGAATAACTCTATTTTATTAGCTTTTTTGAGTTTTTGTCCTTTTTAGTCTTTTCCACTTATTAGACTACATAATTCCTTTAAAGCTTAATTAGGACTAAGTAATTAATTACTTTTTTATTTCTCTCAGTTCAATTTGGTATCAGATCTTACCTCCATTGCCCCCTCCTTGCTATAAACCCCATTGTCCCCCTCCTCTCTTAAATCCATCTTCAACACCACTCGTCTTCAATTAAAACATCACCCCTATGGGGGTTTCTTTCTTCATACCCTAATCTCACTATGCGATAGGATCGTTAGAACTTCTAGAAGCCCTACGACAATAGTAGAGGTGGTGTTTTTTTGGTGGCTTTTAGGCCAAACGATGGCTCTTAAATCATCCATAGAGACCTGCAACAACAGCTCATTGGTTGTTTGCTAAAAAAAAAATTGAGGCAGGTGCTGTTTGGTGGGTTTCAATCACAGCTGTGATGTTGTCTGGGGGTTTCGATCACAACAGAGGTGTTGTTTGGAAGTTTCGATCACAACAAGGCGTTATTTTGGAGCTGTGCTTACAACAATGTTACTGTTTGGAAGTTGCAACAACAACAAGTTGTTGTTTGAAGCTTATAGTAGCGACATAATTGCTCCTAAGTGCCCTATGATTGCATTAATGACTTCTTTGGTTACCTACATTCGTGTTAGATCATCTTCCATGCTTTTTACGATTGTATATTGCCACTTTTAGGGTGCTACAATCAGTTTTTCCTTGTGAGTCATCCCCTCTTCTTATTTGAACTCCCTTCAAACTAAAACACATCAACTCTTTGATAGCCTCTGAGACATCCTCTTCCTCGATCACCAATAATAGTGATAGATCGAGTGGTTTTCCCTCTTATTTGACCAACTTTCCAAGAATTCAAATTACCACATTGAAATTAAATGGTCCTAATTATTTTCTTTGGGCACAATTGGTTGAAATGTTTATTGGTGGAAAAGGAAAGAACAGTTATCTCACAAAGACGGACAAACAACCTGCACCAACTGACACTACTTACCCCTAATGGTTTACTAATGACTCTATGGTCTAATCTTGGCTAGCTACATCTATGCAAACACACATTGCGACTAGTTTTATGTTCTCCAAGACATCAAAATAAATATGAGATTCCGCAAAGAGTATCTACTCACAACGTCAAAATAATGTTAGAATATTTAATTTTGAGCATGAGATTTCTTGCTTTTCGCAAGGTGACTCTTTAGTCACCACCTATATATCACAGCTACGTGCTCGATGGAAAAAGTTGACCTTCTAATCCTTTTCCTATGCTTGGGACCTTCTTGATGAGATATTATATGCGTCGATTCTGGATAAGAATCAAAATTTTCAGTTTCTAGCAGGTCTTCGGGATGAATTTGAGTATGCGAGAGTTCACTTATTGGGTATGGATCATTTTCCATCCCTATAGACTACGTATTATTATTTCTTACCTGATGAGAGTCATCGCACAATTGTCCTACCTCACTCTTTAGGATACCACTTTGTTATACTTGCTCGCATACCTTCTTCACAGCCTTCCAATGGATCTATGTCTACAAGTCAACGACATAAGTGTGATCATTGTAGAAAGTTAAGGCCAGTTACCATGTGCTTTATGGTCATCCTAATCAGAAACGTCAACTGTCTCAATGATCTTTAGTTCATGTAATCTCTCAATTAACTATTAATCCGACACTTCCTTCAGCTACTACCTCCTCCTCGGATTCGGTATCTATATCCCAAGTTGAGCTTGACAAGTTCAGGAAATTCTTCAATTAGATAGAGATTTCATCTTAGTCGGTATCTACTTTCGTTAACTTAAGTACCTTTGCATTTGCACATAGTGTTTCTACCATTTCCTTACCATGGATCATTGATTCTGGTGCCTCAAATAACATGACCAATATATTCTCCATGTTCAAAACCTATAATATTTGTTCTGGTCATTGCAAGATTCACCTCGTTGATAGTTTTTTATCTTCTACAGTTGGTCAAGGTCAATTTTCTGTTACGCCATCTTTATCCTTCACTAATACACTGCATGTTCCTTAACTTATTACTAATCTTATCTTTAGTAGTAGCATTACCAAGCATTTGAATTGTAGTGTAACTTTTTATTTTTCTCCTTGTATTTTTCAAGATCTGGGGTTGAAGAGGATGATTGTCATTGGACTTGAGTGAATGATTTGTATCTATTGGACGCATCTGTTTCACTTAACGCTCATTTTGTTTCTAAGCTTAGTAGTAGTCAGTCCAATAAGGCACTTGTGATGCGTTGGCACTTACGCTTAAGCTATATTTCCTTTGAATATTTGAAATACATGTTCCCTATTTTATTTAATAATAATAATTTACTTGATTTTCTTGTGAAACTTGTCAATTATATAAATATGTTTGTTTTCATTATCCTATTATTACGAATACTACTGCACCTGTTCTGTTTGACCTAATTCACTCTAATGTGTGGGGTCCTTCCTTCGTCATATTCACTTTTGGTTTTCACTATTTTGTCTTGTTCATCGATGACCACAGTCGTACCACTTAGATCTATCTTATGAAACATAAGAATGAAATATATGGGATCTTCAAGCAATTTCTTGCTGTAGACACCCCATTTTTGCATCCGCCTGATTAATCAACTCGTCAACCCGAACGCAAGGATTCCCAATGATGGATGTGTATTCCATTGCTTTACTTTGTTACCAGATTTGTTTCAGAAATCCAGATGAGGTATCTCGAATTGACAAAACCTTAGAAACCACGCTACACTAGGAAAATACGACCCCAGAAACCTAGAAATCATCATCTTGCAGACCAAAAAGAAGCTTCACGATAAAAATCACTAAAAAATTGACCAAATTATCAAAATACCCCTAACATCAAAACAACCCTAGAGCCTACGTTACGCTTAGGAAATTCTCTCGAACACATAAAATAACAAATCGGAACCAAATAGATCATTTCACCAATTTTAACAGAATTTGACAAAATTACGAAAATGCCCCTCATAAAGTTCACAATCATTTCACATAAAATTTTCATAAAGGATACAAACCAACATTTCCATTGAATTCCTTACGAAAAACTGATTCTAAAACATCCTAGAACATCAAAAACTGACTTAAAACGTGAAAAGCCCTCTCCGGGGGCAAAACGGTAATTTCACAATTTTCATGATAAAAAATTCCGAAATTAATAAATAAAATATGAAATAATTAAATTTAAACATTAATGAAATTAATTTAAAATTTTGAACCTAAAAAATCGATTAATCGGGCTCTCAGGCAAAATTGTTGAGGGTTCGTGGGATATTTCTTTAAGGACCCCTCCATTTGGGGGTCCAAAGAATTAAAGAAATAATGGAGGGGCCTTCTCCAAAAATTTAAAGTAAATCAAGCAAGACTGAAGTCAAGGTATTAAAGTCAATCAAGTGAAACTAAAGTCAAAATTAAAGTCAATTAAGCAAGACTAAAGTCAAAATATTAAAAGTCAATCAATTAAGACTAAAGTCAAAACATTAAAAGTCAATCAAATAAGACCAAAAGTCATAATAGAATTCTAATTAAATAATAACTCTATCTAATAGAGTTCTAACTTAAAAATAATTCTACCTAAAACAATTCTAATTAAAACACAATTCTACCTAAAACAATTCTAATTAAAACACAATTCTACCTAAAACAAGTCAAACTAAAACACAACTCTAATTAAAAGATCTCTAATTAAACACTAACTCTACCCAAATCAACCCCTAAAAACATCTATAAATAGAGGTGCTCACACCCTATTTTCGTATCAAATTATAAACCCTAAGAGAAGTAGGTCTAGAAGCTCCCCTAGCCCCCCATAAACCCTAGTTTTGGAGCCCCAACTCCTTAGCTAACATCCCTCCTTCAATTTTAGTCTAGAAAACACCCAAAAGCCTTCTAAAAACATCCCCAAATCCGCAACGAACTTGAAGAGTTCAGATTCAAAAAACAAGGAGATACCTTGCCTCGGAGATCCGAAGTCAAATCCGGAAGCAGAACGAAGCAAGGGAGCACGGTACAAGGAGTTCTTTTTGTCAGATCTGAGGAAACCAAGTCCTTGCCATCGGAAAGGTAAACCTTTTATTTTTATTTATTTTCTTATCTAGGTTTTAGCAATGTAATTTACTTGGGAATTTAGTAGAGACCGGCTTTGGCCGGGCGGGGTTGGTGCCTAACACCTTCCAACTCCGTAACTTGATCCCCGAATTCAGTTTTTTTTTGTTTTAGATTAGTTTTTATCCGTTTAGAGTCATTGATCGGTTCCTAGACCGTAATAACTAGGTGGCGACTCCCAAACCTCAAGGGTCAAAAGCGGATCCGCGCACCCCGCGGATCGAGGGCGCTTTCAGTGGCGACTCCACTGGGGACATTGAGGATCAAACTTGAAAAACCCCAAGTATGGGGACATTGCCAATGACCTAGTTTTATTTGTTTTGCTTATTTTATTTAATTTTTAGTTAGTTTCATGTTATTGTTTCTTTATTATTTTTATTCTTGTTGGTACGTCATTGATTGTTTGATTCTACTTGGAGCACTTTGATTTAACATATCATCTCTATGGTTTAATCAAGGGCCATTCGGAATGATCCGAAATAATACGAGATTTCGAAGGAATATTTTTATTAGTTATTTGTTTTTTCGCTTATTAGGTAGGTATTCGTTTTTATTTTAGTTTATTAGGCAAGACATGCTGTCCATTGACAGCATATAGAGTTTCAAAAAAAAAAAAAAAAAAAAAGCAAAAAAAAGCAACAACTGCCAAGCCTCAATGGTGCGCCCCAAGTAAAGCGATGTGAGCTTTTTTCAACGATTTTCATTGGGGTGCCATAAGCAAAATCTCGCTTTTATTTTTTTAATCCTTTCTTTTAAGGGAAGTCTTCTTCCCCATGTGATCAGTCTCGATAGAGACTCGAGAAGTCTTTTCCTCGAAAGTTCCAAACCCCATGTTTTGGTTAATAAGCTCGAACGATCCCGAGGTTTTGAGTCTGTTTTGGTCTGATACTTCGCGGCCAAATGAGAACCATGAACCGAAATAACGAGAGGGAGACCATCGCGGTTCCTCAAACTCTCCCCTTGTGTTCACTTAGAAATAGAAAACCTGCATTCTCATGGAGTTTTGTACGGTTTTGAACTCATGATTCAAGGTTGAACGATCGTTGATGATGCGGTGAGTTGATTTCTGTTGAACTAAAAGAAAATTGATTCAAAGAACGAACGGCTGGAGAAGAAGTCCAGAAAGAGATTTCTCTCATCACAGCGCTGAAATGGCGAACAATTCGTCGAAAAATCCCATGTTACAGGCTGATCTCGACGCTGTTATAGGTTGATCTCGACGCTGGTCTGCTGTTATGAGTTGATCTCGACGCTGGTCTGCTGTTATGAGTTTGATCTCGACGTTAAGCTTCTGCTGATCTCGACGGTAATCTACTGTTAAGGGTTGATCTCGACGTTAAGCGTTGATCTCAACGTTAAGCTGCTGTTGAGCTCGACGCTGGTCTGCTGTCGATCTCGACGCTGGCCTGCTGTTATAGGATGATCTCGACGATTTAACCTGCTGATCTCGACGGTTTAACCTGCTGATCTCGACGACTAGGCTGCTGTTATAGGTTGATCTCGACGTTGAGCTCGACGTTATCCTGCTGTTTTAAAACAAAATCAATTTTTTTTTTTTTAAAAAAAAGAGGAAATTAATTTGTTTCTAAAAAAGAAAAAATCAAAATAATAAAAAAAAAGATTGGAGATTTTCTTTTCATAAAAAAAAGGAGTTCAAAAAAACAACAAAGTCATTTTCTAAATGTTACCAATAGCAACATATATTCAAGTTTTCTTTGTTTTGTTTTTTGAATTTCCTTGATTGGGCTCAATTTATTTTAGAAAAAAAATTAAAAAATAAATGAACAAAACCATCCTCATTATCTCATCAATCATCATTATACCTTTAATTCAATACCCTTAGAAATTTCGAATTATTTCGGGTCGCCCCAAAACACCCTTGATTGGACTATAAAATTTATCAAATCATTGCGATGATCGGGTCTAATTGATTGCCACATATCATATATGTGCATGTTTAAATCGTGAAGCGGACCATATTATTAATTCATGATAATTGCCTATTTAATATGCCATAATATCATTGGGAATGCATGTTTGATGTTGGTCACAATGTTGATCATGATTAAATATTATGTGATTGGAATGGTGCTTAGATCCATATAATTCATGTTATAATGATTGGTTTGATTGGGCCATGGGCCCATTTGTTTGGAAAAGGCCCCGGGCACACCCCACCTTACTTTGCACACACCACATGCACGTTTACCGCTTTACTCACTTACACGTCCCATTTAGCCAACGTGGCACTAGTGCGTGGCCCGGTCTCTTCGGAGATGCGACGTCATTCATGAAACCCACAACTCCAGTCACGTACCTTAGGGTATATCGAACTGGGGCATCAATACCGTCTGATCAGGTGATTCTGAGAGACATATTGATGCACCCATGCTGGGGTGACCTGAGCCTTTGTCCTATTGTAAGCCACACAGTCACATGTCCCGATTGCCAACGTAGTACTAGTACGTGGTCGGTCCCCTCGTGGGATGCCAAACCATTTATGAAAGCTACAACTCTTGACTCGTACCCGTAGGTATAAAAGGTAATCTAAGTATATCAATTGCACTTCTTGGTCAAAACCGGTGCCTAAGCAAGATCTTGCCCCGCTGTACCCTACTGTACGAGGGGGATAGACTACGTCTATTCTAGACGAGAGGTATTTAAGTGGGCCCTTGCTCAGCATTGTGCGCCACCTCTCAACTGGAGATCAAACTGGCTTTTTTGGCTTCAGAGAAGTGAATTGAGGTTTTAGATTATCACCTATACGGTATATCAAACCAAGTCACCACGTATCGAAAGGTATATAGGTGTGCTTGGGCAAGGGTGGCCAGATAAAAATGCATTGCACGTAGTAAGCCTAGAGTCTAGAAACCTTCCCCATAGGTCACGACTCGAACTTATCGTGGGTGTTCCCGGGTTGTTTATTGAATGAATGTCCTGTTGTTGGATGAATGTATGTGAGTGATGTGAATGATGAGATCAAAGTGTATGATTGTCCTCAAGGATCAAAGAAATTTTATTTTTGAAAATTAAAACGGGTGCACCGACCCAGTAAAGAATCCATTCTTTTACAATAATGACCCAGTCCATCCCGATCCAACAATCATGATGGACCGGGCCAGTTAAATCAAAATGGAAATCGAATTTTCAAAGAAGAAAAAGAAAATATTTTTCAAAAAAGATTATTTTCCAAAAGAAGTGTTCTTTAGAAGAAACATTTTCCAGAAAATATATTTTCCAGAAAATATTTTCCATAAGAATGAAATTTTCCAAAAGAAAATAAATTAATCTTTTACATGGACCATTGGAAGAGTACTAAAATCCTCTTTTGTGTCAAACCAGGATGTTAGCCGCCGGCGATAACCCAATCGATCAGTTAGTCAAAACAACCGTCATAGGGATGCACCCTGTAGAGAAGATCAATTTTGGGAGATTCATGTTGAGGAGTGCTCTTTACTTCCATGAGTTTGAGATAGACTGGAACCTCTTACATGCTATGGCTAAACGATGGAACCCCTACCTTCACATATTCCACATTGGGCGTATACACTTGTGCCCTACTCACGAGGATTTTTGTGGTATTATGGGGATATCCACTTCAGGACCTCTAGTCCGGCCCTCATTGAAGACCGGATATTCTGGTGCCCTCGCCACAGGATTGAATATTTCCAAAGAAGAAGCCAAGGCCCTAATCCATAACGGGAGACTGGATTTAGTACCTTTACTGGGCCCGTACCGCTCCCGCAGTCATCCTATCAATGTAAAACCCGAAGCCTGGCGAGCCACTAGAGACTATCGATTATGCTTAGGAATCCTAGCCCAATACATACTGACCTCTAATAGTGATGGCCAAACTATCCCTGAGTCCTTCATAGATATAGCCTCTCAACTCTCGAGGAAAGCCAACCCAGTACCCCTCATCTTAGCTGAAACCTTCTCAGGTCTAGATGCCATAAAAAATGGTGAGCGGGAAAGCTTCAAAGGAAGTCCCCACTTACTCTATATGTGGCTTTGTGATCGTCTTAAGATTGTAGATGTTCCCTCAAACCTCGAATATGGGCCAGAACACTTCTCCAAGAGAAACCTGTTAGTGCGTCACAACTCAGTCAAAGCCTGGAGTAAATGGTTAGACTCTCGCTTAGCTCGTCATATCGGTTTTAAGATGTCCTTGGTGGATGACTGATCCCCCTTCTAGGAACCAAAGGATCCTACTATGTCCGTCTGATGGTTTAGAAGAAACATCTTTTTACCATCCTAATTTGATCCCAGAACAGTATGATGTACCCATAGAGTTATCCTTATCTCAACCCAAAGCTTTCTTTTCCCCCGAGCCTTTGACTGAAAAGTTAGTACACCTCATTGAGAAAGCATGGAACAAGCGCACCTTAGGGTATCCAGACGGACCAGCAGAATTCAGAGAGCCAGTTGTTAGAACCAAGAGGGTCAAGCCTGACAGCAATCCTGATGACCATCAAGACAAAGCCAAGCGTCCATGTAAAAATAGTTCAAATCAAATTTGTTGAAAGATGTTTTAATAAGAACATATTGTCAATCATTTTCAATAAAACTATCTTTCTTTTTGAATAATATTTATCTTTTCAAATACTCATTGTGTGAATGGATTAATTAATGGATTGGTGCACAAACCTCAATAAAATGATTCTTAAAAATGTTATCAAGGGGGTAATACGAAATTGACTAAATCTACCTTTGATGGGGTCATATAGGATTATCATTGCGCCTAAACTCAAGCGTCCACCTCCTAGTTGGAGTCGTAAGTCCAGTCGGTTAGAAAGAACCACAGTACCAAGTCAACAAGCAGAGATGGCGTCAGAATCTGAGCTCACAGAGATCCGTAAGATCTTGGCAGCCTTTGCCAATGATATCAGCAATATAAAAGGCAAAGTGGAAATGTTAGAACAGACCTCGGAATCAACGGGAATTCCCTTAGATGACCCAAAGGGAAAAAAGGTTGAAGAGAAACGTCCACGTGAAGTCTTCGAGCTCGACGGAGACGAAGAGTATGTTGATGAAAATCCGGCATTATCTAATAGAATGTCTCAATTGGAGTCAGCAATGAAGAGTATAAAGGGTATTGATGAAATCGCAGCAGGCATTGAAGCTTTGAATCGCATCCCTAGATCCATTTGCCAGAAAAGTTTGTGATGCCTGAAATGGACAAGTTCAGTGGGACAGGGTGTGCAAAAACACATCTTAAGGTGTATGTTACCAACATGCGCACTATGGGGCTCAGCGACGAACAAATGACATTGTTGTTCCAAAGAACTCTATCGGATCAGCACTACGGTGGTTAATGTCTCAAGATCCAGTTACTGTGGGTACATGGGAAAACATGTCAAAGGCCTTCTGGCATCAGTATAAGTACAGTACCGAGATTGAGACTTCAAGAAGGGATTTGGAAGCAACTAAACAGAAAAATGGGGAGACATTCACTGATTTCATTGGTCGCTGGAGGGCCAAGGCTTCTCAAATGTGGGATAGACCTTCGGAGAAGGAACAAGTAGCAATTATCCTAAAGAACCTCTCCAAGGATATGCTCAACACCTAGTGGCCCAATACCTCCCTACATTTGAATCCTTGTTGCAAGCCGGGAGCCAACTTGAGGATGCGTTTGCCTCTGGGATCCTTTCTAACCCCTCAGATAACAAGCCTAAGAAACCATATGTTCCCAAACCCAACATCAACCATACTTACATCGCCAATACCTCAGTTACCCCGACTCAACCCCCAGCCCGGAATAATAACCAGGTTCACCCAAGTCAACCTCGAACTCCGCGTCAATTTATCAATCTAGGGATGACCCTTACCGTAGCTTTGCACAAACTGTTGAAGAAATGTTTGCTTACCCCGATTCAACCCCGACCTTTACCAAATCCCTTGCCAGCCGGACACAACCCCAACTTATTCTGTGAATTTCATCAAAATCCTGGCCATCACACGGATCGATGTATCACCCTGCGCCATGCAATTCAAAACCTTATTGATAACAAAAAGATCACGATCCCTAGCGCACCAAATGTCACCACTAATCCACTACCTGCTTATCAACCTCCACCAACCCTGAACATGGTTTCTCACACCCCATTACCATTCGACCCTGTTTCTCTCATCCATCCAATCCGAGTTAAACCACCCAGTTACCCCCTTGCCGGGATAGCCTTCACTGATGAGGTTTTCACTACAAACTATGAACCGTTTGATTTAACCTCGGATGATACCTATTGTTTATCCCCGCCTCGTTACGATAGTCCCGCGTTCACTAGTTACCTATTGGCCCAGATGAATCTGAAAAACCCTGTATCTTTAACAGACGAAGATCCATACGTGTTGACTGAAGAAGATGAGCCCTTCTCCCTTTTCTGTGATGAAGTTAGACATATGACTCGAGGTGGAAGAGTTTTTAAGCCACAAGAACTCTGTGTTGAAAATCCTGCAGCCCTGGCAAGAAAAGAAGGAGAAGATCCCACTAAGGAAAGCATCGAAGAGGATAACTCCGTGATCAAACAGTTGAAAAAATCAGGGGCTAATATCTCAGTATGGGGTTTACTCATGGCTTCCACTGCTCATAGGGAGGCTGTTCTCAAAGCACTAAACACAGCCCAAGTCTCCCTTGATACTTCTCCAGATCAGCTAGCCAGTATAGTGGGGGCAACTTACGTGGAGAATATTCTATCCTTCTCGGACTCAGATCTCCCAAAAGAAGGGGCAAGCCATACTAAGCCACTGCACATTACAGTTGACTGTAACGGAATGAGGGTACCTTTAGTTTTGATTGATAACGGGAGTGCACTAAATGTTTGCCCGCTGAAAACGGCTACTTGTCTCGGATTTAAGGCTGAAGATCTCAAACCTACTAATCAAGGTGTTAGAGCTTACGATAACACCAAGAGAGATGTATTGGGAATTTTGCACCTTCGACTGTCCACAGGCATAGCTGAATTTCCTGTGGAATTTCAGGTTATTGATATCCAGTCCTCTTTCAATCTACTGTTAGGGAGACCATGGTTACACCAGATTAAAGCCATCCCTTCTACGCTACACCAGAAGGTCAAGGATGGGCTGGTAATTACTCTTCATGGAGATGCTGAAATTGTAGGGATCATAAATAATACTGAGGCTAAGGATAAGCCGTTGCTTGAGATTCAACCAGAACAACAGGGAGTAGAGCTCAGTGGGTTCGAGTTTGAAAAGGTATGCTCAGTCCAATGGGATCAAGCCATGAAGGAGTATTTTCCAATGGAAAATACCTATAATTGTTGCATGGCCAATATATTCAAGAAAATGAGATTCTTCCCTGGTATGGGCTTAGGTCGCAAACAGCAAGGTATTAAAGAGGCACCATTAATTAAAGAGGCCATCGGCACATTCGGACTAGGATATAAGCCTACTAAGGAAGATTGGGCCCAATATTGGAAGACAAAACGGGATAAGGCCATTGCTAAAAGGCAAAGGCGTACCACAGATCTCATTAAAATGAAGCCCTATCGAAAGACCCTCAATGGTTACTTTGTGAAAGAAGGAGAAGACTTCCGCTACTGTGGGTTCCCAGAGCCATTTATTGATCACATCACAGGTACTCGTCTGCCGGGGTTTGAAATTTTCTTTGGCATGGAACGGCCCGAAGAGGAAGCAAGCATAGAAGTTAAGGAGAAGAAGGTTGAAGACTGGCAACTCGATCTGGACTCCCTCAACATCGATCAGCTATTCATTGAAGATCATAGTATCTTAGTGTTATCAGTTGGGAAAGGAATCCCAAATCCTCAGTCTGTAATCAAACCCGCTGTTGGGTCTCTATCAAATTATCATGTAGTCAGTCCTGTGTTGCATGTCAAGGCTGGGTCTGTCGATCCCATTAGTCCTGTTCAGTCTGACATGCCAGTTGAGTCATTTATTTCTGTTGAGTCGAGTAAGTTAGTTGTTTCTGCTGAGTCTGTTATTTATAGGGAGTCTGTTTTTCCTGCTGAGTCGAGTGAGTCTGTCAAGCCTGCAATGAGTCCTGTTACCCCATCTCTTTTCAATGAAATGAAAGAAATTTTTGATTACCCTGAGCGCAATAATAATTCAACTAATAATCTAGCTTCGGAGGGAGAGTCTTCTGACGAAGAACCTCCCTTTGAAATAATCAAATTACTTAAACAAGAAGAGGAACGTCAGGCTCAACCTCTAATAGAGGAAGTAGAGGTTATCAACCTCGGAACAAAAGAAAGTCCTCAAGAAATTCGTATAGGGGTCACTTTATCTCCCGATGAACGCAAAGGGATAGTAGATTTACTCAGAAAGTTCAAAGACGTGTTCGCGTGGTCTTACGAGGATATGCCGGGAGTAAGCACAGATATTGTCCAACATCGGATTCCGTTATATCCTGATGCTCGACCAATCAAACAGAAACTTCGACGTATGAAGCCGGAATGGGCTTTGAAAATCAAAGAAGAAGTTACGAAGCAGATTAACGCTGGATTTTTGGAAGTAGTAGAATACCCTGAGTGGATTGCCAATGTCGTCCCGGTGCCGAAAAAGGATGGAAAAGTTAGAATGTGTGTGGATTTTAGAGACTTAAACAAAGCAAGCCCAAAGGATAGTTTCCCTTTACCACACATAGATGTTCTAGTAGACAGTACAGCAGGACACGCGTTGTTGTCCTTCATGGATGGGTTTTCAGGGTACAATCAGATAAAGATGGATCCTCGAGATATGCAAAAGACGTCGTTCATCACACAGTGGGGGACCTTCTGTTACAAGGTCATGCCTTTTGGTTTGAAGAACGCTGGAGCTACCTATCAAAGAGCAGCCACGACTTTACTACATGACATGATACACAAAGAGGTCGAAGTCTATGTAGATGATATGATAGTCAAATCCAAAGAACGACTAGGGCATGTTACAGTGTTAGAAAAATTTCTCACAAGGATTCAAAAGTACCAACTCCGCCTCAACCCACAGAAATGTGTATTCGGAGTAACTTCTGGAAAGCTGTTGGGATTTGTAGTCAGTCAGAGAGGAATCGAAGTAGACCCTGTAAAGATTAAAGCTATCCAAGAGATGCCGCCTCCCGAGACTGAAAAACAGATTCGAGGTTTTCTGGGCAGAATCCAGTATGTTAGCAGGTTCATCGCTCAACTCACCAATGTCTGCGAACCTATTTTCAAGCTTCTCAAGAAGAATGAGCCAACAGTTTGGAATGAGCAATGTCAAAAGGCTTTCGACCAAGTCAAGGAGTATCTCTTAAATCCACCTATTTTGGTCCCACCTACACCGGGTGAGCCACTTCTTCTTTATCTGTCAGTCACAGAAGAAGCTATGGGATGCATGCTTGCACAGTATGACAAAGATACTCGCAAAGAAAGGGCCATCTACTACATCAGTAAGAAGATGTTAGAATATGAACGAAAGTATTCATCCTTGGAGAAAACTTGCTTAGCATTGGTTTGGGCTACTCAGAGACTCCGGCATTATATGCTGTCTCATTCAATTATCCTATTATCTCGGATGGATCCTCTCAAGTATCTTTTTGAGAAACCGGCGTTAACAGGGAGAACCGCACGATGGTTACTGTTGCTATCAGAGTTTGACATCACGCATGTTACGCAGAAATCCATCAAGGGGAGAGCTGTAGCAGAATACTTGGCAGATCACCCTGTAGTAGAAGGAATAAGGCCTGTCGATCAATTTCCAGATGAGAACATCTTGCATGTTAAGGAAGAACCGCAGAACCAAACATGGCAGTTATACTTTGATGGAGCGGCCAATCAAAATGGGTATGGAATAGGGGCAGTCTTGTTATCTCCAGAAGGGTGTCATATTCCTATCGCTATTAAGTTAGCTTTCTCGAACACTAATAACACGGCTGAATATGAGGCGTGCATCGCAGGGCTCGAAGCTGCTTTGAACCTGGGCATTACAGAAATTGAGGTTTTCGGGGATTCGGCCTTGGTCATACATCAGTCATTGGAAGAATGGAAGACTAGAGATGAAAAGTTGAAACCCTATCATGAGTATTTGCTAAACTTAGTCAGTAAGTTTAAAGCTATCCTGTTCCAACACCTGTCAAGGGAAGATAACAGATTTGCTGACTCCTTAGCAACTTTATCTTCAATGATCCATTTGCCCCCTGGCATGGAATTGAGGCCAATCACGGTTGAAGTCAAAATAAACCCGCATACTGCCATCAGATCAACATTGCTACTCGACTACCCGATGGAAAGCCATGGTACACAGACATAAAGAAAGTGTTGGAAAAACAAGAATTCCCGGAAGAAGCATCGAGGAAAGAACGACAGACCCTACTAAGATTAGCGTCTCAATTTATCCTGTGCGCAGGAAGCTTATACAAAAGGTCTTATGATGGGATTCACTTGTCGTGTGTTGATGAAGATCAAGCTGAACAGATAATGATTGAACTACATTCAGGAGAATGTGGCCCTCACATGAGTGGGAAAATGTTAGCCAAGAAGATTATGAGACAAGGATACTACTGGCCCACGATGGAAACAGATTGTCATCACATGGTCAAAACTTGTCATAAGTGCCAAATACATGCGAACTTGATACATGTGCCACCATCTCAATTAGTGGGTCTGACCTCACCATGGCCTTTCTCAGTTTGGGGAATTGACATTATTGGTAAAATATCACCTAAGGCATCGAACGGGCACGAATACATCCTGGTTGCCATCGATTATTTTACCAAATGGGTTGAAGCTGCCTCTTATGCTGTCCTCACTGCGTCTCGAGTTGCAAAGTTTATTCAAACGAACATCATTAGTCGATACGGAGTACCTTCAGAGTTGATATCCGATAATGGGTCGCACTTCAAAGCTGAGGTTATCAAATTGTGTTCAAAGTTTAAAATCTCACACCATAAATCATCTCCTTACCGACCTCAGACTAACGGAGCAGTCGAAGCAGCTAATAAGAATATTAAGACTATCCTCAGGAAAATGTGCCAATCACATCGAGATTGGTCAGAAAAACTGCCATTTGCATTATGGGCATATCGAACCTCAATTCGATCCTCCACTGGAGCTACTCCCTACTCCTTAGTGTATGGCATGGAAGCAGTCTTGCCAGTTGAAATGGAGATTCCATCTCTCAGGATTTTGTTAGAAAGTCAGTTGTCAGAAGCAGATTGGGTTCGTCAACGGTATGAAGAGTTGAATTTGATCGAGGAAAAACGACTGAGAGCGTTGTATCACGTGCAAGCTTATCAAAGAAGAGTCGCCCGTGCGTTTGACAAGAAAATCAAGGCCCGTCACTTACAAGTCGGGGATTTAGTACTCAAAGAGAACAGGGCACCGATTTTTGATCCCAGGGGGAAGTTCAAACCAAATTGGGGAGGTCCGTTCATCATCAAAGAAATATTACCAGGAAAAGCTGTCAAACTTCAAGATCATGATGGAATCGAATTACCAGAACCAACCAACCTTGACCAAGTCAAACGGTACTACATTTAAGGAGGCCATCTTTGGCCGAATCAATTTCCTTGCTACCCAGTTCATTATCTCCTTTCTCAGCCTTTTGCAGCCTTTTTTATATTGTGCCTTGTATTTCTTAGCCCGATCACCTAACCTAGGGGAGGGAAGTTTCGAACTACGTTTTGGTCTGATCCCAAAATTCTGGGGTACGTAGGCAACCTGAGAAGTTACTTCAGGCCCGACCACATCAATAAAAAAAATCTATTTCCCCACAAAATAATAAAAAAAAATCAAGAAAAAAATTCAAAAGAAAAGAAATCATCCAAAATGGGGAAGAAAATTTAAAGAAAAAGAAATAATTTAAAAGGAAATGCCACACAAGGGGCATTTGGGTTTTTGAGCCTCAAAATCCTTTCTTTTTTACCCAGTCCCAAGCCTACCTATAAAAGTCCTCCTAAGTACCGTGCGAGAAGTCAAGGAAGATAGCAAAGCATGATCAGACAGCAACTCCAGAAGTTCAGAAGAGAAGAAAAAGATAAAAAATGATGAAGCCTGCTAAGTTGAAAACCCGAAAAGGGCGACTTAGGCAAAAATTAAGGCAAGCTCGCAAGGTTGAAAATCTGAAAGGACAACTTTGGCAACAATCAGAGCAAAGAAAAAGAGAAGAGCTCGCTAGATCGAAAACCTGAAAAGGCGATCTAGGCAAAAGCTAGAGCAAGCTCGCTAGATTGAAAACCTGAAAAGGCGATCTAGGCAAAAGTTAGAGCAACAAAGAAAAACAGAAGAAAATCCCAAGCTGAGAGCGGTCCGAGCTGAAACATCAGAAGTCCGAATAATCAAGTTCAATACTTAGCTTAAACCAGGCATAGACTCAGAAGCCACAAGTATCTTGTCTACGATCGATCTGAAAATGTTTACTTCCCCAAGTGAACCAAGGGAGATAAGGGTGAATTCTATGATGAAACTCGAAAGGAAATAATTTTGTACTCTTGAGCCTGACTCAAAACCTTCAATAAAATTAATCAAAATTAAAAGTTGAGTCTTTATTGCGCTTGTGGTAATCAATTATTTCAAACCTTCATACAAGGGGCATTTTCTTTTTTTTTTAATGTAACTTTTCCCCCTTATACTAGGGGCATTTTTTTTATGATGTGTTCAATTATTTTCAAGGCCATGGTCATTGTCAAACTAGGGGCATTTTGTCTTCGAGCAATGTTAATCCTAAAAAATAATAGGAACCCCAAAGTTAAGGTTACCCTCTTGATAACAGTTTTTCGAAAAACTTTTGAGGTTCAAAAGAAATAAAAACTCAGGTTTTAAATTCATAAAACTTTTTGATAAATCCTTGAGGTTCAAACAAAAGCATTTGGATCTCACATAGGAGATATAACATTCTTTCGTTCTCCAGATTCTTTTCCAGATTCAATCATTCTTGGAATCAATCATTTCTCTTCCAGATTCATTATCTTCCAGATTTATTCGTTCTCCGATTCGTTCTAATCAGTTTTCTCCAAAATTCATTCATTTCTTTGCCAGTTTTGCTCAGTCTCCGCCAAGGGTTATCTTGGATTTTGTTCAGTCTCCGCCAAGGGTTATCTTGGATTTTGCTCAGTTGCCGCCAAGGGTTATCTTGGATTTTGCTCAGTTTCCGCCAAGGGTTATCTTGGATTTTGCTCAGTTGCCGCCAAGGGTTATCTTGGATTTTGCTCAGTTGCCGCCAAGGGTTATCTTGGATTTTGCTCAGTTTCCGCCAAGGGTTATCTTGGATTTTGCTCAGTTTCCGCCAAGGGTTATCTTGGATTTTGCTCAGTTGCCGCCAAGGGTTATCTTGGATTTTGCTCAGTTGCCGCCAAGGGTTATCTTGGATTTTGCTCAGTCTCCGCCAAGGGTTATCTTGGATTTTGCTCAGTTGCCGCCAAGGGTTATCTTGGATTTTGCTCAGTCTCCGCCAAGGGTTATCTTGGATTTTGCTCAGTTGCCGCCAAGGGTTATCTTGGATTTTGCTCAGTTTCCGCCAAGGGTTATCTTGGATTTGCTCAGTTGCCGCCAAGGGTTATCTTGGATTTTGCTCAGTTGCCGCCAAGGGTTATCTTGGATTTTGCTCAGTTGCCGCCAAGGGTTATCTTGGATTTTGCTCAGTTCCGCCAAGGGTTATCTTGGATTTTGCTCAGTTGCCGCCAAGGGTTATCTTGGATTTTGCTCAGTTGCCGCCAAGGGTTATCAAATTTTGCTCAGTTGCCGCCAAGGGTTATCTTGGATTTTGCTCAGTTTCCGCCAAGGGTTATCTTGGATTTTGCTCAGATGCCGCCAAGGGTTATCTTGGATTTTGCTCAGTTATCGTCGAGGGTTTTCTCGAAATTTTACTCAAATTATGCCTAGTTTATGCTCAGTCTATGCTCAATTTATGCTCAGGTTTTACTCAATTTTCACAATGCACACACTTGCACATTTGCACTTTTTAGTCAGGGAGAATTTTCTAAAATTCAAGGATCTGACACCGTCAGTGAGAGTTTGCGCTCAAGGACCTGACAACCTTTTAATTCGGGGAGAGCTTTACCCTCAAGGATCCGAACACCTTGACGAATTGCTAAATCAGGCTGCAAAATGAACTGTCACTAGCTTTGGCATTCAGATATCGCACTATCTACCAAAATAGATTTGCTATCTAGTTTGCTTCAACCCTCTGCCAAAGAGGGGCATCTGTAGACACCCCATTTTTGCATCCGCCTGATTAATCAACTCGTCAACCCGATCGCAAGGATTCCCAATGATGGATGTGTATTCCATTGCTTTATTTTGTTACCAGATTTGTTTCAGAAATCCAGATGAGGTATCTCGAATTGACAAAACCTTAGAAACCACGCTACGCTAGGAAAATACGACCCCAGAAACATAGAAATCATCATCTTGCAGACCAAAAAGAAGCTTCACGATAAAAATCACTAAAAATTGACCAAATTACCAAAATACCCCTAACCTCAAAACAACCCTAGAGCCTACGTTACGCTTAGGAAAACTCTCTCGAACACATAAAATAACAAATCGGAACCAAATAAATCATTTCACCAATTTTAACAGAATTTGACAAAATTACGAAAATGCCCCTCATAAAGTTCACAATCATTTCACATAAAAATTTTCATAAATGACACAAACCAATATTTCCATTGAATTCCTTACGAAAAACGATTCTAAAACATCCTAGAACATCAAAAACCGACTTAAAACGTGAAAAGTCCTCTCCGGGGGTAAAACGGTAATTTCACAATTTTCATGATAAAAAATTCGAAATTAATAAATAAAATATTAAATAATTAAATTTAAACATTAATGAAATTAATTTAAAAATTTGAACCTAAAAAATCGATCAATCGGACTCTCAGGCAAAATTGTTGAGGGTTCGTGGGATATTTCTTTAAGGACCCCTCCATTTGGGGGTCCAAAGAATTAAAGAAATAATGGAGGGGGGTTCTCCAAAAATTAAAAGTAAATCAAGCAAGACTGAAGTCAAGGTATTAAAGTCAATCAAGTGAGACTGAAGTCAAAATTAAAGTCAATTAAGCAAGACTAAAGTCAAAATATTAAAAGTCAATCAATTAAGACTAAAGTCAAAACATTAAAAGTCAATCAAATAAGACCAAAAGTCATAATAGAATTCTAATTAAATAATAACTCTATCTAATAGAGTTCTAACTTAAAAATAATTCTACCTAAAACAATTCTAATTAAAACACAATTCTACTTAAAATAAGTCAAACTAAAACACAACTCTAATTAAAAGATCTCTAATTAAACACTAACTCTACCCAAATCAACCCCTAAAAACATCTATAAATAGAGGTGCTCACACCCTATTTTCGTATCAAATTATAAACCCTAAGAGAAGTAGGTCTAGAAGCTCCCCTAGCCCCCCATAAACCCTAGTTTTGGAGCCCCAACTCCTTAGCTAACATCCCTCCTTCAATTTTAGTCTAGAAAACACCCAAAAGCCTTCTAAAAACACCCCAAATCCGCAACGAACTTGAAGAGTTCAGATTCAAAAACAAGGAGATACCTTGCCTCGGAGATCCGAAGTCAAATCCGGAAGCAGAACGAAGCAAGGGAGCACGGTACAAGGAGTTCTTTTTGTCAGATCTGAGGGAACCAAGTCCTTGCCATCGGAAAGGTAAACCTTTATTTTTATTTATTTTCTTATCTAGGTTTTAGCAATGTAATTTACTTGGGAATTTAGTAGAGACCGGCTATGGCCGGGCGGGGTTGGTGCCTAACACCTTCCAACTCCGTAACTTGATCTCCGAATTCAGTTTTTTTTTTGTTTTAGATTAGTTTTTATCCGTTTAGAGTCATTGATCGGTTCCTAGACCGTAATAACTAGGTGGCGACTCCCAAACCTCAAGGGTCAAAAGCGGATCCGCGCACCCCGCGGATCGAGGACGCTTTCACTTGCTATGGTTCATACTCAATTTGGTCGTATCATCAAGATTTTTCGTTTTGATCATGGTACAAAGTACACCTATAATAAAGTAAATATTTGTTTAGAGTCTGACATTAAGCATCAAATGTTCAATGTTAAGACTACTAAGCAAAATAATCGATCAAAAAAAAAATCATCATATTCTGGAGTTAGCTCGTCCCCTCTTTATTGATATGAACATACCACAATCCTATTGGGCCAATGCAATTCTTACTATTGTTTACCTTATTAATCAGACCCTCTTCCAGATTTTTTAGTTTACCACTCCCTTCTCTCAGCTCCATCAGGATTGTCCCTTATTTCTATTTTCTTTGCGTGTATTTGGATGTGTCTACTTTTGTCAAATTCTTAACCAAACTCGCATTAAACTTGACTCTAAGGCCATCAAATATTTTTTTTTTTTGGTTATTCCTCTACCTAGAAAGGATACTGTTGTTATTGTCCTCCCTCTTGAAGGCATTTCATTTCTCAAGACATCTTTTTCTTTAAGCATACCCCATACTACACTGGGTAAGTTGGCAATCAATCTGAGTGATTTCCTTTAAATTATACTGATGATAACCCTTCTCCCTTGTTATTTCCTCTTTCTATACTTGTTCCTTATTGTCTATCTCCTATCAGTTCGTCACCTCCTCAATTGTAGGTTTTTTCTCAGTAGTCACACAATACTACCATCACTTCTATGCCAGACCAATTCGTTTCCTCATTTCTAGCTCCGTCTCCTACTATCTCTTATGATGATCGTCCTATCGTCATTTGTAAGGGTAAGTGCACTTCTACTTATCCCATTTCCAATTATGTATCTGATTCCATTCTCTCACCCTCCTATCAGAATTTTCTAGCTTATGTTTATGTTGTTTTTCTTCCTAATAATATTGCAGATGCTATTGCCCATCTTAAGTGGCGAGCAACTATAATTGATGAATTGAATGTTCTTGAAAATACTCGGACTTTGGAACTAGTTCCTTTTTTGTCGGGGAGAAAGGTTGTGGGATGCCGTTGGGTTTTCACCATTCCTGATGGTTCTTGCTCGTTATAAAGCCTGTCTAGTGGCCAAAGATTATGCTCAGACTTATGGGATTGATTACAAGGAGACATTTGCTTTTGTTGCCAAGATGACCACAATTCGAGTTCTCTTTTCTGTTGCTGCTATCAGATAATGGCCCTCTCTTTCAATTAAATGTTAAGAATGTATTTCTTAATAGTGATCTTTAGGAAGAAATCTATATGGTCTTACCTCTTGATTTTCTTGTATCTACTTCTTCTGGACATATTTTTCGTTTTCGCCGTTCTTTACATGGTCTGAGCGTTTTACTAAGGCAATGCATTAGTTTGGTTTCCATTAGAGTTCTATTGATCATACCCTTTTTATGTGCCATTCCCAGGGCAAAACTGTTGCTCTAATTGTTTATGCTTACTTCTTATTGCGCCAAGTTACCAAGTTGCCACTAACTTTAGTACAATACCCAGAAATGGACCGTCTATCAGTTACTGAACTAATATAATCTGCATTTGTCCATGCCTCAATGTGAAGATGACCATGATTACTAAAAAAAATACCTCAACCACTTATGCATCAAACGACAATCTAATATTACCTTTGACCCCACATTTGCACCACGCAATAAGTTCCTTAGAAAATGTGCCATTGGTTGAAACCATCCCTTCTATTCCTTATCAATAGAGTCATCCTCATTTGGCTTTTTAGACTCAGCCCTTGAAATCTTAAAAACAATGTTTTTGAGTTTTTTTTTTTTTTTAAATCAGTAAGTTTAGGCTATAAAGTTCCCCACCTTTATACTAATAAAATCAAAGGATTACAAATGATAGAATTCATTAATTACATCTTTGTCAATAATAACTTTAAGCTCATGAGGAAGAGCATGATAACCGTCTAAAATTTCCACCCTATTCGAACCCAAAGCATATTTCACCAAGAAATCTACCGTTTGATTTGTTTCTCACCTTGCAAATTCAATTCTTGAACTGAGAAACTTATTCCTCATCTCAGCAATGCTTCTAACCAAATTTAGGTGCTTCCATTTTATTTTTAATATAGCTGGTAGCATATTGAGAATCAGAGCAGACTTTCAATTCTTGAACTGAGAAACTTATTCCTCATCTCAGCAATGCTTCTAACCAAATTTAGGTGCTTCCATTTTATTTTTAATATAGCTGGTAGCATATTGAGAATCAGAGCAGACGATCACATTATGGAAACCTCTTTGATTAGCACAACTCAACCCTTCAAGGATAGCCTCCAATTCAATTGTTGCAATGTCATTTTGCAAAGACACTCCTATGCCTGCAAAAAGAAATATTCCTTTTGAATCTCTTGCAATGAATCCAAAAACTTTCCCATCTGTCGACAACGATCCATCAAAATTTATCTTTATATAATATCTTCCTGGGGGAAGCCAATAGCAAACTTGAATCCGCCTCAGCTTCCTTTCACCTCTACAGCTCCTCCAATTCTTGAAAATGGAACACGTATCATTTACAAAAGAAATCAAGACTCTCAGTACTGTCAAACACACCTTGGATTTCCACTTAAATTTGGGAATGTAATAACCTTCTTCCTTTATGTATTTTGGATGCGTTTGTATGAACTACTCCCTCGAAGAGTTACTCCGCGCAAGAGCAAGAAATTACTCTTTATGAAGAAGTCAAGAAAACTATTTCTCAAAACTCTTCTTGCGGGGAGTCCAAATCTAACGGTTCGTTTTACCAAATACCCCTAACTTATTAATTTTCTATGAAAATATTTCTAATTCATTTGCCCTTAAATCAAACAAAAGAAACATTTATTAATATTAAATTTTTTTTTTTTAATTTTGAGTATAATGGATTTAAACACATTTATATTATATTTAATATTTAAAATATTATATTATATTATATTAATATTTATTATATATATTATATTCATATTTATTATATTATCTTATATTAATTTAAAATATTATATCTATTATATTATTCTATTATATTAATATTTATAGTTAAACTGTCAAAAATAATATAATTTGAAGGCTATTATGACACTAAAAGACAGTCTGTCAATTTTTTTTTTAAATTTTGAGTATAATGGATTTAAACACATTATATTAATATTTCTATTTAAAATATTATATTATCTATATAATAATTTATTATTATATTCTATTATATTAATATTTATAGTTAAAATGTAAAAACCATATAGTTTGAAGGTATATTATGACACTAAAAGACAGTCTGTCAATTTTTTTTTTTTTAATATTATGTCTATTTTGTCAAAACAGTCAGTCAATTTTTTTTAAAACTTTTAAGTATAATGGATTTAAACATATATATTAATATTTATTATATATATTATATTAATATTTATAGTTAAAATGTCAAAAAAAGTATAGTTTGAAGGCATATTATGACACTAAAAGATAAAAAACAGTCCTGGATATATAAGGGTATTCTGGTCTTTTTTCTAGAAGTCATAAGAATCAGCATGGTTCCCAAACAGACTTCCCACAAAAGTCCTTCTGCCAGTACTTGATAGAGTTGATTGCCAAACGCCATTTCTGCACAGAATTACTTTTCCAACTCCTCCATAGAGTACTTCAGCTTCTGTTCTTTGGAAGAGTAGTTCTGCTCCTGGTATCCAAACAGGCCCTAAGTTTACTACATTCTTTATAATTCCATAGTGCCATAACACCTCCAACCAAATTCCATGACTGAATGTGTACTTGAAGATATTTCTACATCTTGACAGCAAATATGACAACTTGAAATAATAACCAACCATCTCTTTCTTAAATTTTCTATTTATGGCCATCCAAGCAATGAAAGAATGTCTTGGAATACGAAATTTATTCTATATAATTTTTTCCAGGGCATCGAAATATCGCTCATTTGTATAGACTCTCAAACACTATTAAAAGAGAATTTTCCTATCGACGCTAGAGTCCAAACCACTGTCTTCTTTGTTTGGCCATAAAATTGGGTGATTTTCTTACTTTGTTACAAATTTCCCGACTTCTATTATCATCGTCTCCTCAAATATTTCACCCATTAGCATATGCAAAATATGATACAAAAGTGTTCGGGTGGTTATTCAACTAATAGATACCCCTTCTCCCATATTGCATGATAATAGACCTATCCTCTAGCCAAAGGTCCTTCCAAAACCCAATAGTAGAACTATTGTCAACAATATATCTGATATAAGGAGCATCAAGGTTTCTAACATTTTAAATCCCTCTTCAAGATTAGGATGCATCATTTGGAAAAATGCAAGACCAGATATCACCGTTCCTTATATACCTTGTTCTGATTCATCTACTCCAAATGAAGTCATTTTTTACAACTTTCTAGTAGAGTTTCATTAGACCAATCAAATTCTTATCTCGTATTTTGTGAATACCAAGTTTTCCTTTTTTTTAAGGCTTACAATTAGATTTCTAATTAATAAGATACTTGATCGAATTAAAGAAGGACCACTCCAAAGAAATTGGCTCAAAAGGGGTTCAAATTTTGTCATAACACCCTTCGAAATTGCAAAACGGGGCATCTAGAAAATTTGGAAGCTAGATAGGAAAGATTTGATCAATTCCACATGACCCGCATATGCTAATAGATGAACTTTCCAACCTTTTATCATCTTGATAATTTTATCACTAAGAAGTTGATGCAGGATGATGAGGGGAGATAAGAGAATGTGAGGTTTAGAGAATTCTAGTTGGGGATTTGGGCTAGGATAAGTAAATCCAAAAGTAAAATATATTTTTTTTGCAATAATGATGTGATACATGAAAAAGGTTAAAGGTTAAGGTTTATAGGTTAAGAAAATATGAAAAATATTAATGAAATAAGGGTCAAAGAAAGTATGGAATGATTAAGAGTCGAGGTTTGTAGGTTTCAAGAATCTAGAATCAAAAAAAGAATTTCAGGAATCAAGAATAAAAAAAGTAAAATAAAATAATAGAAAAATAAAGATTAAAAGAAAAAAAAATGATAGAAAGATCGAATCTTGGAATCACACAAAGAATAGTGGTTAATTCATTTCACTCCATAAAAGAAACTCATTCTCTATTGATTAAAATCTCCATTATCATTAATAAATAATAAAAAAAAGCCTACTATAATTTATATAAAGAAAATAAATCAAGAATTCTAATCAAACTAAAATACCAAATAAATAAATCTAATTTTTGTAACTTTCTCTCTCCCAATTTTCAAACCCTAAATATTATAAAAGATAAACTAAAATTACTAAACTGTCCATAAATATTATACTAAGACCATGGGCCAATAAAACATCAAATAAGTCCAAAAAACATGAAGATAAAACTCTAAAATAGAAATCAAAATAAAAACTAAAAAATACTATTCAAGATTTGATGTCTTCGTAATTCTCCTCAACTAGGAAGACGTCTTGCATTTGCAAAATAAGTTGTAATAATTCTTATCATCAGTTGCGTTCCGCATTATTTTCTTCTAGTTGGAGAAAACTCGTCCTCAAGTTTTAAAATACCTGAGAATGATCATGATAATTTGTGGTTCATCCTTCTTAGAAAATATTCATTCTTATGTCTTGATGTTTTGTTAAACCATTAACTTCAAATTATAATTTTTTATTTTGGCAAAGTCCTCATTGTACCTATCGGAGATGATTAAGTCGGTTTGAGTTAGTGATGGAACAACTGCATCATGAACAAAAATTGTAAATGTTATCTCCAAAAGATCTTCCTTAGGTTCTTTTGACATTTTTTCAACTTCATGATCTTATTCTCGTGTTGACTCTAGAACTATAGGCATACCATCTTCTGAAACTGATGTTTGATCTATATTTTTTTCGATCTACTCTTGGATTGATGGTACCATAGGAATTGATTTCCATAGACATACCTTGAGTAGATATTGTTTACCTGAAATAACACAAAAAATATGTTTCTCCACATCAAACGTAGTTTGAACATGTGAGATCCAACCTCGGCCCAACACAATATGACTATCTTTTAGAGGAATCACCTTATACTTAGCACCATGGATAAAATTTTCTTGACAAAACTGAACGACATAGCCATAATCACGATAACCACAATAAGTCTTATTTTCAATGTTCTGCAAAATCTTTTCATAAAAACTTATGAAAATCAAAATTTTCTCAAATTCATCATTGCACAATACCCTAAATGACTTTTTAGAAGGTAAAATAAATCTAGTATCGAGTCAACCACATTCTTTATAATTCCATAGTGCAATACTGAATGTGTACTTGAAGACATTTCTACATTTTGACAGCAAATATAACATCTTTTTTAAATTTTCAGCAGTCATTAATTTTTATATATGAACATCTAAGTAATAAAAGAATGTCTTGGATTTTGAAATTTATTCCATATCAATTTTTTCAAAGCATTTGTATAGACTCCCAAACATTATTAAAAGAGAATTTTCCTATCGACACTAGAGTCCAAACCAATGTTTTCTTCATTCGACCATAAAACTGAGTGATTTCCTTACTTTGTTAAAAATTTCCTGACGTCTATCATCATCATCTCTTCGAATATTTTACTATTAAAACATGCAAAATCCGATACAATAGTGTTCGAGTGGCTATTCAACTAATAGATACTTATTCTCCCATATTGCATGATAATGGGCCTATCTTTTAGCAAGGGTCTTTTCAAAATCCAATAGTAAAACTATTGCCAACAATGTATCTGATATAAGGAACATCAAGGTTTTTAACATTTAAAATCCATCTCCAAGATTAGGATGCATCATTTGGACAAATGCAAAATCAGATATCACCATTCCCCATCCATCTACTCCAAATGGAGTCATCTTTTACAATTTTCCAATAGAGTTTCATTAGACCAATCAAATTCATATCTCGTATTTTGTGAATACCAAGTCCCCCTTCTTTATAAGACTTACAAACAAATTTTCAACTAATAGGATACTTGATCGAATTAAAGGACTACTCCAAGGAAACTAACTCTAAAGGGGTTCAATTTTTACCATAACACCCTTTGGAATTGCAAAACGGGGTGTCTAGAAAATTTGGAAGCAAGATAGGAAAGATTTGATCAATTTCACACAACCTGCATACGATAATAGATGGGATTTCTAGCCTTCTACCCTCTTGATAATTTTATCATTGAGAGTTGACACTAAGAGGTAGTTAATCTTGAAGAAAATAATGGAAGACCTAGATAACGAATGGGAAGAGATCCTTCACAGAATTGCTACGCATTTAGAATCTCAATTTTATTAATACTAGAAGCACTAAAAAACACATTATTTTTTTCTTTGTTGATTTGTAAACCTGAAACTAGATAAAACACATCAAGAATTTTTCTAATATTCTGAGCTAAAACAACTGAATTATTAGAAAACAAAAGGATATCATGAGTAAATATCAAATGAGAGACAACGAGAAGATCTCCTTTTCTTGGAATAGAAATCTGATTTTTTTCACTCACTCTTCCAAAAGACTTGAGAACACTACCATTACCAGAGTAAACAAATAAGGAGATAAATGATCTCCATGACAAAGACCATACTGACTGGAAAATAAACCATGACTCATCCCATTTATTAACACAGAGAATCTAAGGGTAAAAATATACTCCATTACCTAGTTTACCCAGATTTCAACACACCAAATTTGAAAATGAATGTATCTAAGAAAATCCTACCAAAATTTATCATAGGCCTTCTTAAGATCAAATTTAATAGAAAAAGAAGGGCAACTTGAAGATAAATGAGGATAGTGGACTAGCTTGTGAGCCAACATGACATTATCAGTAATATTCCAATCTTTAATAAAAGTTGATTAATTTTGGCTAATCACTGAAGGAAGATAACTAGCAAAACTACAAATTGAAAGAGTTATTGCTAATTTTGTTGATAAAATTGCATAATGAAATGGGTCTGAATTTATCAAAATTATTAGAGTTCGGCTCTTTTGGGATTAACACAATAGGTCAAATTTAACTCCTTCAACATTCTCCCATGATTAAAAAAAATCCAAGACCGTTTTATAGTTTATACACATCAAACTCGACAAGATCCCAAAAATAAGTAAAGAATACCACGTGTAGAGGATAATAATGAGACGTTATCCAAACCGTACACATGTCCATACCGATTAAGTAGTACTTTATGTAAACCATTGCATCCGACCTTGCCCAGTAACAGGACAGACCAAGATAGTGGTGTCTACCCTGTCTAGTAAGGTAGGAAAACATTAGTAAATACCAAACCTGCCCAGTAGGGCAAGTCTAATCTAAGTATCAACGTAATCTTGGGTTATGCATATCAATCCTAGGGATCTCGGATGAGACCTTCCCCAGAATCAAGGGCTCAATCCCAAAGTTCCCAATTCCATTTAGGATCTTTGTAATGATTGATCATGATCACATCCTAATTAAAGGGAAATATCGAGAAGAGGACCTATAAATAGAGAGATCAACAAAGGCAAAATGATCTTTTTAGCCAATTTGAAAGAGATATGGTTTATCTTATTATTGTTCTTCTGCAACTCTAACTTGAGCATCAGAGGGTCACTGACAAGTACCACACCAGTACTAATAAGAAGGATGAAAGAGCAACTTTGGTTCAGTAGGGTAGAGTCTATCAAGGTATCACCAGATTTCTCCTCTACAAATTTAGCGTCGACCGTACGAACGCCACAACAAATTGATTTTAGACGAAAGAATGACGAGATCCACAATATCTACTAAAGCTAACACTTCTCCGCCTGTTGTACCATCTACGGAGGCTAACCTCTTGAGTCTATTGGAACAGATGAAAAAGCAACAAGAGGAGATGTAGAAGAAAACAGATGACTTGGCTGAATAGAACCAAACGCAAAGTCAAGTCATAGAAAACCAATAGAAAAAAGGTAAGATCTCCCACCTCTAATCGGAGACTGTCGCATTTCAAACACAAAGGGCAGCTCTTAATCGTGGGACCTAATTGAGATGGAGGATACTAAAACTACTATTGCTATAACAACTCAAGTTGAGCCCATGATAGGTTTGACTCGAGAGAAAATCAGAGACATGATCCAGAAGGAGAAGGAGACAGTAAAAAGTGTAGATATAGACCTGGTGACTACGCATGCCGTTAGGGGTATTTAAAAATTACCCTTTTACGACTGATCTTTTCTGATGAGATCCCAAAATAATTTGTGTAGTTGTGTTTTACCCCTACTTAGGGATAAAGGATCCAATCAAGTACTTGTTCCACTTTCAAAAAATGCTCACACCATAGAAGGGGAGTGAAGGCTTGATGTGTAGGTTGTTTCCTTTAAGTTTGTAAAGTAATGCCCTAACTTGGTCCCATAAGCTGTCGAGTAGGATGATAGCTTCTTTTAAGGAGCTATGTACTACCTTTCTAGCACACTATATTGGCAACAGAAAAATTGGCGGAGATATGGATGCAGTAGTGAAAAAACATCATAGAGTTCACCAAGAGATTTAAGGATGAGATGATAGCCCTGGAGAGCTGCGACAAGAGAATTGTAGTAGTGGCATTCAGGAATTCCTTGCCATCTGACTTGGGGTCATACAAGTCGCTTGTGAAGAAGAGGTCAGAAATGCTGAGTTAAGTATTCAAAAGAATAAAAAAATATATTAGACTAGAAGATGATCTTCAAACCATAGTCAGAAAAAGTAAAGTAATACACATGGTGGCCAAGCCCAGCAAATAACAACAGCCACATCCGAAAAAGAGGAAAAGGCAACCTGAGTAGGGCACAGGGTAGAAGAGATAGGGGATGTACTTCCTCATGCCCCCTAGTGAAATCCTACCCCTTATCGTGAACGAGCCTTACTTCAAGTGACCAGTGTCACTTCCTCGAGATCAAATAAAATAGGATGAAAGGTACTATGAGTATCATAAGATGCAGGCTCACACTACCAACAAATGTTAAGATCTAAGAGATTTGTTGTAGAGGTTGACAGAGTAAGGCTTACTAAGAGATCTATCAAGGAGAGAAATACGAGACCGTCCTCGAGAAAAGAATCAAAGGCCAGAGCAGCCTCTTGCAGAATGCTAAAACAAAAGCCCAACAGTGATCCATGTTGTCTTAAAATAAGAGCCCAAGAGGTCAAGGTAGGACAGGATTGACAGGAGAGTAAAAAAGACGTCGGATAGAACATTTTGCACCCGTTTACATGGCTAGGAGTGGGCCCACAAAGCAGATTGAGCCATATGGAGAGTAGATTGTGGCCTTCATAGAAAAAGACTTAGAGGGGGTAGTAAGACCACATTATGATGCTTTAGTGGTCACCCTTCAGGTTGGCACCTTTATACTTAAAAGGGTGTTGATTGATAGCTACAACTTAGTCGATATCCTATACACTTCAACCTTCTAGAAGATGAGCCTGAGAAAGAACGTGCTAACCCAAGCAAGAGTTCCCCTAATCGGACTTGATGGGAGGACAAGCCAACCTTGGGGGAAGATAGTTTTGCATATACAGGTAGAACTTGTGACGTTGATGATCAGGTTTATGGTCGTTGAGGCAAGCTCTTCGTACAATGCTATTTTGGGCAGATGGTAGATGCAAGAGATGAGGGTCGTCCTGTCAACGTACTACCAAGTCTTGAGGTGCCCAACATCATAGGGGATGTGGGACATCAGGAGAGATTAGGTGATAACCCAAGTATGTACTAGGGGTCAAGAGGAGTGCCCAGAAGATAAAACCCAGTAATAACAATTACAACGGGGCGAGGCTGAGCAGAGTGGACCCCTATGCTTGGAAAACGTCCAAATGATAAACATAGGGGAAGGTAAAAAAATTGGAGGATCTGATTGAGTGCTTAAAAATGAATAGGGATGTCTTCCTTTGGTCAATAAAGGAGATGCCCGAAATCAACCCTAAAGTAATTTGCCATCACTTGAACGTTGAGTCAGGCATGAAGCTAGTAAAGTAGAAGTTGAGAAAACTAGTACCATACTTGAGAGAAGCAATAAATAAAGAGGTAAACAAATTGATTAGAATATGATTCATCAGGGAAGTGCAGTTCCTAAACTGGATAGCCAACATTATGATAGTACCAAAGAAGAATGAGAATGTTAAAGTATGTATCGACTTCACAAACTTGAATAAGTCATGCCCAAAAGATAGCTTTCCAATGTCAAGAATCGATCAATGGATAGATGCCACTTCGGATCATGAAAAGTTGTTCTTCATGGATGAGTACTCTGGTTACAATCAGATTTAGCTCTTCCCTAAGGATCAAGAAAAGACGACCTTCTTCACCAAGTAGGTACTTTACTGCTACAGAGTCACACCTTTTGGCTTGAAGAATACAGGGACAACCTATCAAAGATTAGTGACGAAGTTATTCAGAGATCTGTTAAGGAAAACTACAAAATTCTATATCAATGATTTGTTGGTAAAGAGCAAAAGGAAAGAAAACCATGTTGCAGACTTGGAGAAAGTCTTCTCACGTGTAGTAAAGGTTGGGATGAAGCTCAGCCCGAAAAAATACACTTTCGTGTTGACATCAAGAAAGTTCCTAGGGTACTTGATCACGAAAAGAGGGATAGAGCCTAACCCAGATCAGATCAAAGCACTATTAAAGAGGCCTTCTCCAAAGACACAAAAATAGGTCCAAAAGTTAGTTGGGAGGATAGCAATTCTGAATAGGTTCATATCCAAATCTTCTGACACGTGTAGACCTCTGTACCATTTGCTGTGAATGAATACTAGGTTTGAATGGACAAAGGAGTGTGAACGTGCTTTTGTTGTATTGAAAAAGTAATTGGAACGACCGTCCATCCTCTCAAAGCTAGAAATAAGAGATGAATTAGGGCTGTACTTGGCCATTTCGAAATACGCACTTAGCTCAGTCCTAATCAGAATAGGGACAACAATAGACTAGTTTATTTATTTCCTTAGCAAGACTTTCATAAACATAGAGACTCAGTATTCCAAAATTAAAAAGATGGGCCTGATTTTATTTTACACAGATCTACAACTAAGGCCCTACTTCCAAGCACATAAAGTCCAGGTAATCACGGAATACCTATTGAAGTAAATCTTGGGAAAGACAAAAGGGTCAAGCAAAATGGAAAAATGGGCAATGCAGCTAGAAGAATTTGAACTTGAATACAAACCTAGTGTCTTGTTGAAAGGGCAAGAATCGTGAATTTTTTAGTTGGCTTCCCAACAAAAGAAAAAGCAGACCTACTGATAGAAGAGTTGGAAAATGTAAAATATGGGCAAGATCCAAGCAACCACCAATGATGGAAGGTCTATGTGGACAAATCATCAAACCTAAAAGGTTTTGGGACAAGAGTGGAAATACTCACCCCTGATGGTATCAGACTAGAGAAAATAGTCAAGTTGGGATTCAAAGCAGAGTACGAAGCAATGTTGTTTGATTTGAACACGTTGGCAGGGTTAGGAGTCAGAGAAGCCACTGTTTACAGTGATTCACAGCTAGTAGTTAATCAAGTCAACAGAACATTTGTGGCACAAAATCCTAGAAATGCAGCTCTACCTAGAGAAGATTAGGTCTGCGATACTTCATGTAGGGGAAGTAAGGGTAGAGCACATGCCTAGGACGACTATCAGGCATGAAAATAGACTAGCCTACGTGGTTTTGATGTTTGTAGGACAAAATAGAAAAGAACTCCAACTCGATCACCAGGAAAGACCATCTATCGATGAGCTTGAACTAGTTAGCCTAGTGGTCACATCAAGAGATCAGGGATAGATGAGTCCTCTCATTGCTTTCTTTTAGACAGGATAGCTACTGGATGACCCTACTAGGGAAGCAAAACGAATGAAGGCCAGAGCAAAGCACTACATGTTCTTGGATGGGTAGCTATACAGAAATTCTATGGGTGGATCACTTCCACATTGCTTAACGTTTGAAGAAGTAAAGAAAAGTGTTAAGTGAGATCTACGAAGGAGACTGTGCCAACCACAAAGGTGTAAGGTCGTTGGCACATAAAGTACTCTCCCAAGGATATTTTTAGTTGTATTTGCAAAAAAATGTTGTCCTGCATTTCAAGTATTGTGATAATTTTTAAAAAACACGAAAGGTTTATCCATCAGCCAGTTGTTCAGCTCAATTTCCTAATCAGCTTGTTGCCTTTCGCACAATGGGGAATACATTTGGTTGGTTCGTTGCCTAGGGTTCGAAGAAACTTAACATTCTTGTTAGTAGCAACAGACTACTTCACTAAATGGGTTGAGGCACTTCCCTTATCCATGATTTGCCAGCAAGAAGTATAGAAGCTCATCTAAGAGAACATAGTCTGTTAGGTCTGCCTCGCACGATAGTGTCAAATAATGGGAGACAATTCTCAGGTGAGCAGATCAAGGGATTCTGCAAAAAATATAGGATAACGCAGTTGTTCTCTTCACCTCAATATCTATAGGGTGATAATCAAGTTGAAGCCACAAATAAAGTGTTTATCGACATACTAAAGTAAATATTAGGAGAGGTAAAGGGTAGGTGGACAATAGTGTTGTATGGGGTATTATGGGCTTATATGACAACTGCAAGGACCTCTACAGGATCATCTCCATTTGTTATGGCTTATGGAATGGAAATAGTGATACCGACATAAAATAATTTTCCTACGACTCAATCAAAAGTAGTTCAGACTGACCAGAGTAGCAAGCAGCTAGTAGCAGAGTTAGACTTGCTTGAAGAGAAGCGAGAAGCAATGTTGGTAAGGTTACAAAGTTATCATCAAAAGCTGCAAAATCACTTTAACAAGAAAGTCCACCACAGGTAGTTTAGGAAAGGGAACTTAGTACTGCGCTTAGTGTTTCAAAATATAAAAGAGTTGAATAGTAGAAAATTAGGTCCAAATTGGGAAGGGCCTTATAGAGTGATAAAAATCGACCAAAAAGGGTCTACTATTTGTCCACCATGTATGATCAAAAATTGCTTAGACCATGGAACACTTGTAATCTCAAGCGATATTATCAATAAAAGAAAATATTTTTGTTTCGTGAGCAGCCTGTGCATGGAAACACTGAGTTGGTGATGAGACTATCGTTCTTCTTCTCACCGGAGTTAATATTCATTTTACTTTTACCTTACTTGTGGGGTAAGTAGAGGATCGAACCCAAGAGAAAGGAGGAATAGAGTTAAGCTAAGAGGATAAAATTCAAATTAACTAAAAAGAATTAAAACGATTTTTCTTTGTATTTTTGAACTTATAAGAAGATGTAAAATTGCTAGAAAATGAACTAAAGTAAATGAAATTAAAAGCAAGTAAACTTATGAAATTAAAGCACCATTGGAGGTGGATCTACCTAAAACATGTTGATGAGCAATTCCTAGTCCCTAGCCTTTTTATAACTCAATCGTAAGGGCTTGGTGTTAGCTCCTTAGATCAGAAAGTTGTGCAAATAAAATAAAATGAGGGAACATAAACAAAGTTGAATTCTTTGAAAACTTCCTACTACTAATTATCTAGTTTAAGCATACTTTATCTTGATCTAATCTAAGCATAAAGTATCTATATTAAGAATAAAATGTGCAAGAAACTTAAAGAGAATTCTTAAGTATTTTAAATAAAAGAAAGGCATGAAATTAGAAATAACACAAGAACTTGCTCTAGGCTTTTCCACTCTCCAATGGAGGGGAACTTAGCCTAATGTCATTGCAAGAGAGGGAAGATAAGAGATGAAAGAACTTTTCTTCATTTCATGGAGAAAATTACAACTTCTTCTTCTTTTACTTCTTACAAGACTATTTAACCAAAAGAAAATAACTAGAAAATGAAAATACAAAAAATAAGAGAATAGGCTAAGAGCCTTAGATTAAAGGAGTCTTGGATAAGAGAACCAAGATGGGACCCTTTCTCTAGAAATGAAGGCTCTATTTATAGAGAAAAATGTGTGTAGAAGAGTCTAAAAGTAGCCTCCACTTTTTTTTGTACAAAAAGATAAAAGAAAAGAATATGAGTTAAGGATTAGGGCATTCCAAAGGATTAGGACATTCCAAAGTGGGTCCAAATGCTTTTGCCTTGAAATTTTGATTCCAAATTGTTGATTTTCTGCACAAGAAACACACGTAATTAAATTTATCTAGTAAATAAATTTATTTATATATAATTAAGCCTAATTAACATGCAACATGGTGGTTTGAGGCTTATCATGATTATTATCTTAATACGAAGAAATAGGTAAAAAAATCAAGAGAAATATCCAAAAAATGTGCGTATAATTGAGTATTTGGAGACACTCATCACACCCCCAAACTTACCTTTTTCTAGTCCCTAAAAAATAAAACTACTACTTTCGTAGGCACCTCGACTGCATTTAGCGAATGCAGCAAGCCCTTGAACTGCTAGGTTACCCCTAGTGGACGAGTTTGACTCGTGAGGATTTTGTAGAAAATATACCCACAAAATTTTGAAAATAACTTTGAAGTAAAAATAGTCAAAATCAAAACTTATATTGAAAAGCACAAGTCCTTTTTTTTATTTTGTCAATCAATTGGAAGTACTGCTTGGTATAGAGTCCCAACCCTTATTTCTCTAAGACAAAACTTAGACTTAAATTGACCTTTGAGCGATAGTGATTCTAACTTAGAAATTTAAGAGATTCGATTTTCTAAATTGAGTTTCAACCTTCTAACTACTCAAGAATAACTGGAGTAACTTAGGGTTTAATTCTAAACTTAGCATCCTTTCAAGGGTAGTGAGAAGTGTGGATATTCACTTTAATACATGTAAGGGACTTTATCTGTGATATTCCAGTATACTCACATTTTTACACTTGATGGCTTTCACCCTACTAAAACTTTACATTAACTTTTGGATCTGACTTTTTTTTTTAAAGGTCTCTCCTTTTTTTCTATTACTTCTTCACATTTTTTCTAAGAAAAGTAGACAGCCCTTTTTAAGGTACCCAATCTAATTCAATGGTTGTTGTACAAGGTGTATACAACCCAGTTATGTTTTTCTTCTAATCAGCCAACCAATTGAACAATGAAGTCAAAGTTCATCAAACCTAGTTTTTCTTTAAACTCTAGGTAGAAAGAAGGTAACAAGCTCTTTTAATACAATCTAGACTCTTGGTAACCTTATTAGAAGTAACTATAAACCAAAAGATAACTTTGCTCTAATTTTTGCCTAAGAGAAAAACAAATGGAGACTCCAGATCATAACTTCCAATGAAAGACTGATTAAATATTTTTAACTAAGTGCTTAAAGATACAAATTAAGATTTTGAGCAAAATACAACAAAGTCACCAACTAAATTTTTTTTTTTGAAAGAAGAAAATAATAAGTAGAAATCTGACCCATACACCCCCAAACTTAAATATTTCAACATATACATGCAAAAGTAAAATTGAAATTGACAAAATGAAATGAAGTGGGTTAGATAGCACCTGAGAAAGACCCTATAGTCATGTTGATATTTAACACAATGTCCCTTAAAGTGCATGGATTGCCTCCCAGAAGCGTTAAGTTTAACGTCTTTAGCTAGACGAAAACATAGTTAATTTTGATAGACGAGATCATCGAGAAAAAAAACTTCCTCCTGCGGAACATACTCGAAAAACGGTTTGAAACGTTGACCATTCACTTTGAAAGTGGATCCGTCCTTAGGATTAAGGACTTCAACAGCACCATGGGGGTAGACTATTTGGATAATATATGGGCCAGTCCATCGAGACTTAAGTTTTCCTGAAAAAAGGTGGAGTCTATTATCATATAACAAAATTCTTTGATTAGGAATGAAATTCCTCCTAAGAATGTGCCTATCGTGAAAGAATTTGGTACGCCCTTTGTACCTTTTGGCACAATCATACGAGTCATTTCTAATCTCTTCTAACTCATCTAGTTGTAACTTTCGCTTCTCACCGACTTTATCAAAATTAAAGTTGAGGCGCTTGATCGTCCAATATGCACGATGTTCTAGTTCTACAGGGAGATGGCAAGCCTTGCCAAAAATTAACCGGTAGGGAGACATCCCTATGGGTGTCTTGAATGCAGTTCTATAGGCCCAGAGTGAATCACTCAATCTCAACGACCAATCTTTCCTTGAAGGATTGACTATTTTTTCTAAGATAATCTTTATTTCCCTATTAGAAATCTCCACTTGCCCACTTGTTTGTGGGTGGTAAGGTGTGGCAGCCTTATGCGTTATGAGGTATTTCTTCATCAACGAAGCAAAGATCTTGTTGCAAAAATGCTAGCCACCATCACTTATGATAGCTCGCGGAGTACCGAATCTTGAGAAAATCATTTCCTTGATGAATTTTATCACAACCTTGTGATCGTTAGTTCTACATGCCACAGCTTCGACCCATTTTGACACATAGTCAACGTCAACTAAGATGTATTGGTAACCCTGGGAGATAGGAAAGGGTCCCATGAAGTCTATACCCCACACGTCAAAAATTTCGATGATTAGGATAGGATTTTGAGGCATTTCATTTCTCTTAGAGATTTTTCCTAATCTTTGACATCTATCACAAGATTTGCTAAACTCGTAGGCATCACGAAAAATACTAGGCAAAAAAAAATCACATTGTAAGATTTTCATGGCGGTCTTCTTACCAATGAAATGCCCGCCGCAGGCATGATTATGACAAAACTCTAGGATATTGACTTGCTCATAGGTTGGAATACAACGTCTAATGATTTGATTGGGACAATACTTAAATAAGTATGGCTCATCCCAGAAATACCATTTTGTTTTTGACAGAAGACGAAGTTTCTCTTGACTAATCATTTCGAGTATGAATTGACCTGTAACTAGGTAGTTGACAATGTCTACATACCATGGAGCATTGGCTTGAGATTTGCATAAGTTACTCATCGGAAAAGGATTCAGAGATGGGTAAGGATTCCTCGGATGGCTTGTTAACTATCATAGACAAGTGAACAGCTATGAAATTTTCTACCCCTTTTTTTTATCTCGGATCTCGAGATCAAACTCTTGTAGAAGTAGAATCCAACGGATTAACCTTGCTTTAACATCTTTCTTTGATAGAAGGTACTTCAATGCTGCGTGGTCTGTGTATATCACGATTTTAGATCCTATGAGGTAGGGGCGGAATTTTTCAACGGCATAGACCACTGCTAGCATTTCCTTCTCTGTTGTAGAGTAGTTAAGTTGAGCATCATTAAGGGTTTTACTAGCATATTGGATAACATGAGGTTGTTTTTCAATATGCTGACCCAAAACAGCACCTATTGCATAATCTGAAGCGTCACACATAACTTCGAATGGAATGCTCCAGTTTGGAGGTTGAATAATGGGTACCGAGGTTAACTCGGACTTGAGCTTGTTGAACGCAGAGAGACATGACTCTGAAAAGTCCAAAGGAACATCCTTTCCCAATAGCTCACATAAAGGCTTCGAGATTTTTCCGAAATCTTTAATGAATCTACGATAAAAACCCGCATTACCTAGGAATGACCTAATTTCTTTGACTGTTTTAGGAGGTGGTAATTTTTCAATTAGACCTACCTTTGCCTTATCTACCTCAATCCCCTTAGCAGAAATAATGTGCCCTAGCACAATCCCTGATGTTACCATGAAATGGTATTTTTTCCAATTGAGGATTAGATTGACCTTTTTGCAACGTACAAGAACCAAAGTCAAGTGATGAAGATATTCCTCAAAACTTGGTTTGAAAACTGAAAAATCATCCATGAATACTTCGAGATATCTTTCTAATATGTCAAAAAATATACTCATCATGCACCGTTGAAAAGTAGCAGGTGCATTGCATAATCCAAAAGGCATGCGACGATACACGAAAGTTCCAAAGGGGTAGGTGGAAGTTGTTTTATCTTGATCGATTGGAGTAACAGGTATCTGGTTGTACCCGGAATAACCATCTAAGAAGCAATAGTAAGAATGTCCTGCTAGACGTTCTAACATTTGATCAATGAAAGGTAAGGGAAAATGATCCTTAGGAGTCATCGAGTTGAATTTCCTATAATCGATACACACTCTCCATCCATTTTGGACTCGAGTGGGTATTAATTCGTTGTCTTGGTTCACTACCACAGTGATACTAGATTTCTTAGGAACTACTTGTATAGGACTCACCCAACGACTGTCAGAGATAGGATAGATAATACCTGCATCTAGCAATTTCATCACTTCTATCCGAATCACATCTTTCATGACAAGATTTAACTGTCTCTAAGGTTTTAAGGAAGGTTTAACAAAATCCACTAAACGAATGTGGTGCATCACCACAGATGGACTAATTCCCTTGATGTCAGCTATGCTCCAAACAATAGTTTCTTGATGTTCCCTTAATACTCCTAACAACTTTCCCTCTTGCACTTCATTGAGGTGAGAGGAAATGATCACGAGCAAGGTTTGATTCTTGTCAAGAAATGCATATCTCAAGGTCTCTGGAAACGACTTGAGTTCTCATTTTGGAGGCTCGGCATGAGAAGGAACAAGATTGGATGTGCGCAGAGGAAGACTTTCAGCTTTTGCATGCCACCGCACAGAATCTAAGAGTGGAACGGATTCAAAAAAAGCATTGACTTCACTTATAGACTCTTCTACGTCCAAGTCAAGGCCAAAATGAGCCAAAGATTTCGTTAAGGGATCAGAGTACCCTAACTCTTGATACGTTTGATTGACTAACGTATCTATCATGTTCACTTCCTCTATATCATCATCTACATCAATTCCTTGGAAATTGTGGAAGACGTTTAGTTTCACTTTCATATCCCCAAATGCTAAAGTCATAATTCCTTTTCTACAACGAATGACTGCGTCAGACGTGACTAAGAATGGACATCCTAAAATGATAGGAATATGATTGTTCAAATTGATGACTAGCTCTGTGTCTAAGACAACAAAGTCAACAGGAAAATAAAAATCTTTGACTTTAATTATTATGTCCTCAACTATGCCCTTTGGAATTTTTATGGACCTATCGGCTAGACTCAACGTGATATCGGTGGGTTTTAAAACCCCCAAACCTAATTATTTATAAACCGAATATGGTAAAAGGTTCACACTGGCCCCTAAGTCTAAGAGATATTTTTTGACCACTTGATTTCCAATATGAATAGAAATTGTCGGACATTCAGGATCTTTAAATGTTGGTGCAATCGTTTGTTGGATGAGCGACGAAGCTTGGACTGCCATGATAGCTTCCCGAGGAAACGGTGTTTTACTTTTAGCTGTGGTCAAATCCTTTAGGAATTTCACATAAGAAGGTATCTGCTTAATGGCATCTAGGAATGGGATATTGATATGCACATTTTGGAAGACTTCTAGGACACCTTCAAACTGCTTATCTTTTTTAGAATCTCTAAGACGATGGGGAAATGGAGCTTTTGGAATTGGCAAAATGATAGAAGGATTTTCAAATCTTTCTCCTTCTCTGTTGGAGATTTTATGATTTTTTTTTGAATTTTATCCTTCTTTAAGACTTTTTTTCTGTGTCAATAGGTTGGACCTTGTTGTCCACATTTTTTCCCGAACGCAAGGTGTGGATAGCCTGGATTGAGTCTTGCGGAACTCCAGAATGACTTCCTACTTCGTATTGACCTTTTGATCCATTTGGAATCAAAGGTTGACCTCTAGAGTTAGGGATAGTCTGACTAGGAAATTGACCTTTTTTTCTCCCACTCAAGGAGAGAGCTAACTTCCCCAACTGAACTTCCATCTTAGCTATGGATTGCGGAGTGACCTGGTTAATCTGAATTTGATTTTGATGGATTTGCTGTTGAGTTTGGATGAACTGCTGTTGCTGCCTCATCAACTCGGCAATCATAGATTCTAAGGACGACTGTTGTTGGGCAGGCTGCTAGTAATTGGTCATGGGATCTGGTATGATGGCTCTGGAATCTGTAGATTGTTGGAGTTGATAAGGGACTTGAGGAATAATAACTTGGTTTGTGGAAGAACCAGATTGCCTTGGAAAACTCCTATTGTAACCTGACGAACCACTAAATTGAATAGGTTCGTTCTGTCTGTATGAGAAATTAGGATTGAACCTATTATCTGGGTGATACGTTTGGCTAAAAGAGTTTGGAGTTGGCTTCCTAAAAGCACTATAGCCATTAATCGTATTTTCTTGTTCAGCTTTGATTTGAGGCAAGGTAGGACAACACTTGACTAAATGGTCGTTGCCGTCTCATATGACACACAAAGAACTTGGTTCGACAGTCACTTGCGAAATTGTACGAGGATCTAGGTGAGGTTTGGATGTTGAGATGGTAAAGGCATCTAACTTCTTCATGAGATTATTCATCCCAATCACTAGACTAGACATGACATTTTTGAGATCAGGGTCTGCCTTTATCTCATACATGCCTGTCTTCCTAACATGATCGTCTCTATCAAAATCTTCTTGGTTAGTGCTCCAATTTTGAGCACTCTCAGCTAACTCTACGAGGAAATCGTATGCTTAGTTGGGAGTCTGGTTCATGAACTGACACCCTTATGCATTGACTCGACTAATGTACGTTGATTCATTGTTAATCCTCTATAAAAACTTTGCACCAACTATGCTTTGTCAATGCCATGGTGTGGGCACTTGACCAATAAATCATTGAATATTTCCCAAGTTTGGGAAAATTCATAATCAGGACGAGCTCTAAAATTTCTAATGGAGTCCTTCATTTTCTCAGTTTTGGCCATAGGGGCCATAAATTTCTTGGATAGAACATCCCAGGTAGATATGGAATTGGGAGTTAGGGAGTTCAACCATACAGCTGCATGGTCTTCCAAGGATAACAGGAACAGAATAAGCTTCATATTCTCCTCATCTAGATTCTGATTTCTAAAAGTTTGACATATAGTCAAGAATCGATTAAGATGGGTGTAAGGTTGCTCACGCTCTAAACCGTGGAACTTAGGGAGCATATTAATGGTAGCCGTCCTAATTTCAAACTGAGGTGCATTGTTTAATGGTAAAATAATGCACGTAGGAGGAGATGCGGAAGCTAGAGAGAAGAGCTCATTGAGAGTTCGCTCTCGATCACCCATCATAACTACTAATGGTGTCTTGTGTATCCTACTGATGGTACGTTCGATCTCAGGACCAAATGATTTTAACACGTTGTTTTGTGAACGTCTATCAAGCATGCAAATCACACAATCGATCAAACAATCACAAAAAGAAAAGACTGGACCTAGATAGGTTGCCTAAAGCTAGACAGCTCCTAACTGGGTAGAAATAGCGCAACTAGCCTTCCAACTCGGTTCTATGAAGTCAAGTTTGAATCATTCGGATCTCTAGATCGGAGGAGGCGCACAATGCATAAATAAGGGCACGCTTAAATACCTTCATTTCTTGAATAGATTGAGTCTATCCCCTCAAAGGGTAAGATCTTATTAGATACGAAAGATAACCAAGAAGCGCAATTGACACAAGTTGAAGCGAAATTTCTCCTATTGAACTCGTAAGCCCTATAGTCAAGTCTAATTGATTTTAATTAATTTGATTGGATGACTAGTGAGTTGATTATCCTAATTAGAGTAAGGAATTGGTAATGACTTTCAATCCTTATCTTATCATGCCATCCCTAGGAGAGGGGTGTTCTTTACTACTTAATTAACTATTCTAAGTGTGTGCAAATTGAAAAAATAACATACAAAGACAAGGAATAACCCACTAACAAAGAGAGGCGTTGGTGTTTCGAGATTACCTCCCATGCTAAACGGGATGAAGACGGTTTGAGTCGACTTAGGCCACCAATTCCAATTTTGGTGTGCGAACCTAAGGAGCCATGATGGTATTGTCCACCCGTCGTCCTTCCTTAGCCTATTACAATCCAAGCCTTCTTGGATAATTAAAAAAATTACAAAAAATCTTATATAAGTATTTCTAAAATAAAAAAATAAACCTAACTAAAGATGAAAGGAAATTGAAAGAAAAGAAGAAAAAAAATGTTCACCTACAAGAAATAAAACAGAAATGTTAGTAAAAATAATAGTAAACGGACTCAAAAATAGAATTTGACTTACCACAATCTTGCTGACTTTGTCACATTTTATAGAAAATTTCGTTCTACCCCAAATTGATATACTATAATAGATAATCGGAGATCAGAGCAGAAAGTTACAGTCAGTTTAAGTTCTGCTGTCAAGGGTGAAAAAAAAATGGGAATGACTTTTTTTTTTCAAAGTTTTTTTCTTCTTTCTTTTCTCTTAAAATCTCAAGAATACTTGAACTTATAGAAAAAAACCAAAAGAAAAAATAAAATAAAATAAAAATGAAAGAAATGAATTTTAAATCAAAACTTATCACTACTACCTTTACCTTTCCCCAACAGCGGCGTCAAAATTCTGATGAGACTATGTTGTTCTTCTCACCAGATTTAATATTAATTTTACTTTTACCTTACTTGTGGGGCAAGTAGAGGATCCAACCCAAGAGAAAGAAAGAATAAAGTTAAGCTAAGAGGATAAAATTCAAATTAACTAAAAAGAATTAAAACAGTTTTTCTTTGTATTTTTGAACTTATAAGAAGATGTAAAATTGCTAGAAAATGAATTAAAGTAAATGAAATTAAAAGTAAGTAACCTTATGAAATTAAAGCACCATTGGAGGTGGATCTACCTAAAACATGTTGATAAGCAATTCCTAGTCTCTAACCTTTTTATAACTCAATCGTAAGGGCTTGGTGTTAACTCCTTAGATCGAAAGTTTTACAAATAAAATGAAATGAGGGAACATAAACAAAGTTGAATTCTTTGAAAACTTCCTACTATCAATTATCTAGTTTAAGCATACTTTATCTTGATCTAATCTAAGCATAAAGTATCTATATTAAGAATAAAAGGTGCAAGAAACTTAAAGATAATTCATAAGCATTTTAAATAAAAGAAAGACATGAAATTAGAAATAACACAAGAACTTGCTCTAGGCTTTTTCACTCTCCAATGGAGGGGAACTTAGTCTAATACCATTGCAAGAGAGGGAAGATAAGAGATGAAAGAACTTTTCTTCGTTTCATGGAGAAAATTACAACTTCTTCTTCTTCTACTTCTTACAAGACTATTTAACCAAAAGAAAATAACTAGAAAATAAAAATACAAAAAATAAGAGAATAGACTAAGAGTCTTGGATAAGAGAACCAAGATGGGACCCTTTATCTAAAAATGAAAGCTCTATTTATAGAGAAAAATGTGTGTAGAAGAGTCTAAAAGTAGCCTCCACTTTTCTTTGCACAAAAAGACAAAAGAGGAGAATATGAGTTAAGGATTAGGGCATTCCAAAGGATTAGGACATTCCAAAGTGGGCCCAAATGCTTTTGCCTTGAGATTTTGATTCCAAATTGTTGATTTTCTGCACAAGAAACACACGTAATTAGATTTATCTAGTAAATGAATTTATTTATATATAATTAAGCCCAATTAACATGCAACGTGGTGGTTTGAGGCTTATCATGATTATTATCTTAATACGGAGAAATAGCTACAAAAATCAAGATAAATATCCAGAAAGTGTGCGTATAATTGAGTATTTGAAGACACTCATCAATTGGGCCCCTTTGGAGGTCAGGGTCTTCGTGGATCAGTCTATTTTAACGGATTGGGTGTAGAGTTGAGCATGATCTTGCTTTGTCCTGAGTAGCAGAGCACTGAGTTGGGCCCCTTTGGGGTCAGGGTCTTCACAATTCTATTTTATTTTATCGAATATGGTGTAGAGTTAGGCGCGATTTTGCTATGTCATGAGTAGAAGAGTACTAAGCTGGGCCTCTTTGCGAGTAAGAGTCTTTTTGGTTCTGCTTTGTCTTAACGAACATAATGTAGAGTTGGGTGTGACCTTGCTCTATCTTGAGTAGCATAGCACTGAGTTGGGCTCTTTTTGGGGTCAGGGTCTTTGCGACTCTGTTTTTTTTTAATGGATAAGATGCAGAGTTGGGTGTGACCTTGCTCTATCTTGAATGGTGAAACATTGAGTTGGGTCTTTTTGGGAGTGTAGTCATTCATGACCTTTGTGGGTAGGAGTCTTTGTGGTTCTGCTTTGTCTTAACGGACATAATGTAGAGTTGGGTGTGACCTTGCTCTGTCTTGAGTAGCATAGCACTGAGTTGGGCCCTTTTTGGGGTCAGGGTCTTCACAACTCTGCTCTGTTTGAATGGATAAGGTGCAGAGTTGGGTGTGACCTTGCTCTATCTTGAATGGTGAAACATTGAGTTGGGTTTTTTTGGGAGTCAGGTCATTCATGACCTTTACGGGTAGGAGTCTTTGTGGTTTTGATTTGTCTTAACGGACATAATGTAGAGTTGGGTGTGACCTTACTCTGTCTTGAGTAGCATAACACTGAGTTGGGCCCTTTTCGAGGTCAAGGTCTTCGTGACTCTGCTCTGTTTGAATGGATAAGGTGTAGAGTTGGGTGTGACCTTGCTCTGTCTTGAATCGTGAAACATTAAGTTGGGTCTTTTTGGGAGTCAGGTCATTCATGACCACGTTTTGTCTTGAGTGGCAAAGTACTGAGTTATGAACCTATGGAGGCAAGGTCATTCGTGACCACGCTCTGTCTTGAGTGGCAGAGCATTGAGTTGTGGGCCTATGGAAGTTATGTCATTCTAACCATGCTTTGTCCTGAATGGCAAAGCATCAAGTTTTTGACCTATAGAAGCCAGGTCAATTGTGATCACGCTCTATCCTAAGTGACAAAGCAGTAAGTCAAACCCTTTGGTGGGTCAAAAGTAGTAATGCTTATAGTAAATACCTATATGGCTAAAGGCCCTAAGTAATCTACATTTCTTTGATCAGTAGTATGAAGCATCATGGGATAGTATAATGCACTTACCCTCACAAAAGGGTGCTACCTAAAGTAGAAGAAGAAATCTAAGATAGCACTTAGGAGAAGGAAGATTAGTGCAAAGGTTGGAAGGATAATGCAAAGGTTGCAAAAACCAGAACAAGTGTCGTTTGAAAAAGATTAAGATTTTTCATATGGAAAAATCTATATTATTTGTACTATAGTAATTAGGTCAAGTATAAGTTAAAGTGTAGAGCAAGATTCTTTACTAAATACACTGCAAAGGCTTAGGTAAGTTAAAACTAATATGGAAAAGTTTTCGTTAACTGCAATAGAAGAGAATGACCATTCATTGAAAAAAATTCATATAAAAAATAGAGTACATAGAGAAGATCATAGTTGCAAACAAAATTTTCATTAATAATGGAAAATATGTACAATGAAATACCAAGAAGGTCACAAAAGAAAAGCAAAATATAACAAGACTAGAGAAAAAATATTTTTTCAATAATAGGCAAGTCCTCAATAGGGTTACGTAGGTTGGTTAGCTTGGCCTAATCAACATCAATGACCTAATCAGGAGGAAAGTCCCCAGCAGGGGTAAATCAGTTGACTTATTCGACCTAATCCAGATCAATTACCTTATTATGAGCCATAACCAGACCATAAACGTGGTCTAGAATAGCAATTGATAGACCTTGCTCGTCCAGTTGGAATGGAGTGACTCGCCCAAAGTCACCCTGCCAAATGGGTTTATTATTGTAAGGAGAAAGGATAGGACCATCATAGGACTTCTCCTCCTCATACTGAAGTCGAGCAACCTAGATGCCTTCATGGTAAGTCTTGGTGGAAGCTTCCTCCACAACTTGGGGGTAGCAAGCCTATAGTTGATCCAACAGCTTCTTGGTCTCTGTTTCGTCCTCCATGGCATACGTTGCCTTGGCTTCTATCTGTGCTGATTAAGTTGAGCTGCCAAAATAGTGCTAAGATTAGTTTCCAAGCGACGTTCGAATTTAGCTTTGAGGGAGCCCAACTCAAGGTACTGTTGTTTTACATTTTCTTGAAAATCCACAAGTTTTGCGTATCTCTTTTGTACCCTTTCATTGTAGCTTACAAGCTCATGTTGAAGTTGGGCTTGGGAACTTACTAGCTTCTTATTCTTGGCCTCCAAGGCTTCATTTACCTTGGTGAACTAGGCTAAGTCCACCTCCATTTCCTCCTTGGCCTCTTTGGTGAAGTGATTAAAAGAGTTAGCTCGCTCTAGAGTAGAGCCAGCTTCTCCTCATACTCCTTGGTTAAGGTAGTTTCATGGTTATGAGCTTTATGCCACTTATGAATGCCAGGGATCCATAAGCTTTTACTTGGAAAGGAAAAAAATAGTTAAAGAAAATAACAAAGTATTAAGCAAAGGGTATAATGCTAGAAGAGTAGTAAGTTACTTGGTCAAGGTCATGGGCAAACCTCCCAAAGGCTAGATTAAGGTTGGCCCAGTCAATAAGATCACAGTCTTTGGGAGTAATGGGATAAGAGAGTAGAGAAGCAATGGTGACAAGATCTCTCACCCTGCTACTTTTGTCGTTGACCAGGCTAATACCAATAGTAGTATGTCAAGCTAGAAAGTATTGGTCACATTCCCACCGTGGAAGAGTACTTCACGACTCCTCCAATGGAAGGCTAGATCTTCCAAAGAAGCCTTGTAGTCGTTAAGGCTCTCCTGTTTTGGTTCCTCTGGTGGTGAAGGGCTCCTCCTCCTATGCCTGCACCTTTTGCGTTGTTGAAGCTCATGAGCAAGGTTGACCTCCTTGTTGGTGTCAAAGCTCTGTACCACCTAGGCGGAGGCCCTTAAGGAAGATCAACAATAGCTTGATCATCACGAATTAATGTTAACTACTCAACCCTAACAGACCGAGTGGGGTCATGAGGACTCAGATTCTTCTTCTTCTTCTTTTTGCTCTAGTCAACGGAAGGAGTTACCTTAGTAGAGCAAGAGAGGGAGAGGGGGAACACCAAGAAGTTAATGTTCATAACGTCAGAAGGGGATTCTAAAACAAAGGGAAAGGGAAATAAAAGAGAGGGAAGTGCAAAAGTTAGGGATGAGGGCATACTCTCCGAGATCTGCTCGGCCTGATCAATAGGGGCACATCGTGCTAGTAGCTGAGGCAGGAGAGAAAGGGAATGACAGGTTTGCTCTCCTTTGATCACCCTATCGATCACCCTCGTTTGGAGACCCACTGCCACCACCCTCCTAACTTTGGCTGCTCTACGCTACTTTTTCCTAGCCTCTGCAACAGAAAATACATAAGAATCTACAAAAGAACCAAGTTCAAATTAGATTGACTTGTGCAATGAAAACACAATGGAAAGACAAATATTACCAAAACCTAAAATATGGCTTACCCTGAACGGTTTGAGGAATTCTAAATTCCTCACGAGAGACCCCAGAGCCAAATTTTCAATATTAGAGATGATCATGGGGTCCTTATACCACCCTTTGTCAATACTAGGAAGAGATGGCACCAGTGTGACAGCTACACTTTTGGAGGACAACGAGTAGTACCTAAGACGCTGGGGAATGGCCTTCAGGTTGTACCAAGAGAGGAAGTCATTGAGGGTTATCCTCAACTCTTCCATCCTCTCCACTAATCAATAAAAGTTGTTTGACATTTGGCCAAGAGCCCGATTGATTTTGCTCAACACCTCCCTGAGGAAAGGGGAGAGAAAAAAACATAAACCAACCTTGATTTGGCCGACATACACCAGGATTTCCCTTAGCGACATTCGACAGGATTGTTAGGGTCTTTGCAAACTCTAACAGACACAAAAAGGGGATAAAAAGTTTCTTATGAAGTTGTGAAATTTTGATGGCTATTGAAAATTAGGAAATTATAGAGGATTAAAAGTTAGAAATAGAGAATATTACCTCAATACGAAAGAGGTAAAAATGGCTGGAAGACTGAAAAACTTTGAAGGCACTAAGAGATTAAATTTCAGAGATATAAAAATAGTAGAAGGGGAAAATGATGCAAGTCCCTTATTTATAGAAGAGCAAGAAATAAGACGTATGCTTGAGGAGGATATAACCATCGCAGCTTTTTGATTTAGTGGAGACGTTAGTAGGACATGTAGACGGCTACAGATGAGAGACGATTCGTCTCATCCATGTAAGAAGATTTGAAACAATGTTGTATTTAATATTTGGTAAGTTCATGACAGAGGTAATGATAGCAAATCATGGCAATCAATGAGAAGGGAAACATGTGTCTCGAGAAAACGGCGAAACTTCACATCTCCTCAAGAAGGGGTAATTGCAGAGGATAATAATAGTACGTTATCCAAATCATACACGTGTCTAAGCCGATTAAGTGGTATTTTGTGTAAGCCATTGCATCCGACCTTACCCAATTGCATGATAGACCAAGATAGTGGTATCTATCTTGTTTGGTAGGATAGGACAACACTAGTAGAGACTAGACCTGCCTAGTAGCATAAGTTTGATCTGAGTATCTGAAATCACCTCGACCCTTTTTCACTAAATAGTAAATAGAGATACAATTGGTAAATTGGGGATTTTAGGGAATAGGGAGTCACCACCTAATTTAATATAAGAACCATAGATGACTTCAAAATGGATCGGATTGGTCCACGAGTAAGAGAAATGGGTAAGGGGTCAGATTATGGGTTTCGAAAGGGGTTAGGTACCGAACCTACCCGATAAAGATAATTAGTCTCTACTACGATCTAAAACTATCCTATGGTCAATGGGGCAGAGACTAAAGTCAAGCTAGGGTCCCATCATCATCAATTTATATCGAATGTGTCAGGCAAATCTTATGGCTAATATTTTTCCAAATATTACATGATATCTCGAATTCCGCACAAAATGGAAATATTTGAAAAAGTCTTAATTTCCTCCCATGCTTCAAAGTTCACGTGACAATATTTCAATTAAAATCCGCATACACAAATATTTTTTCAATTAATTAAAATATAAATTTATGAAAATTTTCTAAATTAGAAAATTATGAATACAAAATTTCTAATTTGGCAATCTATGAAGTTTCTAAATTAGAAATTTGAAACTTCCTAAATTAGAAGTTTATGAATACATGATGAGCTCCCAAGTTGGAAACATGGAAAAATAAACTTTTAAAATAGAAATTTTCAAATTTGATGAGTCCCAAATTAGAAATTTATAAAAATGATTTTCCAAAATAGAAAATTATGAATATTAGATTTTCTAAATTAATAATTTATAAATATTAATTTTTCAAAATAGAAAATTATGATTTTAAGGAAGTCACTAAATTAATGAAAAAACTGAATTTACAAGAGTCTCAAAAACTGGCAAACTATGATTTTGTCAAAACCTATTTTTGTCACGAGATTTCTTTGAATTTCACACAATGGAATCTCATGATTGATAAAGTTTACGTGACACCAAAAATCAATGAATTGATTTGATCACATTTTGGAAAAAAAAATCATTTTTAATGCCACATGCACACAAATCAGTGAGTCGACTCATTGATGACATTTTGGAAAGTAAAAAATAAATTTTCACTCCCCTATATTCACAACATCAGTGAGTTAACTCACATGCCAGTTTTATCGAAAAAAATCTGATTTGAAACTTCCTATGTACACAAAAATCAGTGAGTTGACTCACGTGCTCATTTTATTGAAAAAAATCGATTTTAAACTTCCTATGTACACAAAAATAAATGAGTCGACTCACATGCCAATTTTATTGAAAAAATATGATTTAAAACATCCTACGTACACAAAAATCAGTGAGTCGACTCTCTTATCACATGAAATCTCAATGCTCCACTCAATGCATCCCACAAAATAGTGAGTTGACTCACGTCCATTTTATTAAAAAAATCAACTTTACTTCCTACAGAAATCAGTGAGTTGATTTAATGAATATTTTTCATTAAAAAAATCAGTTAATGCTCTGTCCACACTAAAAAAATGACTAACAATGCTCAAGAAAATAAATCAATTAACTCACTCCCAATACCCATGAGTTGATGATCTCAACGAGATAGAGGACAAAAAAAGAAAAATGTAGTCCCAATGTGATCAAAGAAGAAATCAACCTCTATTAAAGACCTACGCATTCAACATAGACACATTAAACAGTGTGTCTTAAGTCACGTGATGTTGGAGTATACCCATTGACCATACAATGATTTACGGATTTCACATGAAATCATAAGATTGGAGTCCAAGTAACCTGCACAAAAGGCAAACCTTTTAACAATAATGATAACTAATGGTAATAACTTACTTTAAGAAGAAGTGGATGCTGTGGAATTCCTTCAGGAATATTCGATTACTTCTGAGAATGTTCCAAGTGAAGAGAAGCCAAGATGGGAGATAAAAAACTTGATGAAGGAGAGTTGTTTTAAGGTTGTAAAACTGCAGGGAGTTGGACAGAGATGGGGGCTAAAAAACTTGATAAAGGATGATGTTTTACAGGCTGAAAAACGAAGTGAATGGGAGTTAAAAAAATATGATGAAGTGGGTTGTTTTACAGGCTGAAAAATGAAGTTAATGGGAGCTAAAAACATGACGAAGGGGGGCTATTTTACAGGCTGAAAAACTAAGTGAATGGGGTTGAAAAATGTGATGAGGAGGATGGGAATGCAAGTAGATTAAAGATGTTAATGGAGGACATAGGAGAAGAAGAAGGAGATGGTGTGGATGATGGGGTGTGATCGAAAATTGAAAAAGAGGGCTTAGATTGGCGATGAGGTCTATGATCTACTCTCTTTTATTTCTTTTCTTCTTTTATCTTGTCTTTTATTTCTTTTGCTCTTTTAGTCTTGATTTTCTTTTAATGTGGAAGTACTAGTGAGGAGAGAAAAATAATGAAAAGATAGCTGTGGGGGCTGAACTCAGAGAGGAAGAATGGGGCTGTTACAATATGAAAAGGAGGTAGAAAGAGAAGATGATGGAAGCAAAAAAAAGGACCGCAATGAAGAGAAAGGAGAGAAAAAAAAATGTGGCTAGAGGAGCTGCTCCTTTTCTGTCAGAAAGAAAATCCTCCTCCCTCTTGAAAGGACATAAGACTGTTTAAAGACAATAGTTTTCATTTTTTATTTTTTTATTATTTCTCTTTCTTTTCTTTTTAATGCTTTTCTTTAATTTTTTTCTTCTTTACTTTATTTGTTTTTTTCTTCTTTAACCGAACCGAAGAGAGACTTTTTCTTTCTAATTAATTTATAAATAAAAAGAGAATGAGAGTATGTTCTTATGCTTCGTGAATTATGCCACTCCCATAGTTCAATGTTGGTTAGATTAATCGATTGGTGGAAGAGTTTGAATTTTGATCCAATTGGTTATTGGATTGTTCGATTAAATTTTAATTTACTTGTGGTTGGTTGATTGAACCTTAATTTGAATTTTAATGGGTTGATTAAATTTTAATTTCAATTTGATTGGTCAATTATATTTTAATTTGAATGTTGATTAGTTGATTGTATTTTTTTATTTTTTTATTGGTTGATCGAATTTAATTTTGAATATTGATTGGTCAAATTTATTTTGGTTGGTGGATTGATTGGATTCTAATTTAAATATTAATGGGTTGATTAAATTTTGAATTAAATATTAATTTACATTTTTCAAATTGATCGTTTAAATTTTAATTTTTATTTCAATTTAAAATTTTTCAAGTTGGTTGTTTTATTTTGATTTTCCTAGGATTCAAGATCTCTATGTACAAGTTGGACATCAAGGGGCATTTCAATCATTTTACAATTCTTGTTCATTGTTGTGAATTTTTGCGAGTGATTTCTTTTAATCCCAATGTGATTATTTATAAGCCTCAATGTCCCATTTTCCTAGCGTTGCAATATCTCTAAGTTATTGAAGTGTGTAGCAAACTTAAGTATACGTACTTACTAAATGGAGTGTATGGTGTAGGGATCCTAAGCATGCATAATTCTATATCGAATGACAAGAAAAAAGAAGATGGTGAAATTAGAAGACAGAGAGAATTGGAAGAAAGTCTCTCACAAGATTTTGAGTTCTCTATGTTCATCATTAGAAGTTCACAGCAATCGGGTAACGAATCGTCAAGTCAAGCGGATGCAAAAATAGGGTATCTATAGATATCCCTCTTTGGCAGATGATAGAAGTAGACTAAATAAAAAATTTAATTTAGTAGATGGTGCAACATTCGACTGCCAAAGTCAAGGACATTTCATTTTTGTAGGCTGATTTGGTGGTTTGTCAGGGTGTCCAGATCCTTGAAAGTAAGCTCTCCATGAATTAAAAATGTCAGATCCTCGAATTTTGACAATTTCTCCTTGACTTATGTAAAAATACACGTGTGTGCAATGGTGTGATGCTTACAAAGGAGTTCATCGGATCATTGAGAGTAAACTCTCATCGATAACAACAAATGTTAGATCCTAGAAATCTTCTCTCGCTGACGATGATGATTCAAATTAAAATACACATATTCAATGAAAACAATCATACGATATTGTATTATGACAAGTTTGAACAACGAGATAATTAGAGTCATAACATTATTAGAATCAAGTGATGTAGGAACTTCATTCAATCCTATTGAAAAAAAAATTTAGAGTTCAAAAAAGTTTAAGTCTCGTTTATCGGACTCGAGCTTTTTGGAGCCACACATCTCGGGCTAGGATTTTGCAAGAACTTATTAAAATCCTTACTCAAAAGTTAGAGTTTCGTTTATCGAACTCGAACTTACTAGAGCCACGCTTCTCGGGCTAAGGTTTACAGGAACTTAAAAAATTCTATTATTGGAACTACGCTTCTCAGGCTTGGGTTTGCAAGAACTTAAAAAATCCTATCAAAGTTGGAGTCTTGTCTCTTTGACTCAAACTTACTGGAGCCACATTTCTCTGGCTAAGGTTTACATGAACTTAAAAAATCATATTACTGGAGCCACACTTCTTGGGCTTAGGTTTGCAAGAATTTAAAAAATCTTATCGAAATTGGAGTCTTGTTTCTTGGACTCGAACTTATTAGAGCCACGCTTCTCGAGTTAAGATTTTACAAGACTTATTAAGATCCTTATTTAAAAGTTGGAGTCTCGTTTCTCAAACTCGAACTTAATGGATCCACTCTTCTCGGGCTGGGGTTTTGTAGGAACTCATTAAAATTCTTATTCAAGAGTTAGAGTCTCGTTTCTTAGACTTAAACTTAATAGAGTCACGTTTCTTGGACTTAGATTAATTAAAGACCTGATATTATCGAGTTAAAAGATTGGAAGATTAGACCTTTATTGGCTTATTATGCATCTGGATTCATCATTGAGTTTCGTCGGACTTTTTAGCTTTTGAATAAGATTTTTCTTTTTGATTATGGGATCAAGAACAAACACTTCGAAATCATAGTTATTATAAAAAATGCTCCTAGTTTCAAGGTTGACTACTAATTGAAACTTGATTATGAAACAAATAGAATGGGTAGCACTTGGAAAATATAGATAAGCAACTATTGACTTTAATATATGATTGACAAAAGAATCGACATTCCTTTAAATTTTCAAAACTCTTAAGATTATCATGTATAATAAAGAATTGATCACTTTCTTTCACATTTCTTTTGAGCAATGCTTGAACTGAACTTAAAATCTTAATAATTATTGGAATAGAATATCTTTTTCTTCAAAGTGGTCGATGGTTCTACATTTTTCTTTGGTGAATACTTAGACAAGTAAACATACTCTTAAAGATCTTACAATGTCCAAGATGGCTTATGAGTTTTTTCAATTTCAACACTGTCTTCGTCAAATGTGAGATTTCAACTGAAAAATGAATGTTGTGACTTGAATAATTTCTATACTTTCTAATAAATGTAAGCTTCTTTCTGAATTTTTCTTCTTGATGGAATATTTCCTCTATTTTTTTGGTGCCCTAATTTTTACCTAGATTACCTCTTCAGGTTTTCAATCTAGCGGGTTTTATTTTTCTTTTTCTAATGATGCCTTAATTTTTGGCTTAGGTCTCATTTTCAAATTTTTGACCTAGTAGACTCTCATTTTTTTGTTATACCATAACTTTTGCCTAAGTTACCTTTTCAGGTTTTCAACTTAGTGGATTTTTCTTTCTTCTTGATGATCTCAAATATTTGACTCGACAACTTCTTGATTCCTTGGACCTTAAGCAAACTAATTAACATTCAAGAAGACTTAATAGATGGGCTTAAGACATGGTTTAGAAATAAAAAATATAAGATTCAACTTCTCAAAATGCCCCTAGTCTGATATTCTCCTTCTTTCATCAAATCTTTTGAGTCTCTCTCTGTTCTAATGCCTTTAGTTAGGCATTTTTTTATTTTCCTATTTTACAATGCCCCTAATTTGGCATTATCCCATTTTTTTTTAATCTTTCAATAAGAGATTTTTTTTATGACACTTTCTTTAAGAGAATGTATATTTTATTTTTTGTTATGATCGGACTTGAAGTAACTTCTCAGGTTGCCTACATACCCCAAATCATTCTTTTCCCTTCTAGGATCAGGTCAAAATATAGTTCATACAAGACTTCCCTCCCAAAGTTGGTTGGTGTGGTTTACAAAAAAGAGACTATTTTTTTAGGCGACGAGAGGCTAAAGAAGGTTGTATTTTTTCTTGGTAAGATAAGAGAATGGTTCAACCAAAAGGCCTCCTTTGGTGAAATGTTAATTGATTTGGTCAAGGTTCCAAGAACTTGATATCTTGATTACTTTATCAAATAAAGTCTTCTTTTGAGCATGAATGTTCTTCAGTCTTCTTTGTGAAATCAGATGTAATTGAGTTCTTTGTATTTGACTGTTTGATTTTCCAAAATTTTGAGAAAATCTTTTATTCTTTTGTGCATGAGAACTCTCCTCTCTTGAGTGAAAAACATGGTAGACCCTTCTTGTGGGAATTAACATCTTTGTCGATGGTTTCAACTGCATCATTATTTATAATCTTTGACTTTGAAGTTCACCCTCGACTTTATATCTTGATCTATTTTAGTGCAATCTATTCTGATAAAAGGTATTATAGTGTTCATACATCAACATATCCTCATAAGACCATGTAAAAATGTTGTTGAATTTCTTAAGTAAGTTTATCGTTTTCTCATGCTCCTCTGGGGATAATGTAGTATCAATTTGCACTTCTTGAGTGTACTCTTTAATTTCAATATTTATAAAATTCGATTAATGAGCTTTGAGTCATCCCTTGTATTAGATTTTATATTTACATTATTATTACACACATGATAATCAAAAGCTTTTTATTATTGGAATTAGAGAAACGTAGACTAACAAACTCGACTAAAGCTTGACATTAAATAAGGAACCTAATATAACCAACTGAAATTAAAGATTGACGTGACTAAAACTATGAAAAGAGGACTCAAAGTGATAATATCATTATGAATAGAGGGACACAATGCTAAGATCTATGCTACTTTGGATATCTTCACGAGGAATGATTTGGGCTCATCTATTTTTTCCACTTTTCATATTCTGATTCGAGCCTATTAGATGTTGAATAACCCATTACTTCAATATTTTTTTTGTTTTTCAATTCTATCACTGTGTTAGGATGGATGGACTCATTCTTTGGTAAGGATGTACTATTAAAATCAATCGAGTGGATGAAGAAAATTGGGTCAACTGAACCAAATTTGGATATGGATATTAGGTTCAGAGTAGGAGGGAGTTGATTTTGAAAGGTCAGCAAAGGGTTAGTTTTAACATTGGACGTGGTAGGAGCAGGTATAGTGATCTTTCTTTGCTCGATAAGATCTTGAATAGCATGGCGGACAGTAATGCACCTATCAAGAATGTAGTCGGATATTTGATGGAATTCATAGAGTTTAAAGGAAGAGGGTAAGGTAGAGGATTAGGTTGCAATAGTGTCAATAATCCCCTTTTCATCAATTTTTTATAAGCAACATTAAAGGATATTCCAAGATTGGATAATTGTCTCATAGGCTTGGCTTGTCAGGACTGAGTGGCTTGAGGAGGAAGTACGAAAGAAGTATTGGCCACTTGTAAGGAATTGGCATTGGGTTTGAAATTTTTAGATTTTTACTCAGACGAATTACCAAAAAGTCCCAAAGAGCAAGTATCCCCAACTTGGTTTCTAGCCTCAAGGAGGGATTGAAAGGTGGGAAGGTACTAAGGTATCAAGTACTTGGCATAGTTTGGAGTGAGATTCCTAAGAATGATCTTAACTTATTCATTTTCTTGAGGTCAGTCCCATAATTGAGTGGCATTAGCTCTCTATCGAACAATGAACTCAGTGAAAGTTTTCCCAGACTTCTACTTAATCATTTCTAAAGCTCTTCTTGTGAGTTTGATGTTTGTATTGAATGAGTATCGACCAATAAACTCATCATCAATTCATGTCATGTTCTTAACCGAGATGAGTCTAGTGACATTAACCACCGTAAGGTAAGAGCTGTAGGGGTTCTCTGAAAATTTTGGGCCATCTGTTCTTCACTCAAACCTTGGGATTACATGATGTCGACATATACTTTCAAATGAGTCCTAGGGCATCCGATCCCGTCAAACTTCTCCATGTCTAGCATTGTGAACTTCTTTGGCAGACAGACCGTTGAAAATAATGTCACTGTCCTTAATTTAAGGACGAAATCTTCAAGGTCTTTGATATTCTTTAAGGTAGTTTCAACTTGAGTTATTTGATGAGCTAAGATAGGGTCTACAATGATCAATAACATTTTTGTTCATCAATTGAATTTATTAGGTCGAACTGATATTGTGGGTTTAATTTGAATGGTCTACCCACTTACCTATTGGTTAGATTAGATAAAGCAACCCTAGAACACTCATAGTCGATTTGAGTTGTGGCCTAATAGGATCGCATTAAGGTTCTAAGCTTATTAAGTTAGGACAAAGCTTAGGTTACTTCAGCCTGGAACGCCGATATACTATCCTAGTTTCACCTGATCAACCAATATGAGGTGCTCCAATTTGATATACTTGAAGGTACTGTACTGAAGTTGTAGCATTCACTATCATCCTCTATGTCCTGAAGGACTAGGTTAGCTTGAATCCGACTACGGGATTTATAAGGACATGTTATGATACAAACATGAATATGCATGCTCGTGAGTATGTGTAAACGGACAAAGTGCGTTTGGGGCATTTTCGTGATTATTCAACCATACAAGCCATATGCATTTATCCAATCCAATCACAAGAAATAGTTAATGACAAATTATCAATCAATTACATCCAATCACATACCCATGAAAAAATGACAAAATCTATCATAATATAAAAGTCTCTTTAAGTCAATTGAGTTTACTCGAGTGAAAAGTCAACTTAGGGATAGTTTAGGATCGGGTCAAGTTTGACCATAAAATCCTCAGTGGAGTCGCCATTAAAATCACCTCAACCCTTTTTCACTAAATAGTGAATAAGGGTCAAATTGGTATATTAAAAATTTTAGGAAATAGGGAGTCGCCACCTAGTTTAAATCTAAGAACCATAGATAACTCCAAAATGTATCGGGTTGGTCCATGAGTAAGAAAAATAGGTAAGGAGTCAAATTATTAATTTAGGAAGGGATTAGGCACTGAACCATAGATAAGTCCAAGATAGGGAGTCGCTACCTAGTTTAAATTTAAGAACTATAGATAACTCCAAAATGTATCGAGTTGGTTCATTAGTAAGAAAAATGGGTAAGGGGTCAAATTATATGTTTCAGAAGGGGTTAGGCACTGAATCCACCCTATCAAGATAATCGATCTCTACTATAATTTAAAACTATCCTATGGTCAATGGGTAGAGACTAAAGTCAAGCTAGGATCCCATCATTCTCAATTTATATTAGATGTGCTAGGCGAATCTTATGGCTAATATTCTCTCAAATATTACATGATCTCTCGAATTCCGCACAAAAATGAAAATATTTAAAAAAGCCTTAATTTCCTTTCATGCTCCAAAGTTCATGTGGCAATATTTCAATTGAAATATACATACACAAATATTTTTCCAATTAATTAAAATTTGAATTTATAAAAAATTTCTAAGTTAAAAAATTGTTAATATAAAATTTCTAATTTGACAATCTATGGAGTTTCTAAACTAAAAATTTGAAACTTCCTAAATTAGAAGTTTATGAATACATGATGAGCTCTCAAATTGGAAACTTGGAAAAATAAACTTTCTAAAATAGAAATTTTCAAATCTAATGAGTCCTAAATTAGAAATTTATAAAAGTGATTTCCTAAAATAGAAAATTATGAATATTAGATTTCTCAAATTAATAATTTACAAATTTTAATTTTTCAAAATAGAAAATTATGATTTTAGGAAAGTCACCAAATTAATGAAAAATCTGAATTTTCATGAATCTCAAAAATTGGCAAACTATGTTTTTTTTCAAAATTTATTTTTGTCACGTGAATTCTTCGATTTCGTATGATGGAATCTCACAATTGATTAGGCTTACGTGGCACCAAAAATCAGTAAATTGATTTGGTCACATTTTGGAAAAAAAATCAAATTTAATGCCACATGTTGACAAATCAATCAGATTGAAAACCTAAAACTTTACGAAGTTTACGATTCAGTAGTTTACGAAGTTTCCTTTGCCTTCTCTGTTTTTTTATACTTTTTCTTCACCAAGTTTAGATTCATTTTATTTTCAACATGGTATCAGATTGAAAACCTAAAACTTTCACAACCTAAATCGATTGATTTTTTAACTTTGACCTTGCGAAATTATGATCTGGAATTTTTGCATCATTTTTTTTTCAAGTTTCTTGCATTTTCTTGAACAAATTCTTGAAAATGAGTTCTAGCAATTCTCCTTTTGTCAATCCCTCTCCTGTAAATCCTTCAGATGACTCATCGAGTCCTTATTACCTACATCCAAGCGACAATCTTGGTGCTTTGTTAGTATTAGAAATCTTCAATGGCAAGAATTATGTTGCACGGAGTCGTTCGATAGTCATTGCATTGACAGTCAAGAACAAGGTACAATTTATAGATGGTTTAATTGTTTCTCCTTCTACTGAACACACCGCATGGTTAAGAGCAAATAATCTGGTTCTTTCTTGGTTGATGAATTCTATTTCAAAAGAAATACGAAATAGATTGTTGTTTGTGGTATATGTTGTTGAACTTTGGAGTGAGCTTAAAGCAAGATCAGGAGTGATGGACCAAAGGTTTTCCATCTAGAGAAATCTTGAGTTGCATCAGTCAAGGTGCTTTTTCTGTTACTGAATATTTTAGTACCTTTAAGACCCTTTGGGACGAGTACATTAGCTATAGGCCATTTCCAACATGCACATGTGACAAAATGGCAACATGCACTTGTGAACTTTTCAATTTTCCACAAATAAAACAGCAATCTGATTATGTACTCAAATTCTTGGTGGAACTAAATGATTCTTATGCCTCTATCAGAAGCCAATTGCTGCTAATGATTCCATTACCAAGCATGTCTAAGGTTTTCTTTCTATTGCTTCAAAAAGAAAATCAAAAGCAACTTACAAATTTTGCTACATATAATGAGACTCATTCTTTGATGGCAAAGCAATTCAATCAGCATAATTACCAGCCAAAATTTTTCAAGGACAAACAAAAGAAATCTACCCTACACTGTACTCATTGTGGCTATAATGGTCACACAGTAGACAAATGTTTCCAACTTCATGGTTATCCCCCTAGCTGGAATGGACCAAAGGGAAAAAGAAATATAGCTTTTGCTTATGCTGCTATTACAACTCTAGAGGTCTACAATCCAAATAGTAATGAGCAACAAAAGTTTTATTTCACTCCATAGGAATTTAATAAACTAATGGCACTTGCAAATTCAGCACAGCCCAATTCTTCCAACCAAAATAATGTCCAACCAGCTGTTAACCTTGTCACCACCTCTCACTTTTCTGGTAATGTGCAACCTCCACTTAAACCAACTCTATTTTCTTGTAATTATGTTGCTTCTAAGCCACATTCCAATATATATTGGATTCTTGACACGGGTGCCATAGACCATATGATCTGTTCACCACTTTTATACCATTCTATACCTAAACCAATTAATGCATCCATAAATCTTCCTAATAGTACTACAGTTCCAGCTACACACATTGATATTGTATGTCTCTCAGATTCCTTCTTTTTACATAATGTCTTGTGTGTTCCTCATTTTTCATTCAATCTAGTATCTTTTTCCAAACTCACTAAACAATCTAATATTTCTCTTATCTTTACTGTTTCCCATTGCCTTTTACAGGACCAGTCAATGGAGAAGATGATTGGAATTGCTCTTGAGAAATAAGGACTTTACCATCTGACTCAAGCTTCATCAAAAGCTAAAACCTGCAGTTCATTTCAGTATAATTCTGTACCTTTTGCTTTATCCTCTACTCACAAACAATTAGATATATGGCATTGTAGATTAGAACATGTATCTAGTTCAAGAATACCTTCCCTCAAACAGATTGATTCTACTATCACTCTTGATTGTGCAAATGTTTGTGACATATGTCCTTTAGCAAAGTAAGAAGGCCCCCTTTTTCTGTATCACAAAGTAATTCTAACAAAAATTTCGATTTGATCCATTGTGATATATGGGGTCCTTTTGGCACTATTTCTTATTCTGGTTTTAGATATTTTTTTAACTATAGTCAATGGCTTCACAAAGTGTACTTGGGCATACATGATTAAAGCTAAATTAGAAGTGCCATATTTAATCAAAACTTTCTGTAAAATGATAGCCAACCAATTTTCTTCTTCTGTCAAAGCTATAAGGTCTGATAATTGACCAAAATTCTTACTCACAAAATTTTATCATAAATATGGTATTTTGCATCAGAGAAGTTGTGTAGAAACTCCACAATAAAATGGTGTTGTGGAGAGAAAACATCAACATCTACATCTATTAAGCACTACTAGAGCCTTAATGTTTCAAGCAAATCTACCATTAATTTTTTGGAATGACCATGTGCTTACTGCAACACACATAATCAATAGAATTCCTACTCTTCTACTTCAAAATAAAACCCCTTTTGAAAAAAATTTTAACAAAACACCTAACCTTTCTCATTTAAAATTTTTTGGCTGCCTTTGTTTTGCATCAACTTTTACTAGTCATAGACAAAATTTTGATTTAAGAGATACAAAGTGCATATTCCTAGGATATCTTTCTGATATTAAGGGCTATAAACTCATGGATCTAAACACCAATAAGATACTTGTTTCTCGGAATATCATAATCCATGAAACAATTTTTCCTTTCCAAATGTTAACACAAAATCCTGAAACTCATTCTTTTGTGTTTCCTATTTCACAAACTTTTTTAGATTCACCTTCTACCAACTCAATCTTTAATTCATATCAAAATGTGGAATTTGACTCACCACATAATAATTCTACTCTTTTCTCAGAACATCATGCACATATTGAATCAGACTCACCTCAATTTCCCTCTCTGTCCAATATGGATCCAACATCTGATTCAACTGACCCATAAGTCCTACAGCTTAAAAAATCAACCAGAATTAAACAAACACCTTCATATCTGCAAGATTATTATTATGGTAATGTCTCTTCATCTTAAAGTACAACTCAGGCATCTACTTCAACTGACTGCTCTTGTGGCGCCCTGCCAAACACTAACACAAATCCCCATGTCAGATCTCGAGGTACTAGGTGGCACCTCAAAATTTTTGCATAGTCTCCTCTATTTATGTTAGCATTCCAAGGCGTTCAACCTGTACTTGATAAACGACATACAATCCTGTATATATACATACAAAATATAATACTAGCAGAAGCCTATATACATCTAATAACTTACGATAAATCAGAGTGTAGAAGAAGAAATTTATACACGGGATTATACAAAAATTTCTCACTCTAACAAAAGTCATAACCGCTCAGAACAAAATCTATAATATTTTTGGACAAATAGACACCACTAGGGGGTATAACCCCAATACTCTCCAAGTGATGGACTCTGACTATCATCTGACCCACCAGATGATTATTACTCGTGTTCTACACCTGCCTTGCTAAGCTTCGGATCTAAAACTAAAAAAAATGGAGAAGGAAAGGGTGAGTAACAATGGTTATCCAGTAAGGAAGAAAATAATTTCTACCAATAACTTCTTCTAGCATGAACGAATAAGCATGGTAAATCATTTTAACATATGCAAAGTTTTACAGAATAAACTACAATTAACTGGTACATATAGCCAAGGATGAGCAACTAAACATTTTAAAACTCACATTACATCTATCAGTAATACTCACAATAACATTTTCTTTTTATATAAATCTAATTAACCAAATGAAAACATTAAACATACATTTCATTTCATATATCAAAATAAGGTAACAGATACATAATACACAATGGTGGAGTAGTGGAAATAGAGAGTTGGGATTCACGATTAGAACGCTCCCAGTCGGGATATGATGTTTCATAATAAGTATTAGTTCCTGATTTTGTGGCTGGTCGCTATTTACCACACTTGCGGGACCATTTATCTGGCTCAGGTTGGCCGTTTGACGTAAGCGTAAGCAATGGATTTTTTTTCGATGTGTCAAAACGTTCGACTACTATAGATTGTTAGTGATCACTGATTAATCATCTTCGTTTATACCTATCAGGCATGCATGTGATTCCTAAATATATAAACCATTCGTATATGATCACCTTTACATTACAAGTTCACTAGTAAAGATAGAGAAGAATAACATGGATTTCAGTTGTGACTCCACTATCATACGCGTCCCATATCACGTATGAGCTTAGTGGTCCCTATCGTACATCCCAAGATAGTACACCACTCCGGATGATATAACGCACTATCCCTTCAAGCATTCGTAGACTCTTTAATAGTTAACAAAATAGTTACATATATATATATATATATATATATATATATATATATATATATATATATATTGTTTTCATTTGAAAATAAAAGAGAAATTAATAATACAAGATTGATAATGGATATCTAGTTTCCTACTAAGCAAGTGTGGCCACCCGGCTTAAAATAAATAACAGAACGAAAAACTAAATAGGCCTCGCTCTAACAGAAAGTAAATAAACATGCAACTAGTAACATTATCCATGGATATCCATTCACCAACCTACACACAACACAACAATATAAAATGCAGACATCACCCATCGGGTATGGCTCTGACATTTTACCGTTTTATACCCTTTTTATCTTTTTTTCGATTTTTACCTTTTCAATCTTTCAAACAAAATATCTACTTTCTGATATTTATCAACTCAATTTGAGTTCATTGAATATTAAATCATTTTTCCAACTATAAAATTTATTTTTATTAATAACATTGAAAAAGTACCAAAACTTATATCAAAACAGGTTCCGAACAGTGCACAAGACCCAACTGATGGAAATAATCCGGTGAAATATCCTACCCAAGTATAATTTGTTATAAAATACAATTAAACATATCAAATATGCAAGTTTTGATGTGAATTTGAAATAATCAATTGAAATTCTATATTTTTGGAAACTCACCACAAATTTTTAATAAAATCATAAATATAATTTTCACAATTTACGATTACTAATAGAACTTGAAAGTTCCTTACTATCTATGTGCTATAGGATTGAAGTGCGTGCACAGAAATCGAGATGAACGGTGCGAAAAATAAGATGGATCAGACTTCGGAGCGACTGATTTTTGAATCTGACCCGGTGGTTTTGAAAATCTCGATTTCGTCGTCCTTTCTTCCTTCTACGACGGAGGACGGTTTGAACCCGAAACAGATGAAATTTGATATTGAAGTTTCGAAATCCCCGTATATATACGGCTGATTTTTTATTATATGGGATGAAAGAGAAGATGAAACGAAGAGATCTTGGGTGGATTTTGTAGATGTCGAGGTTACGGATTTTTTTTCCTTCTACGTTGGTCTTCGAAAGTGGGCCCGTTCATGGTAAATCTGAGTTGAAAATTTGGAAAAAAAATTAATTTTTTCTCCTAAATTCGTTGGCTAGTTTTGGTTGGTTTAAAATGATGAATAGTGAAAAAAATTAATAAAAATTTATTTATATAAATCTTAGGATGAAATCGGTATTTTGTTTATTATTTTGATCGATGATAACTTGACTATCTGGACTCCAAAAATGATGACTGAATACTCTATTTCATCTAATTTTTCATTCTGGATCTAATGGTGTGATTAATTTCTATAAATTCTATCTCTAACAAAATTTACATTTTTTACCTGAGGTGACCGTTATTTTCATTTTTAACGATAATTCGACTTTCTGTGCTCCAAAAATGACAAATAAATAGTCCATATTTAATAATTTTTCGTTACGAACCCAATGGTATGATCGAATCTTAATAATTATTTCTCTAGTAAAAAATCATTATTTTAGCCTGATCCGACTCAATAATCGAGGATTTTGCAACTTTTCTGTTTAGACTCGCATTTGAGTGTGCTTACCGGTTAAAGTATGTTTTTTGATAATATTAAATTAAATGGTGAGGTCAGATTCCATTAAAAATTATCAGAAACATCCTAAAATTTTATCCCTAAGTCCTACTTTCAAGATTTTCTCAAAATTCTATTTTTTTTCCTAGAAATACGAATAAAAAACTCGGGGTTTTATAGCTCTCCAACTAAAGGTAATATCTATTCTCTTCACCCTTTTCTTTCTACCAGTAGACTGTCTACATCGCATAAAACTTTTTTAACCTCTATTACAAACTCTCAAGAACCCAAAACATACAAACAAGCTTCTAGACTACCTGAATGGCAAGCTGCCATGAAAAATGAAATTAATGCTTTGGAATTGAATAAAATTTGGGAGCTTGTTACTTTTCCTAATAATAAAAAGACTATTGGTTGTAAATGAATATTCAAAGTGAAATATAAAGTTGATGGAACTATAGAAAGACATAAAGTTAGATTGGTGGCAAAAGGGTAGACTCAGCAAAAAGGCCTAGATTTCTTTGATACTTTATCTCCTGTGGCTAAGATTACATCCATTCGATTAGTACTTGCTGTAGCTACAATCAAACAGTGGCATCTCCATTAACTAGATGTAAATAATACATTTTTGCATGGAGATTTACATAAAGAGGTATACATGGAATTGCCTCCTGGATTGGCTGTCCAAGGATAACATAAAGTTTGTCGACTTTTAAAGAACCTCTATGGCTTAAAGTAGGCTTCTAGGCAATAGTTTGCCAAGCTATCCACTGCCCTTATTTCCTATGGATTTGTTCAAGGTAATTCTGATTGTTCTCTGTTCATTAAGAAATCTGAAAGTTCTTTTATGGCCTTATTAGTCTATGTGGATGATGTGTTATTGGCAAGTGATAGCATTCTGGAAATTGAAAGGTTGAAGACTTTTTTAGATGAAAAGTTCACTATTAAAGACTTAGGACAGCTGAAATATTTTCTTGGCTTGGAAGTTGCAAGGTCCAAAAATGGTATCTCATTATACCAAAGAAAGTATATACTTGACATACTTGAAGACACTGGTTTAACTGGATCAAAACCTACTGCCTTCCCTATGGAATCTACCCTCAAGTTATCAGCAAATGATACCAATTTATATGACAATCCATCAGGTTACTGAAGACTTATTGGCAGATTACTTTACTTAATTCTCACTAGGCCTAACTTAGCCTATTCTGTACAAGTGCTCAACCAATTTTTAGCAAAACCTGCTGTCAGTCACCATCAAGCAACCATTTGAGTATTGAGGTATCTAAAGGCCACACCAGGGCAAGGTATCTTCTTTCCATCCTCATCAAATTTTCAATTAAAGGGTTTTTCAGATAGTGATTGGGCAGGCTGTGTAGATACTCGAAGGAGTGTCATTGATTTTCTAATTTTTCTTGGCAACTCATTGATTTCATGGAAATCAAATAAACAAGTTACAATCAGTCGATCATCTGCAAAGGCAGAGTACCGAGCACTTGCAATTACAATCTGTGAAATTCAATGGCTTTTGTATGCCTTACAAGACCTGGATATCAATCATTCACATTTAGCTTTGCTATATACTGACAGTAAATCAGCAATGTCCATAGCCACAAATCCAGTTCAGCATGAGCGAACAAAGCATATCCAGATTGATTGCCATCTTATTAGAGAAAAATTGCAGCAACATGTTATTAAACTCTTCCATATTCCATCGAGATTACAGCTAGCAGACATATTTACAAAGCCCCTCGAGTCTCTACCTTTTCATCATAATCTTCGCAAGATGAACATCATTAACATCCATGTTCATCTTGAAGGGGGGTGTTGGAGTGTTACATCTTATATTGAAAACATGGAATTAAAAAGGAAAGAAGAAAGACTTAAAATAGAAAGAAAGTTAAAAGAGAAGAGTTAGTTATTTCAGTTTATTTTGTTATTGTACTATTGATGTATTATAAATAAGACTCAAGTCTAATGTAAAATTCATTAATTACAATTCAATAGTTTACGAAGTTTCCTTTGCCTTCTCTATTTTTTGATACTTTTTCTTCACCAAGTTCAAATTCATCTGATTTTCAACAAAGAGCAATGTCACAAACAAACCTAGGAAATTTGCTAATACTAATATTATATTTGGCTTTACTTTTAGTATATCAATATTTGTTAAAGTGTCTTTTAGAGCAACTTCAACTGAAGGCTTTAAAAAAAATAAAAAACAAAAAAAACCTTCAAATTGGCATCTACTTTAATATAAGGCTCCAAGCCTCTTTTCTACTCCAACGGTTCCACCTTTAAATCATTATTCATGTCTTTAAAACACTATTCAAACGCTATCGGTTTGATCATTAAAATACTAATTGAATAAAAATACTTTAAAACTTGTAAAGGGATTAAAGTGGCATTTAAATCATGTTACATTAAAAGAGGAGGTTAAAATTGACATTTATAAAAAAAAATTGGGACACAATAGGGTTTATTGAAAAGATGACTAGTGATAAAGGTGAGGCTTTAAACCTTTTCTCTACACTTCTAATATAAAGCAATGAAGAGTGATTTAAAGTCATTTCTTTAAAATAAAGGATGGTTAGAGTTTGGTTTGGTTGTCCAAACCTCCAAATTTGAAGTTTTAAAGCACGATTGGAGTTGCTCTTATGTTGGAAAAAAAATGTATTTTGAATTATTCATTTTACCAAATTACCATCCAAAGCATAAAAAAAAATATTATTTTAGATTATTTGTTTTACCAAATTGTCATTCAAAGTAAACCAATGACAAATTTTTTTTTATATGATACATGGGAGAGGCATGTGTCAAATTTGACATTTTTTCACTTTATTATTTAAAAAAATGGAATTAAAAAAAACAAATATAGCATTGCCATTGAAGATGCTCCTTACATTAATGGCTTTACAAATATAATAGAATCTATGACCTTCTAAAACTTTGAAATCGTGGAGGCCAATGGGCCAAACCAAAACGTGGTCTAACATACAAATCGCTTGTCCACAGATTATATTAATAGCAAACACATTTGTTGTTTTCTTTTCATATGAATTTACATAGTTAGCATTTGTAGAAAGTTTTTCTATTGGTTATTATTTTTTCACATTGATTGTGAAATTTGTTTCCAAGAAAAATTAGATTTTATAAATAGGTGCTCCATTACTCACACTTAGTTCCTCTCTTTGAGTTGAGAACCCTTAAGGTCATTTGAATATATAAGAAAAATTAAATATTTTAATAACAAAGAAAAAGAAAGAGGAGAAAGAAAGAGATAGGGAGATGAACCTATCAGAAGTGGATGGGCTCCTTTTCGGTCCACGAGGCATCGAATGGGTCTATAGGGTTCTCAATGAGTCTCACAATCGGAAGGGCGTGTGTTTAGTGGGTTGGAATAGTTCTCATGGATTTCAACTCCAAAGGACATGGTCCAACAGGTTTTTTTAACCCAAATGATGCTTCCAACAAGTTAGATACCCTAAATAGATCCCTAATCCATGTCCAAATGGATGTATTTTCTGAGATAGTTTTTCCATGAATAGGAGACCACTTCGACCAAATGAAGAACATTAGAAACACAAAATTACTCTCCTTTTCCATAAATTCATTTTTTTTTATTTTTTTATTTTTTTTAAGATTAAAAAGGCTTTGACTATTAGATGATTCATGTGATAATCCAAAATTATATATATATATATATATGGGAAAGTCCAAGCACCCAACAATTTGCCCAACATGTTTTGTCCTACATGGGTTAGAAGTTTTGGAATGAACTGATTTTTGGTGAGGATAAACCCATGTAGGACAAAACATGTTGGGCAAATTGTTGGGTGCCGAACGGAACCTATACATATATATATATAAATATTGCTTTATATTTTATGAAAAATACACTCCTAAGAGATTCAAACGTCTTAACCATTGCTTATGTTAGGTTGGAAAATTTTGAAAACCTGAATTATTTGGGAGGTTAGGCTTGAGAATCAAACAAATAAACTTTGAATTTTGGTGTCAGTTACAACCCTTGAACAAATCTTTGGCATTCCCAATTTCCTAAAAGCCAAACTATTTAAGTAAAGTTAACATGGAATTAGCATGTTTAGACAAGAGAGAGAGAGAGAGAGTAGTTGGACTCTAATTTTTCCCAAATAAATTAAAGCTTGGGATCAGTAGACTCATGAAAAGAAACTCATAAGCAAACATTAAAATATGACATCCAATGGATGAGATTTGTCTAAAGAATATGTGATTATCCTCGAGATATGTGTTTTATGCCAGCAATTGGATTTTGTGTTCAACTGGTGAGGATTGCTATTTCAACTCATATTTCATTAAATACATAGTTTTCAAAACTTTCCAAGTCATATTCTGGGATCATTACATTAATAGCTTTTATGGAAAATGATGTGGGGGAGGGGAAATGTTTTCTGTTGGTAAATGTGATTTTTAGAGGTATGATTAGCTATTTTCCCTATAATTTTAATTTTTCATCCACAGCTATTTTCCATCCAATGAAGGAAAGTGTTTTCCTTCCCACTGCTGGGAAAATGTTTGTCCCACCTTATGTTATTCTTATGATGAATATTTAGACGTAATGTTTTTTTATTTCACTGATTTATAAAAAGAAAATGAAGAACGAAGTTGAACTTTTAATTTTTTTTTTTTGATGATTATGTTATAATTTTTTATTCGCAACTATGATTTATGCCTTTTGAGTATTTTGAAAAGATTTATCTAGTATTGTACTCAAAAAATAATAATAATAATAATTCTTGATCACATTTACAGGGTCGATTTCACCACTTTTTTTTTTTTTTAATTTCAATATTTTTATTATCGAACTTAGGGCTATCAAAGGATGCTTATCAGTTTGGATATAGCAATATCCGAATCCGAATCCAAAATTTTTATCAAATATCCAAATCCGAATTTGAATCTGATAGATGTTTTAAAACTCTATCCGAATTCAAATCCGATTATCCTATCAGATATCGGATAATATCTTATTAGAATTCGAATAATTTGTATATAAAAAAAAAAAAAATTAAAAAAAAACATAATTCTTCCTCATCCAACTAATTTTTCATTATTAAAAAGAACCCTATTATATATTATACTATTTCTATAATAAATAAATCAAATCAAATAATATATATTATATTATTTATATAAAAAATAAATTAAATTAAATAATATATTATATATCATTTCAAATCGGATATTATCGGATTCGAAAGGTTAATATATGAATCCATATTCGAAAAGAATTCGAATATATAAAACTATCCGAATTTGAATTTGAAATCCTAAATTTTTGGATAATATCCGATTTTTAAATTTGAATTCGAATCAGATTTGAATTTTCGACAATCCATTGACACCCCTAATCGAACTCACCTCTTAGTGTCAAGTTAACCACTTTTTATTGTCTAACTCAATATTTAATTAATGTCGAATTTGACGATTTTTTTATATGAAAATATTGTCGAACTTGACAACAATTAAATGTTGAACTAGTTAGATAATAAAATATAAAAAAAATGTTGAACTCCACACTCAGTAATTAAATGTTGAATTAGACTATAAAAATGGTGAACTCAACATTGTAATGTGAACTAGATTTTTTATTTTTTTCTTTATTTTTTTTTACTTTGATACTAGGTATATCTCCTCGAAATACTCAAAATATATAAATCATAGTTGCAAATAACAAATTATAACATAATCATAAATAATAATAAAATAATAGAATTTCAACTTCATTCTTCATTTCTTTCCTTTTATAAATCATCAAAAATAAATAATAAAAAATACATTTAAATATTCAAATTAAGGGAATATCATTCTACATTTGTCATTCATGATAAAAAGTGAAGCAAATGGTCAAAATCGCCATTGTCCAATCAAATTTTGTAATAAAATTGATTTGATTAGTGAAGGTGGATGTATAGGTCAAAATATATAATTCAATCATACCAGATGTGTATCTCATTGAGATTTGTAAATGGGGTAAAGTACATCGCAAGTGAGATTGCACGACTCAAGAGAGGAAAATAATTGTACCTTAGTTTCTTAGTTTATGATGTTGCTTTAGATAAGAAACTCCAATAAAATTGGATTTACTTCAAATGGAATATTAATCTGATGTAAGAAAATCATACATACAAAAGGAGTTAACGAAAAAGGAGTTTATTGAACCCAATGAGACATAACTAACAACGAAAATCCTAGATGTGAAAAGTTGCAATCTCTTAATAGTCCATTTTGTTAAAAGACCTAAGGACTTTTTTTTAAATAGTCCCTAAGTCTTGGGCAATCTCTTAATAGTCCATTTAGCAAATTTTTCTTTTCTTAATAATCCCTGGACCTCATCTCAAGTTTATACTGCCTTTGAAATACTCAAATTACCATTTTCTCATTCTCTTCACATAGTTAGGTTTTTTAATAGCAATTGCGTTCATTTTCGACGATCTTTGATCATGAATGGAGAATGATATTCTCTTAATTTTGAATATTAGATTTTTTTTTTTTTTCGGTGATTTATAAAAAGAAAATGAAGATTCTAAATTTTTTATGATTATGTTATAACTTTTTATTTGCAAACTATGACTTATCATTTTAGGTATTTCAAGGAGATTATCTTAGTGTTGAACTCAAACAAAAAAAAATATATCTCGATCACATTTATATTGTCTTTCACCACTTTTTTTTTGTTTATTTCAATAATTTTATTGTCGAACTCACCACTTAGTGTTGAGTTCACCCCTTTTTATTGTCTAATTCAACATTTAATTACTATCGAATTCAATGATTTTTTTTATGAAAAATATTGTCAAACTCAATAGGAATTAAATGTTGAACTAGATAATAAAAAGTGGTGAACTCGACACTAAGTAATTCAATGTTAATCTAGACAATAAAAAGTTGTGAACTTAACAATAAGGTGAGTTCGACAATAAAAATGTTGAATTAGAAAATAAAAAGTGGTGAACTCAACATTGTAATTTGAATTGGATTTTTTCATTTTTTTTTTTTTTTTTTATTTGTTTTTTTTTTTTTGGGGGGGGGGGGTTGACTTTGATACTTGGTAAATCTCCTCGAAATACCCAAAAGACATAAATCATAGTTGCAAATAAAATATTACAACACAATCATCAAAAAAATTTAAATCTCAATTTCGTTCTTCATTTTTTTAATAAATCTTCAAAAAATTATGTCCAAATGTTCAAAATTAAGAGAATATTATGCTTCATTCGTCATTCATGATTTAAAGATTGTCGAAAATAATCAAAGCTCCTCGCAAATGATTGAAATTGTCATTCGAAAACCTAAGTGAAGAAGATGAGAAAATGGTAATTTGGATATTTCAAAGATGTTATAAATGTGAGATGAAGTCCAGGGACTATTAAGAAAAGAAAAATTTACTAAATGAACTATTAAGAAACTGTACAAAACTAAGAGACTATTTTAGAGAAAAAAAATTCTGTCTGCGAGAATCCTTCAAGTAGTTTTTCCCTAAAAGAAGATGATTTAGACTTGCCCTTCCATATTTTGATCAAAAGGAGGTAGTAGTAATGAAATGATATTATATTTTTATAAATCAATGTTTAGAAAGATATGAATCTAACCTATGGTTCAACTAAATCCAACCAAATTTTGTAATAAAATTGATTTGATTAGTGAACGTGGGTGTATAGGTCAAAATACATAATTCAATCATACCGGATCTGTATCTCATCAAGATTTGTCAAACAGGGTAAAGCACCTCCCAAGTCCCAAGCATATTGACAAAAATCTATGATTTTTTGAAAAAATCGTAATTAAATTACGATTTTAATAATTGTCAATTGAATCATGAATTTTTCAACAAATAACAAATTATTTATGTTTCTACCATGTTTAAAGTATTATTTTTTTTTCCTTTAATATATAAAATACATATTTTTTTCTTATATTTTCTATGCTTAGCATAATTATTTTTTTACTTCTTAATTTATCCGATGTTATCCTAACTTTATCAACTTTTACTATTTTTTTTGAAGTTTTATCTGGCTGAATTATTCCTGAATCCCGACTTTGTCACAATGCTCCCAAGTGAGATTGCATGACTCAAGGGAGGAAAATAATTGTACCTTGGTTTATGATATTGCTTTAGACGAGAAACTCCTATAAAATTGGCTTTACGTCAAATGTAAGAAATGAAAATGCATACATTCTTAGATGAATTAGCGAAAAAAGAGTTTATTGAACCCATTGAGACATAACTAACAACAAACATCCTAAATAGGAAAAGTTGCAAATTCTTAGGAAAAATTACTTAAAGGACCCTCGTGGAAGGGTTTCTTTCTAAATAGTCCCTAAGTTTTGCACGGTAGTTTGATAAGACATTTAGTAAACTTTTTCTTTCTTAATGGTCCCTCGTTATTGGTGAACTCACATCTTTTTATTTATTGTCAAGTTCACCACTTTTATTATTGTCGAGTTCACAATTTTTATTGTTGAAATCACCCCTATTTACCATTGAATTCACCACTATTTATTTATGTCGAACTCAACGCTTTTTATTTACTGTCGAATTCACCACTTTTAAAATAAAAACTGGTGAACTCGTCAGTGGTAAGATCTACCTACTTTCAATTTTTGAGTTTTTTCAACTAAAATGTATGGAAAGATCAACTAAAAACTTGAGATAACAACTTGTTCAATTTTCACTCTTGATCAACCAAAATAACCATTCAAGATCAATTTTCATCTAAAAATTAAAGAAAAAAAAGTGAAAAACCCTTAAAAATGACTTATTCTTCCTTCTTAAATCCTTTTTGACGGAATTGAGTCTCAGAAACTCGATTGAAATACCAAAAATCCAATTTTTGGATGAAAATGTTAAGTTTGAATGGTTAGTGTAGATACGTGGATTTCGTCATTACGACGACCACTTCTACTATGATTTGGAGTCGCCACCATTCATGTTGTAAGTGGGTGTGAATGGTCACCCGATGTACATTTACCAAAAAATAACATTTTTGGTATTTTAGTGACTCGCGATGAATAAGGATTGATCAAATCTAAAGATTCGGGTAAGCAGCTCGGTTGGAGAAAAGAAAAGGTGTCAGGCATCATTTTCTCCCCGTCAAGTGACGGTAAACCTCTATGTAACTTGGTCATTTTGATTTAAAATAAATAATAAAAAGTGTCACGTTGGTGCATTTGTACCCTTAGATAAGGATTTATTTTCGACTTGATCATAAGGTCATTTCATTGATGGAAATGACCCTTATAGACCTTTAACCTTGGGGTTCATTCATCCTAAATCATCTAAAATAAAATGAAGATGAGGGGGATGATAGAAGAGGGAGAAAGAGAGGGTAGAGAGAGAAAGGGGGAGTGCACTTTGAACCTACCTTGAAGCTTCTCTTATCTTCTTTCTTTCTTCTTCTATGTCTTTTAATCCTCTTGAGTTCTTCTTGAGTTTTTAGTAGAATATGGAAGTATTTTTTTTTTAGAAGATTGATGGTGAGAATAATAGAGAGAAGGGTAGAGTAATATCTTTTTTTTAAAGACTTAATAACCATTTTTGGAAGGAAAGGGGGTATTTATAGGTGTTTGGAGAGTGTTTGGGGGTATAATGGGGTGAAGAATTGGGAGAATAGAGAATGGCATGGGTTTTTGAAGTGAAGGGTATGAAATTTTGAGTATAAGTGAGGGTAGTTATGTAATGAGGGAAATGGGTTGTGTTTTATCCCAAATGGTTTGGATCTTATTCAAATCTATTTGGGTAGAGTGTTAGGTGGGATGAGATGAGTGATGGTTGATGGGAGGAATGGGGGTGTAAGGTAGTTGTTTAGAGAATGAGTGTTAGGTTGGTTGAGGAAGTGAGGTGTTTAGATTTAGGGGAACGGGTTATGTAAGAGGTTGGTGGATTGGTTTTTGGGAGTATTAAGAGGATGATGACATGTGGCAAATGTGATGAGAGAGTGAGGTGATGAGATTGGTTGATTGGTTGATGGTGCTTGTTTGATATGGGTTGAGGTGATTTTATTTGAGTGTTTTAAGAAAGATGATGGGTAGAGATATGGGTTGTGATGTAGGTGGTTGATGATGTTAGAAAATAATGATAGGTTAGAGTGTGTAGGGAATGGGTTGTGATGTGGGCTGTTGATAATGTTAGAGAATGAGGATAGGTTAGGTTAGGGTAGGGTATGGGTTGATGTGATTTTGGAGGGAAGTGATTGAAAGCGCCCTCGATCAGCGGGGTGCGCGGATCCGCTTTTGACCCTTGATGTTTGGGAGTCGCCACCTAGTTGTTAAGGTCTAGGAACCAAACTGACTCTAAAAAAGGCAAACTAATCTACGAAAGAGAAAAAGAGTCCGAGGATCACGTTACGGGGTTGGAAGGTGTTAGGCACCAACCCCGCTCAGCCAAAGCTGGTCTCTACTAACTTCCCAAATAAATTACATTGCTAAAAATCTAGATAATAATAAATAAATAAATAATTATACCTTTCCGATAGCAAAGACTTTGTTCCCTCAGATCTGACAGAAATTGCTCCTTGTACTGTACTATTTGCTTCGTTCTGTCTCCAGATTTGATTCCTGATCTCCGAGGCAAGGTATCTCTACTTTCTTGGATCTGAATTCTTCAAGTTTGTTGTGGATTTTGAAGTGTTTTTGGAAGGTTTTTAGGTGTTTTTAAGGCTAAAATCGAAGAAGGGATGTTAGGTAAGGAGTTGGGACTCCAAAACTAGGGTTTATGGGGGGGCTAGGGGAGCTTCTAGACCTACTTCTCTTAAGGTTTATGATTTGATACGAAAATAGGGTATGAGCACCTCTATTTATAGATGTTTTTTAGGGGTTGATTTGGATAGAGTTAGTGTTTAATTAGAATTGTGTTTTAGTTAGACTTGTTTTAGGTAGAATTGTGTTTAATTAGAATTGTTTTAGGTAGAATTGTTTTTAAATTAGAACTCTATTAGATTGAGTTATTATTTAATTAGAACTCTATTATGACTTTTGGTCTTATTTGATTGACTTTTAATGTTTTGACTTTAGTCTTAATTGATTGACTTTTAATATCTTGACTTTAGTCTTGCTTAATTGACTTTAATTTTGACTTTAGTCTCACTTGATTGACTTTAATACCTTGACTTTAGTCTTGCTTGATTTACTTTTAATTTTGGAGACCCCTCCTCCATTATTTCTTTAATTCTTTGGACCCCCAAATGGAGGGGTCCTTAAAGAAATATCCCACGAACCCTCAACAATTTTACCTGAAAGTCCGATTGATCGATTTTTTTAGTTTCAATTTTTAAATTAATTTCATTAATATTTCACTTTAATTATTTAATATTTTATTTATTAATTTCGAATTTTTTAATTATGAAAATTGTGAAATTACCGTTTTACCCCCGGAGAGGACTTTTCACGTTTCAAGTCGGTTTTTAATGTTCTAGGATGTTTTAGAATCGATTTTTAATAAGGAATTCAATGGAAATATTAATTTGTGTCATTTATGATATTTTGTGTGTGAAATGGTCATGAACTTTATGAGGGGCATTTTCGTAATTTTGTTAAATTTTGTGAAAATTGGCGAAATGATTTATTTGGTTTTGATTTGTTATTTTATGTGTTTTAATGAGTTTTCCTAATCGTAACGTAGGTTCTAGGGTTGTTTTGATGTTAGGGGTGTTTTGGTAATTTGGTCAATTTTTAGTGATTTTTATCATGAAACTTCTTTTTGGTCTGCAAGATGATGATTTCTATGTTTCTGGGGTTGTATTTTCCTAACGTAGTGTGGTTTCTAAGGTTTTGTCAATTTGAGATACCTCATCCGGATTTCTGAAACATTTCTGGTAACGAAATAAAGTAATGGAATACACATCCATCATTGGGAATCATTGCAATCGGGTTGACGAGTTGATTAATCAGGCGAGTGCAAAAATGGGGTGTCTACAGATGCCCCTCTTTGGCAGAGGGTTGAAGCAAACTAGATAGCAAATCTATTTTGGTAGATAGTGCGATATCTGAATGCCAAAGCTAGTGACAGTTCATTTTGCAGCCTGATTTAGCAATTCGTCAAGGTGTTCGGATCCTTAAGGGTAAACTCTCCCCGAATTAAAAGATTGTCAGGTCCTTGAGCGCAAACTATCACTGATGGTGTCAGATCCTTGAATTTTAGAATTCTCCTTGACTAAAAGAACAAATGTGCAAGTGTGTGCACTGTGTGAAACTGAGTAAATTTTGAGTATAAACTGAGCATAATTGAGTAAAACTGAGCATAACTCTGAGAAAACCCTCGACGGTAACTGAGCAAAATCCAAGATAACCCTTGGCGGCATCTGAGCAAAATCCAAGATAATCCTTGGCGGCATCTGAGTATAATCCAAGATAACCCTTGGCGGATTCTGAGCAAAATCCAAGATAACCCTTGGCGGAAACTGAGAAAAATCCAAGTTAACCCTTGGAGGAAACTGAACAAAATCCAAGATAACCCTTGGCGGCAACTGAGCAAAATCCAAGATAACCCTTGGCAAAAATTGAGCAAAACCCAAGATAACCCTTGGCGGATTCTGAGCAAAATCCAAGATAACCCTTGGCGGAAATTGAGCAAAATCCAAGATAACCCTTGGCGGAAATTGAGCAAAATCCAAGATAACCCTTGGCGGAAACTGAGCAAAATCCAAGATAACCCTTGGCGGAACCTGAGCAAAATCCAAGATAACCCTTGGCAGAAACTGAGCAAAATCCAAGTTAACCCTTGGCGGAAACTGAGCAAAATCCAAGTTAACCCTTTGCGGCAACTGAGCAAAATCCAAGTTAACCCTTGGCGAAAACTGAGCAAAATCCAAGATAACCCTTGGCGGCAACTGAGCAAAATCCAAGTTAACCCTTGGCGGAAACTGAGCAAAATCCAAGTTAACCCTTGGCGGAAACTGAACAAAACTGGCAGAAGAATGAATGAATTTTGAAGAAAACTGATTAGAACGAACCGGAGAACGAAAAAATCTGGAAGATAATGAATCTGGAAGAGAAATGATTGATTCCAAGAATGATTGGATCTGAAAAAGAATCTGGAGAACGAAAGAATGCCATATCTCCTATGTGAGATCCAAAATGCTTTTATTTGAACCTCAAGAATATATCAAAAAGTTTTATGAATTTAAAACCTGAGTTTTTATTTCTCTTGAACCTCAAGAGTTTTTCGAAAAACTGTTATCAAGAGGGTAACCTTAAGTTTGGGGTTCTCATTATCTTTTAGGATTAACATTGCTCAAAAACAAATGCCCCTAGTTTGACAATGAACATGGCCTTGAAAATAATTGAACACATCATGCAAAAAAATGCCCCTAGTATAAGGGGGAAAAGTTACATTAAAAAAGAAAGAAAATGCCCCTTGTATGAAGGTTTGAAATAATTGATTACCACAAGCGCAATAAAGACTCAACTTTTAATTTTGATTAATTTTATTGAAGGTTTTGAGTCAGGCTCAAGAGTACAAAATTATTTCCTTTCGAGACTCATCATAGAATTCACCCTTATCTCCCTTGGTTCACTTGGGGAAGTAAAATTTTTCAGATCGATCGTAGACAAGATACTTGTGGCTTCTGAGTCTATGCCTGGTTTAAGCTAAGTATTGAACTTGGTTATTCGGACTTCTGATGTTTCAGCTCGGACCGCTCTCAGCTTGGGATTTTCTTCTATTTTGTCTTTGTTGCTCTAACTTTTGCCTAGATCGCCTTTTCAGGTTTTCAATCTATCAAGCTTGCTCTAACTTTTGCCTAGATCGCCTTTTCAGGTTTTCGATTTGGCTAGCTTTTTTTCTTCTTTTTTCTCAGCTCTGATTGTTGCCAAAGTTGTCCTTTCAGATTTTCAACCTTGCGAGCTTGCCTTAATTTTTGCCTAAGTCGCCCTTTTCGGGTTTTCAACTTAGCAGGCTTCATCATTTTTTTATCTTCTTTTTCTTTTCTTCCTATCTGAACTTCTGGAGTTGCTGTCTGATCATGCTTTGCTATCTTCCTTGACTTTTCGCACGGTACTTAGGAGGACTTTCATGGGTAGGCTTAGGACTGAGTATAAAAAGAAAGAAATTTTGAGGCTCAAAAACCCAAATGCCCCTTGTGTGGCATTTCCTTTTAAATTATTTTCTTTTTCCTTAAATCTTCTTCCCCATTTTGGATTTCTTTTTCTTTTGAAATTTTTTCTTGATTTTTTATTGTGTGGGGAAATAGATTTTTTTTTATTTTGATGTAGTCTGGTCTGAAGTAACTTCTCAGGTTGCCTACGTACCCCAGAATTTTGGGATCAGACCAAAACGTAGTTCGAATCTTCCCTCCCCTAGGTTAGGTGATCGGGCTGAGAAAGAAAAAGGCATAATTTTTCTTTTTGAAAAGGCTGCAAAGGGGATGAGAAAGGATATGTTGGACTGGGTAACTGGGTAATATGAGGATTGATTCGGCCAAAGATGGCCTCCTTAAATGTAGTACCGTTTGATTTGGTCAAGGTTGGTTGGTTTCGGTAATTCGATTACATCATGATCTTGAAGTCTGACAGCTTTTCCTGGTAATATTTCCTTGACAATGAACGGACCTCCCCAATTTGGTTTGAACTTCCCCCTAGGATCAAAAATAGGTGCCCTGTTCTCTTTGAGTACTAAATCCCCGACTTGTAAGTGACGGGCCTTGATTTTCTTGTCAAACGCACGGGCGACTCTTCTTTGATAAGCTTGCACGTGGTAAAATGCTCTTAGTCGTTTTTCTTCGATCAAATTCAATTCTTCATACCGTTGGCGAACCCAATCTGCTTCTGACAACTGATTTTCTAACAAAACCCTGAGAGATGGAATCTCCATTTCAATTGGCAAGACTGCTTCCATGCCATACACTAAGGAGTAGGAAGTAGCTCCAGTGGATGATCGAACTGAGATTCGATATGCCCATAATGCGAATGGCAGTCTTTCTGACCAATCTCGATGTGATTGACACATTTTCCTGAGGATAGTTTTAATATTTTTATTAGCTGCTTCAACTGCTCCGTTAGTCTGAGGGCGGTACGAAGATGATTTATGGTGTGAGATTTTGAACTTTGAACACAGGGTAATCCTTGACTTTGAATTATAACCCATCATCAGGGATCAATTCAAATGGTACCCCCATATTGACTGATAATATGTGATTTGCAACTCAATATGTAGTGAGGATAGTACTGATATATTTTATAACATCTCTATCGATATTTTCATCTCATCAAGTGAGCATCTATTCCATGTTGAACAGCACCCAAGCTTGCACCTAACATATCCTCATAGGCCCAAACGAACAAGTCTTTTGAAAATTCTGAGAAAATTCATTATCCCCTTGTGTTCCTCTAGGGATAGGATGGTTTCTATTTGAATCTCTTTAGGAATTTATTTCTGTTCCGAGGTCAATGACCTTTGCTTTCTTTAGTCCGACTCTTATCTTCTTGTTCAGGAGAAAAATATATCCTTAAAGCTAGATTATAAGTTAATTCGTCAATGCGCTCGAGGTATTCAAAAATTTTCTTTATCCAATCAAATTCAGAAGGGGCGACAGACACCTCTATAGACTTGACAAATTAACTTGACTCAGTAAAAAAAGAATAGACTCGATTTAAAGAAAATATGACATTGAAAAATTGGACTCGAGCTAACTCAAATAACTCATAAAAACTCAATACAACTACCCACAACAGGCTTGATTAGGACTGAGACATTGCTTACAACCGGTAGGATTGAAGCACTATGATCTTTAAAGAACAACTGGATGATGTTGAGAAATTTTGAGGTCATTTATGACTGTTGACTTGATATTAACGTTTACTCTAACTGACCGGATTTACAACCCTAGCTAAACGATGGACGATTGAGCTTAGATACAATGATAATCTTTAAACCTCTTTGAAGGTGAATTTAACCAATTTCAGTGTCACCCCCTTGATAACATTTTAAATGAACCCTGAGATTTTATTGAATTTTGTGCACCAATCCATAAAAAAAAATCATCCATCCAATGATTATTCAGAAGAAAAATAATTATGTTGCACTCTTAAAAATTATTGAAAATTTTTTATTTTTATTGAATAATAATTTTCACAAATCTAATTTCAATAATTTTTTATGCAAAAATAGATCTTTTGTAAATCAATTTTTTTTTGAAAAATATTTTTCTTCCTCTTCTTTTTTTAGAAAATATTTTATTTTAGAAAACTTTTTTTTTTTGGAAAACATTTCCTTTTGGAAAATCTTTCACTTCTGGAAAATACTTTCATTTTGTAAACCATTTTTCTTCTTTGAAGATGGGTTGGAATCCGAATTTAGAACATAATTTGATTTTCATTTGAATTTAAATGGCTCGACCCATCATAATTGTTGGATCGAAATGGACTGGGTCATTATTGTAAAATGATGGATTCTTTATTGGGTCGGTGCACCCATTTTAATTTCTAAAACAAAATTTTTGATCCTTGAGGACAACCATGCATTCCTGATCTCATCATTCACATACATCCATATATATATTCATCGATCCAAACGTTCCATTCAATAAACAACCCGGGAACACCCACGATAAGTTCGAGTCGTGACCTATAGGGAAGGTTTCTAGACTCTAAGCTTACTACGTGCAATGCATTTTTATTTGGCCACCCTTGCCCAAGCACACCTATATACCTTTCGATACGTGGTGACTTGGTTTGATATACCGTATAGGTGATAATCTAAAACCTCAACTCACTTCTCTGAAGCCAAAAACAGCCAGTTCGATCTCAAGTTGAGAGGTGGCGCACAATGCTGAGCAAGGGCCCACTTAAATACCTCTCGTCTAGAATAGATGTAGTCTATCCCCCTCGTACAGTAGGGTACAACGGAGCAAGATCTTGCTTAGGCACCGGTTTTGACCAAGAAGTGCAATTGATATACTTAGATTATCTTTTATACTTACGGGTACGAGTCAAGAGTTGTAGCTTTCATAAATGGTTTGGCATCCCACGAGGGGACCGACCACGTACTAGTACTACGTTGGCAATCGGGACATGTGACTATGTGGCTTACAATAGGTCAAAGGCTCAGGTCGCTCCAGCCTGGGTGCATCAATAAATCTTTCAGAATCACCTGATCAGACGGTATTAATGCCCCCAGTTTGATATACCCTAAGGTACGTGACTGGAGTTGTGGTTTTCATGAATGACGTCTCATCTCCGAGGAGACCGGGCCACGCACTAGTGCCACGTTGGCTATATGGGACGTGTAAGTGGGTAAAACAATAAACGTGCATGTGGTGTATGCAAAACAGGGTGGGGTGTGCCCGGGGTCTTTTCAAACAAATGGGGCCATAGGCTCAATCAATCCAATCATTATAACATGAGTTGCATGAATATTTAATCAAAATAAATACTATCCCAATCACATGAACACTTAATCAAGATCAAAACTATTCAAATCACATGATTAAAGATAAGCATATCAAGCATATATCCATGTTAGAAACAAGCATTTAATCCAACATTATTTCCTTATGTATTCCAATCAAGGGTTATTTCGGGTGGCCCAAAATAATTTGAAATTTCAATGTATCTTGAATCGAAAAATAGGATGATAGTTGTTGATGAGGAGTATTTTGAAATTTATTTTTTTTTTAATTGATTTTTATTTTACCAACAAACGTAACAAGACCTCTCTTTTTTTTTTTTTTTTAGAATGTTGCTGCCACGTGGAGAGGTCAAAGACCTTTAGCAAGATTTGAAATCTTACTGAGTTGGTGAGATATCTTTCCCTTTTGAATGCCATTAACTAACCAATGAGTGAGACTCACATTGTTACACCGGATTGAACAAATATTTAATCTCAAGAATGGGATTGCAAATTTGAATTTTATTTTTTTATTAAAAAAAAATGGGCTCCAATATAAGTTTGATGTGCAACAAAGTTGATAAAAAGATATACATTTTTTTTTCAAAAGTTGCAATTCGCATAGCAAAACTGACTTTGGTGTGGTGTGGGTCATGTTCCCATCTCAACAGTTTGTTGAGTTACAAACTTAATAAAAAGTATGGCAAATGTGAGCCTCAGCCATGGTTTGTTAATATACTTGATAGAGTAGAAAAGTTTTTGTAATTTAAAACTCAAGCAGACAGTAATCTCATTTTTTTTTATTATAAAAACATTGATATGTTCCTGTTAACCCCTTTTCTTTTCTTGTTTTTAACAAAACCCAAAAAACCCGATACAGTGTTGGTAAAAATTGGTGTGGCCATAGCCACTCTTAAATAATACAAAATTATTTTCTTTTCCTCTCTCCTATTTTCTGATACAGAAGCGTTAATTTAAGAAAGAGAGAGACGTAGATCGATCTGAGCTGGAAGTTGAACGCCATTACGATACTCTTATCGGCTTTTCCACTCCACTGCCATTATAAGAAAATGAATTTAACAACGTCCTATCTAGCTCGACTGCTGATGTGGTTGAGAATGAGAGCTATATTACGACCGATTCGATTTGGTTTGCTACTACACCCAAATCGGGTTCGAGTTCAAGAATTTCCCTAACATTTGAGCGAAAACTGAGTCTGAAATCAAGATTATTGGTTCGGAGTTTCGATTGGAAGGGATTCTGAAGACTCAAGGCAAATTGAAAAGATAGAAGGGAGATAGTAAGGAAGAAACCATCGCCCAACTCGAATCAGTCCGTAGTCATCCAATCCGATCGATTTAATTCTATATCAATTGAAATCGAATCGTTGATCAAAGTCATCTTTTCAAACGATCCACCCATCAGGCTCATAGCTTTCTACTCTGTTGTTCCAAGATTTTGAACTATAGATCCAAATCGAATACGCAGAGAAATTTTTTTTTTAATTTATGAAAAACTCTTTTCTTTGATGTCTCTTCTGTGTGAAAGAAATCAGAGAATGAAAAGAGGGTTTTTTTTTTGTTCTGCCCAGAAAACCAGCAGCAACATCACTCGAATTTATTACGAACAAACCCATTATTCCCCTCTCCAAAATTCCAAATTGGGTCGGTCTCTCTTCGATAATTCCCAACCGAATACATGTGATTCTTTGTTGGATTCCTTGCAAGCAAGATGAAGAGAGAGAGAGAGAGAGAGAAAAAAAACGTTCTCTGTTGTTTGCTGGTTTTTTTTCGTTTTTTAAACATGGAGAAGGAGATAAAAACAGCAAAAGCTGTTTTCTGCTAATGGCACACCACGTTTAAAAAAAAATTTTATAATTTTTTTTTCTGATTTTTTTTTCCCGAAATCCTCTCTTCATCACAAACAACATTAAAAAAGGCAATTTTTTCGTTTCTTACTGCATTACTCACAAATATGTTTTTCACAATTCACCGCTTATGCTTAGTAACGCACCAAAAATCATCCAAATTTTTTTTTTTTTTAAATAATCATAACTCTCATCACAACCACCATCATTCCATCCTCAATATATGTCAACTTGAATCTTTCATTATTTAGGGTCATCCCAAAATGACCCTAGATTGAATCATAAAAAATGATACTCCAAAATGACCTATCCAAAATCAATCCAAATAATGCCAAGAAAAAAAAATAATGCGATCAAAAAATATAAAATAAATCAAATAATGAGAATGGTTCAACAACCATTTTTTCACACTATTATCCTCTTGACATCCTGCATTATTTAGGGTCAGTCCGAATGATCATAGCTTGAACTATGAAACTGTGCTAAAATAAAGTATTCGAAATCCAAACAAATGATCCATAATTAGGCCAAAGAGAATGATAAAAAAACAAATAAACAAATAAAAAAATAACTAAAAATAAAAATAAAATAAAATAAAAAAGGTCCTACTAGCAATGTATCCCACACTTGGGTTTTTCAAGTTTGATCCTCAATGATCCCCAGTGGAGTCGCCACTGAAAGCGTCCTCGATCCGCAGGGTGTGCGGATCCGCTTTTGACCCTTAATGTTTGGGAGTCGCCACCTAGTTGTTAAGTTCTAGGAACTAAACTGACTCTATAAAAGGCAAACTAATCTACGAAAGAGAAAAAGAGTCCGGGGATCACGTTACGGGGTTGGAAGGTGTTAGGCACCAACCCCGCCCGGCCAAAGCTGGTCTCTACTAACTTCCCAAATAAATTACATTACTAAAAACCTAGATAATAATAATAAATAAATAATTATACCTTTCCGATAGCAAAGACTTTGTTCCCTCAGATCTGACAGAAATTGCTCCTTGTACTGTACTCTTTGCTTCGTTCTGTCTCCGGATTTGATTCCTGATCTCCGAGGCAAGGTATCTCTACTTTCTTGGATTTGAATTCTTCAAGTTTGTTGTGGATTTTGAAGTGTTTTTGGAAGGTTTTTATGTGTTTTTAAGGCTAAAATCGAAGAAGGGATGTTAGGTAAGGAGTTGGGACTCCAAAACTAGGGTTTATGGGGGGCTAGGAGAGCTTCTAGACCTACTTCTCTTAGGGTTTATGATTTGATACGAAAATAGGGTCTGAGCACCTCTATTTATAGATGTTTTTTAGGGGTTGATTTGGATAGAGTTAGTGTTTAATTAGAGCTTTTTTAATTAGAGTTGTGTTTTAGTTAGACTTGTTTTAGGTAGAATTGTGTTTTAATTAGAATTGTTTTAGGTAGAATTGTTTTTAAATTAGAACTCTATTAGATTGAGTTATTATTTAATTAGAACTCTATTATGACTTTTGGTCTTATTTGATTGACTTTTAATGTTTTGACTTTAGTCTTAATTGATTGACTTTTAATATCTTGACTTTAGTCTTGCTTAATTGACTTTAATTTTGACTTTAGTCTCACTTGATTGACTTTAATACCTTGACTTTAGTCTTGCTTGATTTACTTTTAATTTTGGAGACCCCTCCTCCATTATTTCTTTAATTCTTTGGACCCCCAAATGGAGGGGTCCTTAAAGAAATATCCCACGAACCCTCAACAATTTTACCTGAAAGTTCGATTGATCGATTTTTTTAGTTTTAATTTTTAAATTAATTTTATTAATATTTCACTTTAATTATTTAATGTTTTATTTATTAATTTCGAATATTTTAATTATGAAAATTGTGAAATTACCGTTTTACCCCCGGAGAGGACTTTTCACGTTTCAAGTCAGTTTTTAATGTTCTAGGATGTTTTAGAATCGATTTTTTGTAAGGAATTCAATGGAAATATTAGTTTGTTTCATTTATGATATTTTGTGTGTGAAATGGTCATGAACTTTATGAGGGGCATTTTCGTAATTTTGTTAAATTTTGTGAAAATTGGCGAAATGATTTATTTGGTTTTGATTTGTTATTTTATGTGTTTTAATGAGTTTTCCTAATCGTAACGTAGGTTCTAGGGTTGTTTTGATGTTAGGGGTGTTTTGGTAATTTGGTCAATTTTTAGTAATTTTTATCGTGAAACTTCTTTTTGATCTGCAAGATGATGATTTCTATGTTTCTGGGGTTGTATTTTCCTAACGTAGCGTGGTTTCTAAGGTTTTGTCAATTTGAGATACCTCATCCGGATTTCTGAAACATTTCTGGTAACGAAATAAAGCAATGGAATATACATCCATCATTGGGAATCATTGCAATCGGGTTGACGAGTTGATTAATCAGGCGAGTGCAAAAATGGGGTGTCTACAGTGATGTGGGTTAGATGGATTATTTAGAGAATGGTGATGGGGGTAGGTGATTAGATGAGGGAGGTGAAGGGTGGTGATGACATGTGTCATCTTTTGATGTTGAGAAGATGATTGGTTGATGTAGGTAATGGATAATGGGTTAGGGTTGTGGGTTGAATAATGAATTCGATATGGGTAGGATTTTATGGGCTTTGAGGTGTTGGGCTTGGGTTTTGGAAGTAGTTTTGGGCTTTAAGAATTGATTGGGGTTATTTTTAGGAATGATTTTGAGAGGTTAAGTTGGTCTAGATTTTAGATGATGTGGGATTGATTTTTAGGTTAGGAGTAAGGTGCGAAATTAATTTAGCAAAGGGTTGAGGGTTTGTGAGTTTTAGAGTGTTTAGGGTGTTTGCGGATTCGAAGGTGGAGCGGTGGGAGTAGAGGAGGGGTTGGCATTCCAAGTCTCACATTTTTTATTTTTTTATTTTTTTGAGATTTTTACGATCATTAATTTGATCAAAAATGCCACGTGTTGGCAAATTGGGCCTTTTTAGGCCCACTGAAAATTTTTATCAAGCATTCGGGTATTCTTAGATACAAAGGCGGAGTGGTGAGGTTTGAACAAGTGTAGGAGGGCTTAAACCCTTTTGATGGGTCCCTTAGACCATTGGGTGGTCTTAGGGGCCTCGATTTAATCAAAACTGTCATTTTTTAATGTTTTGGGCCTTAGAGGTCCGTTTGCCTAACTTGTTGGAAAATCGATATTTTGAATGGATCGGGGTAGATGGGAGCTTGCCGAATCCTTTTGGTGGACCTACTAACCTATTGAGAGGTGTTAAAGGCTTTGATTTGACAAAAATGTCAGATTTTAATGTTTCGGGCTTTCGAGGCCCGTTTGCCAATTTTATTGGAAAATTACTATTTTTGGGCCCTTTCGAGTGAGGGCCCCAAATTGGGGTGTCTACAATTAGGATATTCGATTGTGAGAAATGTGGGAGATGAGGTTTAGCAACTATTTAGAAAGAGAAAAGTTTACTAAATAGATTATTAAGAAACCACCCAAAACTTATGGATTATTAAGAAAAAAATCCCTTTGCCAAGATCGTTTGAGTAATTTTTTCATATTCTTAAGAACTTATAAAAGATCATGAGAGGGACGTATCCTATGAAAACTATTAAATTAGATTTTATGGAAAGAAACCTATAAATAGCTAATGAAGGACCATTAATTAGAAGCGGCCTACTTTTAATCAATCTCTAGAGAAGATCCATTTATCACAAACTAAAAATCAATTTTTATAAGAATAATGATTTTCTAATTAGAAAGTCTTGCCTCGGTCAATACTCAGATGATGTAGCTCAAACACAAATCATAGTTTTTTTTCTTTTTTCTCGAGATACAGAAGTAAAATTTTTAATGGGGATTGTAGTTATGTATCCCAAGGGGAAATATCTATGGTTCCATGTCTATGCCACATCAACCAAGTATTGACTGAGTGAAGGCTTTCTAGTTCGAAAATCAGCACTAAAGATGATATATCTTTATAAGTGCTTATACTTTTTTTTTAATTAAATAAATACGTATCAGTCCAACCAAATTGAGTGGTACGGTCAATTGGACAAATTATTTGGACCAATCATGGATTTTGGTCTAACTAATTGGACAATTTTTTTTTGTGTTCCAAAACAGTTTTCTAAAACATTATTTTATGAAAAATTGAGTACAAAACAATTGCCAATCTATCATTTTAAGTAATCATGAGTTAAAAACATAATTTAACTAGATAGCCTCTATTACCAAGCCAACTTTTACTAAGAGCACCATTTGACATATGAATTGGAGTGCTCTTAGCAAAAGTTAGTGTGACAATATAATTTTTCTTTAATTAATTAATGCCCGTATGTGAAACACGTGCAATAACGTGCCCTTCCCAATTAATATATATTTTTTAAAAGAATAATGCTGAAGTGACCATATGTTACGTACAAAAGTCTTTGTGACTTACAGAACCTCTATTAACAATGATGAAATTATTCAAAGCAGCCGCATCACCTAAGGACACGTGTATTCCACGTGGTTACCGTTTGTCTAATAATGACACTAACAAAGCTCAACAATCATTGATCGCACGGCTGTTATCAATGTGAAGCATAGAGTTTCCGTACGACAGTGTTCTACCTTAAACAATCCGTTATAATGAAACTGATTCTGTTTCACGTCATTGTTACTTGTCCTCTTCTCCGTAATTATAGTTTTCTCAGACTCTAAAGTACGAGATATGATTTCAAAATATCACGAGAAAATTAAAATACTTAAGCCGTTAATGGTATCTTATCTGCTTCATTATTCACTTAGATCCTATGTTCCAGGAGTTGAGTAACTTTATCCACGTGGCAGACGCAATGTTTTAAAAAACCAATGGATATCATATAAGACAGGAAGTTAGTTTGTCCAATTGGTTGGATTTGAGCGGGTCTTCGCTCAATTTGGTTGGATCCAATTATATATTTATTACAGAATTTTAGAATTACTTATACTTATTATTTAAATTATTTTTTTTTAATTTTTTTTTATTAATATAGTAATATGATATTAAATAAGGGAAGTGTTCGAAGACCCTAAAAAGAGCCAAACATTTTTCAAAATAAAGATTAGAAGCTTCGGAATTGGCTTATTTTTTGTAACGATGATCTCCATGGTGAGAAGATCATCCTCACCACATTCCGAAACTTCTAACATTAATTTACAATTTGAAGAATCGTGCACCGTCCGATTTTTGTAAATCACTTTTGATGGGATTAAAAGTTTTGAAATGGGCTGATTTTTGGTGCGGATGATCTCCTCATCATAGAGACCATCCTCACAAAAAATCAGCCCATTTCAAAACCTCTAACCCCTATATTTGAAAACTGTTTAGCACAATGTTTGGTTCTCTTTAGGACTTCCGAACGCCACTCATTAAATAAAGAGAGATTTACCGACATCCAACTGTTGCACTTTTATTACAAAAACTCCCTCTTTTATTACAAAAACTCCCTTTGGAGTGTTGACAACTCAAGGGGAACTTGACTTTATGAAGTTTGTTACCCACCAAACCTCACTTTATCAAGTTTGTTACCGAGCGATCCTTGAAGTCCGGATCCACATCATAAAATTCAAATTCATGGGATTATTTTGTGACTTAACATACTTTGGAGTAGATTCTAACTACATCAATTTGTGGCACTCAAAAATATGATCTAATGGCACACTAGATTATAAAGGAGATTTTTTTAAGAACTTTGAAAAAAAAAAAAGAGGTTAATTTTGATTTTTAATTTTAAAGTTGGGAGCTTGGTAAACATCCATTTTCAACACTTCCGACCAAGTTCAAAAAGTTTTTTTTTTCTTGAATGTTTTCTATTAAATTTGAGTTTTTCCATAAAATCTAGAAGTCTGTACTGTTTGATTATTAATTTGATAATCCATGTGTGCCCAACTACCCTTAGTAATATTTAAAATCTTACTAAGTTAGTCATGCTAGTCTAATTCTTAAAATAAGGTTCAGGTAACAAACTTGATACACTAAGAGAGTTTTTGTAATCAAATTTCAACAGTTGTAAATAAATATATGTAATGAAATTATACTCTCCTCAAAACTTTATGTATGATAAAAAAATCTAAAATGTTTTATATCTTATAATTTTTTATTTTATTTTTATGATAAGGGTGTCCAGATCTGTACGTCCAACTAGCAAGGGTGAGACAACTAACCTCTAGAAGCACCATATCTCGCTCAAATCACTTACATCCAATAATACCTTACAAAGCACGCATGCCAACTAAGTCATAATCCTTAAGAATGACCAATGAAGAGACTTGAATTGAAGACCTTATATATTTTAGAATTATTAAAAAAAAATCGATGGTTCAACGGTTATCCCAACTCAATTGTGTAAACTTGAAATCTAATTGTGAGAATTTAAACATATCACGGTGATGTATATCTCCTTAATACTCATTTAGAAAATAAATCTTGACTATTGAATTTTCTCTTCCATGATGTATTTGTTTAGGATTTGAAGTTCATTCATATTTTTTTTAATATCAAATTAAATTCTATCCCATCTAACCTCGATCAAATTATTATTAATCAGATTTGGACCCTAATATTGAGATCCAAAAATGAAATTCAATTCGATCTTAATCTAATTAGGAGTACTTGATCCATTGACAACCCTAATTCATAATCCACAAAAAGATTTATTTATCAAAAGTTATGTGATGGTTGATTTCTATCCATTTGATTTAAGCAATTTTTTTTTTTTCATATTTGATTATCTAATCCTGAAGCACATTATGGATTTTTTTTTTAATGCCACATGGCAAAGAGAAAGTGGGGTTATGTATCGTTAATAAACCGGTGGAATAAATGATAGAGTTTAGGGGTGCACATGGTTCGGATTTTGGCAAAATTGGAATCGAACCAAACATGATCGATTCTACAAATTTGGAACCGAACCAATCCAATTACCCTATAGAACCGAATCAATCCAAACCAACCTTGGTTCGGATCGAATCTCGGTTCTCATACTTATTATTTTTAGTAGTAAAATTAAAATTGCTAAAACTTAAAACTAAACAAAATAAATATTAAACAAAACATCACGCATAAACAATGTATCAACATAATTATTATTTGAACATAAAAAAGCATCACGTATAACACAAAAATAACAAATCCTTAATCCGATCTTACATCGATGCACAAAAAATTACTGGAATTTATTTAAAAAAAATGAAAATTTCATGGATATTTCAAGTGGGGGAGTGATCCAATAAAGAAATTCTTATAATTCAAAGATCCGTAATTAATAAAAAGGGGAAAAAAATATATTAGAATCATATTCAAATATGAGTGTGACACAAAACACTTATAAAATGAAATAGAAAGGAAGTTGAAATTTATTAGGAGAAAATTGTTATTTTTTTTAAATCTATTGTTAAAGCATATAAAAATTAGTACAATATATATACTTAGGATTAGTTCGGTTCTATTATATCCCTAATCTGGAATCGAACGAAATCAATCGGATTTTTTTTTTACAATCCGCACCTAAAGCAAGCCATGCTCAATCCGAACCAATATAATCCAAAAGACTTCGGATTGGTTCGATTATCAGATTTACCTAATCCAATGTGCACCCCCAGTAGAGTCGTACTGGAGTAACATTGAAATGCAGTCTTACTATGAGTATAAAATATGCCAAATTCTGGCCACTTGCGTTCGATAAAGTTTCTTTGTGATTTTGACATATAACTCCACCTTTTTTTGTCAGTATTTGAGATGTCTATCTATGATTTCACACTTATGACACGAGGCTTTAACTTTAGTCTTTTCTCATACATTAATATTAAATGACCTAAATGTCCTCATCAAACTATGAAATCCATCATTTTTTTGTTCAGACCACCAGTCATCTTCAAGCTCTCTCATCTATTCTCAGTCGATTTTTTAATTTTCTGAATCCATTTTCTTCGAACTTATTAAATTTGGGTCTCTTTAAATTAAATAGATTGAGAACAAAAATTGATAGGAATCGATAATCAAAATTGTTTAAAGAGAAATTTTTTATTATATTTCAATTGTGGTTGATCAATTTGAGAATCAAAATCAGAACAAAAAAATATTTGACGATTATAATTCTCATAAAAATCAAATCGAAATCCAATAGTTGACACCAATTATTTCACCCAAAATTCTTTCATATTATACTTTCTTAAAAATGTTATCTTACTTTGAAGTGTGTAGATTAACGTATATATAGTCTTAAGATTGAAGATGATAGGTTTTGAAGAGGTTAAAAACTAGAACTGAAAACAACTTAATTTAAGGGAAAAAAAGAGAGGTTTTTATAGCAACGGTTTGAATAAGAGGGCATTGAGATCATTGTTTATCGGTCTATCACAGAAGACCGAGTTCCAGGGGCATATCAATAATAATTTAAAAAAATTAGGGTATTTCAAATATTTTAAAAAAATGGATGGTAAGTCTAAATTAAAACAATCTACTCTCTGAAGTCTGAAATCTGTAGTCTTAAGAGTTTGAGAAATGGTAAAAATGAGAACCCGAAAAAAAGAAGTTTTGGCGCATGACCTCCATTTCCCTTTCCCTTCACTTGACACGTGTCCTTTAACTGCTTCTTCTCTCTAAAACAGAAATAAAACAGTGAGAGAGAAAGAGAGAGTGAGACTCAGAGAACCATTCTTTAAAACTCCTTACATTAATGTCCGTATCAATTACTTCCACATAATCAAAGTTTCTATTTTATTTTATATTTTTGATTTGTAAAAGACGAGATTTGATTACATAGAGTGTATATCAGAATAAATTTTCTGGGTTTTTTTTTTTTTTTTGACTTCCGAATCGGGAAATAAAAAGAAAAAAAAAGTTTGGATTCGATTCAAAAGTTGGAAAAAGTTTGGGTTAGGGTTTGGAGATAAATGGATCCGGAATCTGGTTGTTCGACTCGGGAATCTCGTTTTGTGAGTTTGAGTATTCTGTTTTTTTTTTTTACTAGTATTTTTTATTTGGTTATCAGACTTTGTTAGGTTTTTATTTTGGAATCGAGGGTAGAATTTGAGATTTGTAGGACATTTGTGCACAATGTTTTTGATGTAAACTTTGAAGTATGTATAACTCACGTTTTGGTGATCTTCGACTCTTTTTTTTTTCATTTTTACTGATTTGTGATCATGGACTGTTTCAATCGAAGAGATTCCTATTATTAAATCAATTAATCTTCTGTTTGAATGTCTCTTGCTTCAGTTACTGGATTTTTTAACGTATTTATGTGAATAATTTCACTTGTTAGTTCATGGGATTTCAGTTTCGGTGTTTTTTTTTTCTTTTCTAATGATCTAATTAGTTAGCTATGATTGCATTTTTCATATATAATATTTGAATTTGTTAATGATTTTGGTGTCTATCTTGTGGATTGTATTTAATTTGTGTCAAACTCATGGATTGCAATTTTTCTCTTCTATTCATGTCCGGGTATCATTCCCTTAAAGAGATGGGTTGTGATTCTTATTTTTGTTTAGATCACCATAATTGATTTCTTGTTTCCCTGTGTTATAAATTTCCTCTTTTATTATGTGTGGATTCATTCATGTTTCTCAATGTTTCCTTGACTTGGATTTTATTTTCTACAATTCTCCAACATATACCTATAAAAATTAATAATAATTTGCTACGCTTGATTTTTGAATATTTTATTGTACCTTGTTTATTGATGGGTAAGTTGTGCTTTGTTCTGATTGGATTGCCGTGTTCACTCTAATATTTTGGCATACCATTTGATTTTGTTTCTCATGGATTTTCAACAATTTGTTTTTTTTTTTTTTTAATACAGGATTTAATCGATTTAAGTTTGGCCTTACTTGTAGAATGCATACAAGACTACTCTGTTTTTGGCCTATCAGAGCTTTGGGGTTGTGTACGGTGACCTTAGTATTTCTCCTATCTATGTCTACACAAGCACATTCTCGGGGAGATTGAACTGTCTCGCGGAAGAAGAGGAGATTCTTGGGGTACTTTCTCTGATTTTCTGGACTTTGACTTTAATCCCTCTCTGCAAATACATAATATTTGTCTTAGGAGCTGATGACAATGGCGAAGGTGCTTCACTGACTCCTTAGTGATTTTGTTTATAGAAAAAATAGAAGAACATTGGTTGATTTTTTGAGGACCTAATAAAGCCTTACTTTTATAGGAGGAACCTTTGCTTTGTATTCGTTACTCTGCCAACACTCGAAGATGGGCCTTTTGAGCACTTCCCATGCTTCACAAGAGGACCTATCTATGTACAAGTCTGGAAATAGCCTTAAGGAAACAAGAACTAGTTCGCTTCTAAAACAGTTCTTTGAGAAGAATCACAGTTCTCGCATTGTTTTGCTGCTAGTTGTACTTTTGGGGACAAGTATGGTTATCGGTGATGGTGTCCTAACCCCTTCAATGTCTGGTATGCTTTCTATTGCCTAATAAAACCAAAATTGTGTTGGGTTTTACTGCCTTGAAAGCACGAATAAGATTTCCATGAGCTAATTTCTTTATGTTTGATTGTTTTTAATATGTAAAATTAATTTTCTGATTTTGGAATGTATCATGATCTACGATGGTGATCTTCCATTAGTGCATGCATTATAAATGATAAAGGGAAGAGATTATGGTTTAAACCCACCTCTTAGAAACTTCTTGAGGATTATAAGTTGTATCATACTTTGCAAGAACTTCCCTAAGATTTTAGGTACTATACTGATGTAGATAGGCTTGCCGACACTTATCTTAATGCCTATGATTGAGTTAAAATGCATCGAATAAAGAAATCAACAGCATTGACTAAGTCAACTCGGGTTGACTAAGTCAATTTGACCTAAGTTTTGACTAGTCCATGATACTTAGTCCAACTTCTCTTAGGACTCTTTCTTTTATTGAGTTTCTATTTTTTAAGTTATTGAAGTAGTTCTAGTTACTTTCTATTTCAATTTTAGAAAGTTTCTTTTCCTAGTTAGTTTCTAATTTGTTTTATGTTTAAAATTCGTTTTTATTCTTTAGATTATAATTAGAAGCTAGTTTTTTTAAGATTGATTAATAAAAGAAAAAAAGAAGAGAATTTTCTTCACTTCCTTTATTTTTTTTTCAACACAAGAGCCCGATCTTGGTTCTTAATTGTAGTGTTTGTGATTGATTTCCATCAATCTCAAACCTAGATTGAAGTTTCTAGTCTGTTTTGCTCGACATAGAGATTTTTCATTACTTTTAGTTCTTGGGATTTCACCTTAGAACTAGATTTTTAACATAAACTCTAAGATTGTGTTTCTACCCTACATCATATATCGTGTTGTGGAAACTTAGTAAAGAATTGGGGAACCTTCCTTGCTTCATAGGAACTTTGTTGGGGAATTAGTTGTTGTTCTCATGGAACTTTGGGCAATTTTAGGTACAACATTACTTCATAGAATCTTCATGTGGATTGGGGTTTTTTACCCTACTTGTAGGAACTATGCAAACATTTTGTGTGCAACCACACTTTATAGAAACTTTACGGGGTAGTCGTAGTACTAAGTTCTAACCAATTTTATGGGAACTTTGCATTGGGTTATGTTCTACTTCATGAGAGATCTTAGGGAACAAGCCTCAATCTCAGATGGTTGAGATTGGACTGCAATGATTGTTTAGTTGGCCATATTGCCTTAATCAAATACGTCAAGTGAATTGGCCAGTTAGATGCACTGGTATTCGGCCTTAGGCATTGTGGTTTGTTCCCAAAAGATTATTTTTTTTATTTATAAAATTTTTAAATCTATCAACAGAAAGGAGATCGAGGAAACCAACTCACACAGGGAGGGTTTTCATCAATGGAGTTGGGGTTTTTAATCTAAATTTTACAATGAAAATGAAGTGATCTATTTCATTTCCTAAAATATCTTTAATGAGCTATCTTTCAATGAGAAATTTTTTGATATTAGATTATATTCTTTCTGGTGCTCCATGTGGCTTTCATGGAATTGTACCACATGGAAGGCTTTAAGGTGAGAAACCCTGATGCCCAATTACTTACTACTTTCATTTCTTGGGTGTCGGATCAAGAAGCATGTATCTTGAGTTTACACATGTACAGTCCATTTTATGTGAAAATTCTTGCACCTATAGTATGTATTTATAAAATATTATGCAGTTATTGCTACCAATTCAACGATCAGCACTGTTCTTTGAGTGCTACTACTAATAATTTGTGGCATTTCCTCTGTTTTGTTTTCAGTACTTTCTGCAGTTTATGGCATCAAAATTAAGGTCCCAGATCTACACGAGAGTAAGTTAATCGAAATTCACATCTTATGAGATAAGGGGATACTGGTAATATGATCATAGATAGACTCCCCTACCTTGTAAGAATGTTTCACTACTGTGAGTTTTATCTGGCCTCTAGACATCGGTAGTAGCTCATTTTGTTTTACAATTCTTAATGAATTCTACTACTAAAAATGGATTGAGAAACATCTTCCTTACTAAGGGTTGTTTTGCTCAAATGGAATACCACATTAGCAATCCAACACCACAGCCCTCTAGTTTTCATTGAAAAAAAAAAAATTCAATACTTTTTTCTTGTGGTATTGATCCAAGGTTTTGAAAATGGACGGCTACCGAACTTCCACCTAACTCCAAAATTTAAAATTAAAATTGAACGGTGAAAAATAAATTTTTTTGTATTTGTTTTTTTTTCTCCAAAATTCATAGAATTTTGTCATCTGCAACCCTGAAGAACCAGATCATGTTTTTGGATGTCACAAGGTGAGCCCAAGGACCCTTAGTAAGGGTGAAATCCGTACTAACTTAGTAAGGCTAGTCGGATTCAAATGAATATTGGGGGAGGGATTTTTATTTTTTTGTTGGGGAGGGAGGGCACATGTGTTATGGAGAAGTGGTAGTTCGTATGTAGCCCTTGCAATTGACTTTCTTTATTGGCACTGACTTAATTTTCTCTCTCACAGATTATACTGTGGTTATTGCATGTGTTGTTTTAGTGGGGCTCTTTTCACTTCAACACTATGGAACACATAAAGTTGGTTTTCTTTTCGCTCCAATCTTGATATGTTGGCTACTCTGCATTAGTGGAGTAGGCATTTACAACATAATCCGTTGGGATCCTCAAATTTTCAGAGCTCTGTCACCATATTATGTATATTACTTTTTTAGAACAGCTGGAAAATATGGATGGAATTCACTTGGAGGTATTGTCCTTTGTATTACAGGTCTGTTGGTATTCTCCCCTATGAACTCAGATCCTTTGTTTACGCCATCCTCTCCGAGTGGATATAACAAAATCGGTTTTGTTTCCTTGATCAGGCGCAGAGGCTATGTTTGCTGATCTTGGGCATTTCTCCAAGCTTTCAATCAGGGTACGATTCTTTCTGTTTAACAGTTTAGAAAATATATGTATTCTGTTTGGAACAAATGTGGTTTCTCTGTCAAACATTATGATCTCTTCCAACTAAGACTCTTATCGTTCATGTAACTATTTTATTTATGTTTCTTGATTTTTGGTTGCGATACGTTTTTTGATGGCAGATGGCATTTACAGGACTTGTTTATCCTTGCTTAATTCTAGCATACATGGGTGAAGCTTCTTATCTTGCTAAGCACAAACAGGACCTTCAGAGTAGCTTCTTCAAAGCCATCCCAGGTTTGATTTCAATCTTTATATGTTCTGAAATTGTACATCAGCTGTCTACTAGTCCAGAAAAGTTATGAAGATGATCTCTATGGTGAGAAGATCATCCTCACAAAAAATCAGCCCATTCTGTCACTTATAACCCCAGTTTACAAGTTGAAGAATTGTGGACCGTCAATTTTTACCGTTAATTTGTAAACCACTTTAGATGGGGTTAGAAGTTTCAGAATGGGCTGATTGTTTGTGAGGATGATCTGTTTGGCGAGGACATCACCCTCACAAAAAATCAGCCAATTACGAAACTTCTAACCCATATAAGACAAAAATTTTGGCTGTGGAACTGGACCCTCATGTGATTGATGGTTAACACCAAATTTATATGTAATTTTATAGGTCCATACTTATGAATCCCTCTGTGGTGCACTTCAGATCTTTACCTAGAAGAAAGGGGAATATTCACAAATTTAACCTCAAATTTCAAGCCCAATTGGGCATTTTTATTTATTTCCTCGTGGAAACTTTTGGAAGGATTACACTTTTTGGGTTCTGATAAACTTTTATCTTTTCATGACCACAAAATCTTAAATAATGGAAGCTCTAATGGTAGAGATATCAAAATCCAAATTATCAGCTCTCCAACTTAGCGGTACTTGCATAATTTTATTCGAGGTTTAAAATATCAATTGAATGTTTCGTTTAATGAAAAAAACTATACTGTATTGGCCGATACATTCGATACTGATACATACCTGATACTTTCCCGAAACATTCAATGTTTCGTATTGGTCTTGGCTGGTACTGATACGTATCAACCGATACATTCTGATATTTTAAACTTTGATTTTAGTTACTCATGATATTCTTGTTTGTTGGGGTCATTATATTATCTACTTATGGTGATATCTGGTTCTGGTTTTAAAGGGTGAATCTATAGTCCCTTCTCACATTTTCCCATATTATTTGGTTATATTTTTTTGCAGCATTCTCTCATTTTTTTTAGTATTTTGCTCTATACAGAAGCTATCTTTTGGCCAGTATTTATTATTGCGACATTGGCAACAATTGTTGGAAGTCAGGCAATAATTTCAGCCACTTTCTCAATTATTAGCCAGTGTCGGGCACTGAGATGTTTCCCGCGTGTGAAAATAATACACACATCAAGCCAAATACATGGGCAGATTTACATACCTGAGGTGAACTGGATTTTGATGGTCTTGTGTCTTGCTGTTGTGATTGGGTTTAGAGATACGACTATGATTGGTAATGCATATGGTATGTTTTCTCTCTCTCATCTATCTATCCGTAATATATATGTGGGTAAGGATCCTTAGAAGTCAGGAAATTGACATCTACGTTCACAGATAGCCATTGGCCGCCATGGAGTTGGCTCAATGACTGATTTTTGGTGACGAGCTCATCTTCTAGACATCAATGTAGTTAACGGTGTAAATGGATGATTTGTGATTATTCAACTTGTTAGCTACTTAATGGATTGCATTTTTGTGGGGATGATCTGCATGGTGTGGAGATTGTCCTCACAAAAATCAGACATTGACTTATCTGCATGCATTGTCCATGTATTAGTATAGACTCCAGATGTCTTTGTGAACATATATAGTTAAGTTATATCTACATCCACTTTTTACTCCCAATACCCAATCATTTGTGCATAGAAATCTACGGTTTTGGAAACTTTCGTACCAAAGCTCAATTTAGTTCAAGTCATCTTGAGTTGAACTAATAGCCTTTGCAAATATCAAAGTCGCCCATTTGATGTACTGAATGGATTCTGGTGCAATACTTCCTGATTTTTTTTCCAATTTATTTATTCTCATTTTCAAGACATAAATTTTAAGGTTAATGTTAGATAATTGTGTTTAACCTTTGAACTCCTCCCTGATAATCTAGTTTAGTGTCAAAATAAGTTAAGAACATTTTCTGATAAATATTAAAAAAATATGGATTAATTTCTGTTAACTTTTTTATGGCATGCTGTTTATTCTCCAGGCCTTGCTGTGATCACTGTAATGTTCGTTACCACGTGCTTAATGTTTCTTGTCATTGTTACTGTTTGGAAGAGAGCGTTCCTTTTGGCGACCTGTTTTGTGGTTGTCTTTGGATCTATAGAGCTGCTTTACATCTCTGCTTGCCTCACGAAAATCAACAAAGGCGGCTGGCTCCCTCTTATGCTCTCTTTGATAATATTGTCTATAATGTCTATCTGGCACTATGGGACTTCGAAAAAACAAGCATTTGAGTTGGAGAACAAGGTCTGCTTGGACAAGCTACTAAGCCTTGGACCAAGCCTAGGAATAGTTCGTATCCCTGGAATCGGTTTTATCTACTCCAACATTGTATCTGGAGTTCCACCAATGTTTGCTCACTTTGTCACCAACTTCCCCGCCTTCCACCGAATCCTCATCTTTGTCTCTCTACACATCATGACAGTTCCAAAAGTACCAGCTAGTGAGAGGTTTCTTGTCAGCCGCATTGGCCCACCCGAGTTCCGTCTCTTTAGATGTGTAATTCGGTACGGGTATAAGGATGCAAGGAGAGACATCTATGAATTCGAGAACCAATTGATTGCAAAGGTGGAAGAGTTCTTGCAGCATGAATTTGATGAGGGTAGTGGATGTGGGGTCAAAGGAGGAGAGATGGCCGTGATTGGAACTCCATTGGGTCAGATGGTTGATGGGGCATTGGCTGTGAATCAGCATAAGAATGTTGGATTCCATGGTGTGGGAGTGTGTGAGGAGGCGAATGAACTAGTTGAGTCGAGGGAAGTTGGAGTGGCTTACATGATGGGCCATACTTGTGTAGTTGCGAAAGATACATCATCATTGGTCAAGAAGTTTGCAATTGACATTGTGTATGGGTTCTTGAGGCAGAATAGCCGGCGTCCAGCAGTAGCTCTTGGGGTTCCACACACCTCGCTCATTGAAGTGGGTATGGTTTACCATGTTTGATTACATGCTGAGAGGAGACGTGGGTTAGGAATGAACTGACCGAAATAAGTTACGGGGATCATAATAGACAGAAAAAAGACATTATTTGGAATATTAGGGAAACATTCTGACATTGTCATCTGGTTTGGAGGTTTGAAGAGTTACTGAAAGATACAAAGAAGCCCAGTAGCAGCTCCTGTAGGAAGGATGTACTTACCTTAGTTTCCTCTTCTTGTTTAATTTTGTTTTTTTTGGTTGTTGTTGTTGTCTTGAGACTAGATTTTAACCAAAGGTTTCTTTATGTATATATTTCGTTGGAAATCAATATTCATTTCCAGAAATATTTTGATGAATAGTGAATACTTTGCTATTCACTCAACGAGATGGCAAGCTAACCCCTCGAAATTTTGAAATAATCTCTTTTCCCAAAACAATTTGATAGAGGCATGGTAGACCTTTGTCCTTCACGAGTTGAGCTATTGTTAACTCGGACTGTCAGCTCAGCTTGAGAAGATTTTAACTCATTGTGATTTGATCTTGAAGAATTTAGGAATTTCTACAAGATTCAATTTTTATCAAAACGTAGCAAGACCAATTGTACAATAAAGTTAACTTATCATGCCTTGAGATATTTAGAGAGTAAAAGCTGTAACGCATTTGAACCCTACACGTGTTTAGATGTGAGCAGAATAAACAGACTAAGCCGAGCAGTTCTACTCTGCTCAAAGTGGTACCTAAGACAGCCCAACCAAAATGTAGGGCAGGGTAGACTTACATAGCAAACACCAAATCTCCCAGACCTTCAGCTTTGGCGGGACATCCCAAGAATCTCAAAGGGGGATGATGCGGTCCGTATTGACTCCTTACAAAAGGGTAACTTCCTTGAAAAGCAAGGGATTCCAGTATGAAGATACTTGAGGATCAGGGATCATGAAAAGACTTCTATTATGAAAAGATCCCTAAGGAACGCAATAAATAGAGGAGGAGGTCCATGAGGTAAATGATCGACTATTTTTGGAGAGATTGAAAGTTCATTATTGTTTTCGGATAGCTAATTTGATCGTCGGAGGATTTTGGTAGGTACCACACTGGTGCCACCATTCAGTCGGAGGAACAAGAAGCTTTCAACGAAACGATGAAATTGAGTTGTCAAAGGTAACTAGAAATCACCTCTACATCTTTGGCGCTGTCCGTAGGAAACACAATAAACTTTGATTCGATTTCGTCTTCTTGTCAGAAAGAGAAAGATAGGATGGGGAGATCAACTTGTTCCGACAACAATCAACCGCAAACCCTTCCTATCGTTCCCATTGCTAAAGACCAATTGGTAACTCAGATGAGGAAATGACAGGAGGAGATGCAACAGAAGATAGATACTTTGGCCAAAGAGAATCTAACACTTACCCAATGATTGGAGGCTCAGTAGAATGCCAATCGTGATGAAAACCAGCATCAAACTGTAGATGGTGATGACTGTGTCTCCCTGGGCAGTAGTGGTTCAAGGCCTGGCCATGAACAAGGTGATGCAGAAGATATGGCTCCGATAATAATTCTAGCAGGAGCCCCAACGAGACAATCAGGAATCCTAGCACCCTTAACAAGAGGAGATGTGAAGGATTTGATTAGGAGAGAGAAAGAAGTCATCAAGAACGATAAAATCGGCCTAGTTGTTGCACAGGCCATTAGAGGAATTCAAGGATCACCGTTCATTGTAGAGATCTTAGTTGCCGAACTGCCAAAAAAGTTCGTGACGCCAAAGTTCACATCATTCACTAGCATGAAAGACCTAGTAAAACAATTGTACTACTTCCAGCAGCTCTTGACTTTGTGGGAAAACAATGAAGCCCTGCCTTACAGGGTAATGCCTTGACGTGGTTCACAGGCTGCTTTGTATGACCATAACTTCCTTCGAAGAGTTCTGCTTGGCATTCATCAAGCAATATATGTGAAAATAAGCTAAATTCGACGGCCCAAAACCGTCGAATTTTGAAAAATTCGACAGTCTCAACCGTCGAATTGGGTCATGTCGAAAAAAAATCGACGGCCTTAAGCCATAGAAATTATTTTCAATGGCCTAAAAATCGTCGAAAAAACTAGATTCGACGGCTGAAAACCGTCGAAAAAATAAATTCGACAGCTTTGAGCCGTCGAATCTAGTATTATAATCATAAAATTCGACAACTTTGAGCCGTCGAATTATAGGCTATTTCTTTCCTCAACCTATACCTGTTAAAAAAATCACATATCCACATCCATTCCACATCCACATCCACATTCACATTCACATTCACATCCCATCCACACCAATTAGTATTCAATCAATAGTATCAAAGAATAGTAACACCTTAAAAAAGAAAAAAAAAAACAAATAAACTATAACAACAACAAAACCTCTATTCATAATTTCATATATGCTCTACTAAGTGAGTCCACAAAATATATCTCACCACATGAAGATGGTAATGCTATGTCAGATACTTCAGACACCGATTAAATATTCCAACCCCTTAAAAAAAAAAAAAAAAACATTAAGTAGTCCAATTCTAAGAGAGACGAGAAACTATTGATCCAGGACCACAAAGAGAACCCACCCTTTCCATTGGATTTAAGGGGGACTTTCATGGTATCTTTGGCAGCAAAGCTTCAACCATCATCAATCCATGATACCCATTCTTAGCGCCTCCAATAGTGAACGTGAGGTTATAGATTTTGTTAGGAACTATTCTTAGAACTTGAGCAATGGCACTCTCCCTCCATGCAACAAGTTCAACTGCATCGTGTCCAAAGGGGACAGCAAAGTGCTTCGAGTCAATGTACTTCACTGCTTTTAGTGATTCGATGATCCAACCAGGAAGAGGGGATGTAAAATCTTCTTGTTTTGGAGGGAGAAGGACACCATTCGAGGAGTTCTTAAGTAGATGGGGACCCTTTTCGAAATCACCATTTTTAGCCAGATTAACTGCAAAAAAAGAAAAGAACATGACATTAAATATAGAGATTACATGGATTTTATGATGCAGAGCCGAAAACCCTGATCAAATTGTGGAGAATTAATAAAATCAGAAGGAGAACAAATGGAATTAAACATAGCTAATTCAGAACATCATATAATTGCAAAAAAGCAGATACAATGCATAAGAAACGAGTATTATAAGAGGTAATTGCATTGGGCATTAATTGAGTTCGGACAAGATACAACTAAATCTTTCTTAATCTGGACACAAACTCATAATTTCTCAATTCAGGTAAAATAAGATACACAAAACATCTGGCTCATCATTCTTCTTTTCACAATATTAATACCCTTTTGCAATACTAAGAAAACCAGTAAAACTTGAATGAGATCGGGGGCTGAGAGGGCTAATACATCTGGGTTTCAAGACCCCACCTTCACATTTAAGCCTACATAATAAAAATAAATTAAATTAAAAAAAAAAACAAATCCTTTCCATGTTTCCGAGTCCAGTCAGAAGCTTGAGTTGGGTTGTGGTTTTGGTCTTGTTTTCACCATATCCAGCTAAGGTTTAAAGTTTAGATTGTTTTTGTTTGCGAAGATCGTTTGGTATTTTGATTAAGTTATGTTTATTTGTGACAGCAAGTGAAATAATGGGGCTGACCATATAATCGAGATAATAGTTATGATGATCATGATATGTGGTCAACCCAGCTAGATTGATGAGATGTCAGTTAAGAACATGGTTTAAATCAGAATGAAGAAAAATGAGAAGGTGAGCTATGACATCAAGCTATGAGATGAACGTACATCAAGTATTCCTTTTACTCGCGCTTCCTCCAAGGCTTCACGACATGCGGTTTGGCCAACAGTCTCATCATTTTCCCATCCACCCTGACAACCGAATCACGAAAATAATATCACATTCAATACTCACCAACAAAGTAACAAGAAGATTTGAATATTACTGAATAAAATTATTAGAAAGGAAGCGGAATGAAACTTCCCTTTGGGAAGACAAGATCTTTACGATCCGGGGAAGAAATCATGAGGACTTCTAACCTATTCTTCAATTCAATAGTCTGATCATCAACATCTTTTATAAACCTGTAAGGAATACACCTGTGTATTGAATGAATAAATGGGTAAGGTACAATTCACTTGTATGCAAGCAAAAAGTTCTAAGGAACATGATTGAATGGAGTGCTTATGCATAGAAGCAACTCCATACATCCTCAAACAAGTTAGTGACTTGATCAAAACAACCCAAATTTTTTTGCAGGGGAAAGTTACAGCAAACATAACTATAAAAAACAAGTTGGCATAATAAATGCAAACCAAATTGCATTAGAAAGCATCAACTATATCTTCCCAATATAAACAAATGACAAATAAATATTGTCAATTACAAGCTACTACTATGAAAACATACTGTGACTTATCGAATTAGCATTCCTAAGGAAAAGCTCAATTGGGGACTCTTCATTAGTGGATGGACCTACAACCTTTGACCAACATTCTTCCCTACATCTAGAGCTACAGAATTGAGATTTATGGAAATTACCTCATTCCCTACATCAGCACAAATTACCTCATATTGTCAATTACGCTCGCATGCACGTGGTTTAAGAGGGATCACAATGTGGACCAAAACCATCCCTTGTAGACAACACATGGTAAATTTACCTATACAAATCCATCTTATAGACCAAGAATATCCTGAACTTGTGCGCACATGTTTTAAGAGAGGTCATGTGGCTCATTTACAAAGTTGTCATTTATCAAATCCATTAACATTCCTAGTTGGATTTAGAATGCAACTTGGAGTGAGTGAGTTGGAATGTTGTATTGATTCAGTCCAAACCAACCTAGGTTTATGTTATTCAATCTTGAGCATTTGACACTCTTTACATAAGTATTGAGGTCACTTCAACATTATTCAACAATCAGTTCTACTTTCAACCATACTTCTGCATATATATATATATATATATATAATTACAAAAGAAGAAAAGGGCAAAAAAAGCCCACTTATCCCTTACAGATACATAAGTATTGATTGATTCAACAGCAAGCTCAACTAACACCGGAACTAAAATAAGGATAACGGGTTCCTAATCTATTAGAGTATGACTTAATTTGTACCCATTGTTACTGCTAATTATCATTAAGTCCATAGAAGAGGTGGTAATGGAAGGCTGAAGCCACATGTAAATGAGCTACATATATAACTCTTCACTTGACTAATTAAGGCAAAAATAGAAAAGAAGAGCAAGAAAAGAGGTAAAAAAAAGAAAAAACGAAACAAAGATTGTGAAAAATCTGAATGTTGCTCAAATGCAAGTGCATAGTTGTTCACTACATAGCGAACAATTGTTCTCTATAAGGTGAACATGATAACTAAGTGGTATAGCAAATGTGAATTCTCTATATAGTGAAGAAACGTTCTCTATAACACTTAAGAAAATTTCAGAAACTTCCCTCCATTTGCCATGTGCAAAGCACATAGCAAATAGAGCCTAACAGAATTCTGTTAGTTTCAATTTTAGTCCTCCTTAGTCTTTAATTCACCCAATCCATCTTATCATATTAGTGTGGTGACCCCACACTAATTGGTTTAATTAGAACATAGTAGGGTTCAGAACAATGGTTTTATGGGGTGTTTGGCAATGGATGAAAGCTCAACCCAGATTAGAATAAAATCGAAATAGCTTAGAACTTGACTCCATAGTTCAGCTGAAGGTGCCAACTTGCTAAGTTGGTTAAATTCTGTGTGTGGCTACCACGACAAAGGTTCAAAACCCACCTTTCACCCACTACTTACTAACTTGTATCTCACTTGCCAAGCAAAGGAAAGAAAATTATGCAAGGATCCAAACATACTCATATGGTGGCCTTGCGAGATCCAATCCGATGTCACATGTCACTATGACATAATCCTATAGCTCCTTGTCTTAGAAAGCCATTTTCCTTTGCCCCAATGTGCCATGTGTTACCCTAGGCTAAATTCTTGTTTGGAGGCATCGTATGCCCTTACCAGGGGACCCCATAGTTGTGCCATTAGCATTATGGTGTCATGTGACTGCAGGTAAAAGGTCACATGCCTTGGAGATCAAAGGAATATATTATTTTTACCACATGAACGAATATTTCAGAATGAGTTTGGAGTCTGCAAGGCGAGTTTTTGCTCTCAAAGATGACCAATACACCTCAAGAGGAAGGTGCCCTCCCATGGATTGCCTTAAAAGCAAGTATTGACATGATGTCAAAGTCATATGGAGGCCGTAATGCTAATCAAATAACCAATAATCTTTGACAAATGTTTGTTCTAGTCTTCTAGAATGTCAATGAGGTGAGCTAACTAAAATGCTTATATGGGTTAAATTGTTCTGACTTTTGGATGATGTTGTTAAGTTCTGCATCTCAATTTCTGTTTCCATAATTGAGTGCTATATGTGAAGTATCTATAAGAATTTCTAAATGTAGTTTTATCTCTTTTTTATTTTTTTATTTTTATAATTAGAGCATTGATGCCTGCATAAGGAATAACAAGGAGAAACCTTCCACTAGATCTGTGAGAAAGTTTTTTCTTTTTTCCTTAAAAAGAAAATTATACTTGTAATTTGCAAGTCACTAAAGTAGTAAAAATTTATATTTGGAATTTATAAGCATTACAAAAAAATTGTCAAATAGGAACAAACGTCTAAAACGGTATTAAGCCGTTTTTATTTTAAAACGGTATTAAACCGTTTTACTTTATAAAACCATTTTATTAGTAGTTTAAACGCCCCAATCACCGTTTCATTTTATTGGAACGAACATCTCTCACAGTCTCACTCTCTCTCTCTCTGTTATGTACCCACTTAAATCAGATCACAAAAATAATAAAAAAGAAGAAAAAGAATGAGATTGATCTCGTTCGAGGGAGATCGGACCTCCTAGGCCACCAATTCGAGACGGTGAATCTCTAAAATCCAATAGGATCTTAATAATAATTTCTCTGCATATTCTTCATTAATCTAATAATGAATTTAAATACAAAGAATTACTACATTAACTACCCACTTATCCAAACTACCCACTCTTCTATTCATTCAAGTAACTACCCCCATAACCATAACTCCATAACTCCATAATTCCTACACAATTCGTAACTACCCTTACCCATTACCTAAGACTCCTTAACTAATTGAAACAATTAAAATAAAATACATCAAGATGCATCAAATCTTGGTACAAGATAATAAATTTCTAGCCACATAACACTCTCACACCCGCTCCCTCGATCGAGCGCTCATCTCTCTCTCTCTCTCGATCTCCCAGTCGCTCTGTCAGATCTCATCTCTCTCTCTCTCTCAGTCGCTCCCTCGAACGACCTCTCAATCTCTTCCCTCTTTAATTCGTTGGCTTCATATCTCTCTCTCTCTCACACACACACACAGTCGGAGAACTCGAAAACCCCCAAAATCTGAAACTTCTCTCTCTCTCTATCAGTCGGAGAAGAACTCCCCCAAAATCTGAAACATCTCTTTCGATCTCTCTTTAACAACATTTGGGATTATTCAAATTGAAAGGTATGTAATTCTATTATTCGATCTGAATTTTAATTTAATTTTAAAGTCAGGTATATTTATTTTAATTCAGATTCTTCTTGGATCTGAATTTTATTTTAATTTTTGAAGAATTTCTTTATGTGTGGTTGGTACAATTCTATAGAGGACTTAGTATAGATCATAATCCATGATCCAACATTTTGGAGACAACTTAGACGAGTGATCTCTGACTTTTGAGGCATCCGAGCGAGATTTCTATTATGAATCAGCCATCCTAATGACTGGTCCAAAACACGAGTCATCATTTGTTTATAGGTTAGATGTCCTGTTAGTATGACTTGTAAATTCAATCATTTACTTCCTCATATTTATTTGGAGTACCTCGACTTAATTTCAATTTGTTTCAGAATGTGAACAACATTTCAATGCTATAAATGTTGGATTTGTTATAAGCTTGTATTATGAGTAGATACACGCATATCCAAATGATACCTCTTTGGCTCTTTCAGATCTCCCCTACCTCGAACATGAGTTTCCCATTTCGATTTCTCTCCTATAACACCGACAAATATATAAATCCAAAACCTGATATATGAAAATTGCCCTAGTTTGATTTTCTATCATAACAAGTATTTTTCAGGCTAATTTCAATCTTGGTTCTCTTGTCTAGGAAGGGGAACTATTTTTGATATTTGGCCGAATATAAACCAGGGAATGAACGTAAAGAAGTGGCAGATCAGTCACTCAAGGCCTATGAGGTCTCTTATATATATATATATATATATTTTACGTTCTTTGTAATTTTTCGAACTTTACAAGTGGAAATGAGAGTGGTTATGGAGTTGTTTGTGGTGATGTAGGCTGCCACTAGCACTGCTTCAACAGATCTCCCACCAACTCACCCAATTAGACTTGGTTTAGCCCTCAACTTCTCTGTTTTTTACTATGAGATATTGAACTCATCCAAAAGGTTTGCAAGTTTCTCTATGTTTTCCTTTGTGTATTTAATTTGGATTTCTATTTTTAAAACTTTTGCTTTTGCCTTCATTTCTATTTTTTAGTTCAAATTTAAAATAATAATAATAGTAATAATAATAATAATAATAATAATAATTGAACTCTATTAAATTTCTTACTTTTAATCAATAATGATTACCCGTTAGATCATCTTATCACTTCAAGGTTTCTTATAATGCAGGGCATGCCACCTTGCCAAACAAGCATTTATCGAGGCTATTGCAGAACTCGATGCCCTCAACGAAGAATCTTACAAGGACAACACCATTATAATGCAGCTTCTTAGGGACAATCTCACACTTTGGACTTCAGATTTGCCCGATGAGGGAGGTAAAGAAGAACAAGTCTTCTTTGTTCTTCATTTTTTTGGCAACCATCTTACATCGTCTTTTATGATCAATAAGTTACATTTTTTTTTTCTCGTTTCAAGTCATCTCACATGAGCTTCTTTTTCTTCTTTTGCGACCTTAATTTTGTTTATGAGCTTTTCTTATGCTTTGAAGAATAAAATTGACTTCTACGATGTTTATAATGGTTGGTTTTACTACTTATAGAGTGAATATCTCTAAGATCTTTTTCACCACATCTGAATGATTAGAATATCATATACATATACCAGTAATTAAGATGGCAGATTCATTATAATTGTGGAGATTGAAAATAGAATGTTTACTATTGCCTATGAATTTAGATCCAATTGTTGCTCCAATGATTCTCTGAATCTGACTCAGGTTCAGATTGAGGTAGAAGACCAAAAATGTTGAAGGTTCCAAAAAGAGTGAGTAGAAGACCAAAAAGGACAAGAATTGAGATAGTGAGAGGCGATATGAATGCACTTGAAATAACAAAAGACATGGCTTTAAACATAATTAAATGGGGAAGCAGGACTTGTTCAGCCGACTCCAAATTTGGGGATTAGGCTATGATGATGATGAAATTTATTATGGTAAGAAGTCTTCTTTAAAATCCCATCGTAATAAATGCTCCACTCTTACATCCTCCACGTCTCATCTATTGTCCTTTTGGTATTACATCCAATTTTTTAGGAAGCTTGGTAACGCTACCCTACTCCAAATCTACTTTGCATGCCATGTGGCACACTATTTTGATAATCACATGAGAAAAAACTATTCATTTGAAACGAGTGTCAATCTGTTGAAAATTCTATCGAAACCTCATCCATCTGAAGTAATAGCATTCCTGTGGAAATGACTAGTTAGGCACATTTACATGGAATATTTCGAGTTTTGTTCACATGCAAAGCACCTGCCTCTATGCCAGTTATTAGGTAAGCTTTGGTAAAAGCTGAAATATATTAGGATTCTGATGTCAGTTTGATTAGGATTGGGAAATTTATAAACCAGTTATTTTTTAGAGTTGAATTTGATGAAACATAATTTGATTATTTTTCTTTAAAGTGATGTCCAAAACTGAAAACTGAAGCAATATTAACTTCAATACTTGGGACTTCGTGGGTAAGTTCATTTCAACTATTCTATGGTGTCTGGAAATGACGTAACTGTAGTGGGGGCTTGATCTCTGAATGCTTAAAAAATAGAAATAAGCATGTTAGGAACTTTAGCATGAAAAATAAAAAAAGGCATTGTTGTTAAATTTTTCTCATACATCAAAGAAATATGGTTTCTCCATAATGAAAATAATGTCACTTGAACTGGCAGGAGAACAATCCAAAGTTGATAATCTTGAAGCATAGGAAAGGAATCACCACAATTGAGAGGGTTGGTTCATGGATGGAGGGTATGTGAGGAGAACTTACTACTGGTACATAGATTTGTGTGATTGTTGCTTGTATTTATTAGTGTTGGGAGAATCTTAAAACTCTTTTATGTCCATATTTACTGTTTGAGGGTCATCACCATATTGTGATACTAGTAGTGTGACATTATAGAGAGCTTATAATGAATTTGTTTCTTGACATACATGATATATTTTCATAATTTAGATGACTAATGAACCAAGTTGGGATACATTGTGAGGCTAGCCCTGCCAGGGCCAGAGGAAAAAGGTATTGTGAGTTAAACCACTCCCATCGCAACCAACGATGTCAGCAAGGTACTAATCTACTCTGATATTTTTTCAGCAATGCCAACCTATGCATAATCAATATTTCTGAATTTTAAATTTGTTTCACTAAATGGTACCCTTTCTCACCGGTTAGTTGCCAACCTACTAACCACTCTTCTTGTATGTACATGATTTCTTATAGTTCAAGATCATCAATCCATATTTCTAATGTCTGCAATGTGATAAAGTTGCATTAGTATAAACATCTTAATAGTTCATGATTTTTTTTTTTTTTTTTGAAATTCTGCTACTCATTTTAGACTCACAAAGTGTAGAATTCAAATGAAATTTGGTATTTGTGCAGGTAAAGTCTCCATGGAAAGCAGTTAATGTACCGGTTGTTACGCAGAGATCCCAAAAATAGATTGGGCTAACGTGAAGGAGCAAATGAAGTTAAGCAGCACCCATTCTTCCGTGGTATCAATTGGGCTCTAGTCCGTTGCGTGGTTAGAATCATAAACCTTATCACATTGAGTTGAAACAACTGTCAATATAAGCATATTAATTTGCATTATTGATTTTTTTTATGAACCAATATGATTTGGCTTAAAGAAAACAATATCAAAAGGGATTCAAGAGAAGTCTTTTTTTCATGTTGATGCATGCTGCATTATTCTCCTCTTACTTTTGTTTTTTTGTGTGTATTATTGTATTAGATTTTAGGTGCTGATATTTGCATATTTATCCAGAACCCACCTCAACTTGAGGTTCCTAGCTTTGCTGATGCTAAAAATGAAGCTAAAGTTGTAAATCCTGAACTTTTGGATTTACAAACAAATGTGTTCTAAGGGGTCTCTCTCTCTCTCTCTCTCTATATATATATATATATATGTAGAGAATAATGATGAATGCATGCGTTCTTAGTACGCGGCTGACGTGGCAAGGGCACAAAACTGCACATTTTTTCATGTATATCCCAATGAAAATGATCTATGGTTTTGTGCGCTTGTCACGTAAGCCATGTACCTAACTGCGTAGATTTCCTCGGGATACACAATTGTACATCTTCATAAGTACTTACATTTGTGTATCCCGAGTTTATTTAAAAATTGTACAAACTAAAAATTGTAAAAGTAGTTTATTTAAAAATTATATATAGGATAATGATGAATTGCTTGTACAAACTAAAAATTGTACTTGTGGTAATAATCGAGTGAGTGGTGTAGAAGTATCACAGTTGTGCTCTGCAATGCTAAACCATAAACAGTTCTTGTAGTTGATGACTTGTAAATCAATCTATATTCTAGAATACCCACGCACACACATATGCAACATCATTATACGTTGCAGTCATTTATGAAGTGCAATTTTTTGAACTAGAAGATTTCTTAGGTTTGACATATCTAATGATTGTCTGCTCCTGCAAGAATGTGTCCTCACTTGGTAATGTCGAAAAAATGATCACATCAATTAAAATTTGATTTTTTGTTGTCAACATGGACTCTGGATTCTTTATCTTAGGTACTTTTATTTGTATTCAATTTATTTATGTTTCTAATTGGACTGTCTTTGGAGCTAAATAGTGAACATGAAGATTTCTCACCTTATAGTCCTTGGTTCTTTGGTTAATCAGGAGCACTTGCTTCAAACACTCTTTTGAAGGTGCGGAAGCTCATCGTAAGAGTATGCAATGTGGTCCTAAAGAAGATAGGGAGTGATGGCATTGCTTCCTTGTAAGCACTTGTGCTTGTGTAACGATTATGAATGGTTTATCGATGCATTGTAATTTTGGATTTTTAAATTATGATTCATTGGAACTATTTTTTTGTATAAATTAATGTGATAGAAAACCTCGATGTTTTCTATTTGGGTCTATTTTGACCGTGGGTAATAAGTAAGTAGAAAAAAAATTAATAATAATAATTTAATTTTAGATATCGGTTTATAACTGATGTTTAAAGTCTCAGACGTAGGACATCAGTTCTATAAAATCCGATGGCTCAAATCTTTTTGGGTTACTGTGTGCTGTTTCATAAGAAACGCAGATTTGGAACGGTTTTGAACCGTTCCAGATTCAGATATCTGGAACCGTTTTTAACCGTTCCAAATCCTGAAATATAGAACGCTTCCAGCCGTTTTAACTCATTAACAACTCCTCGATTAAAGACGTTCTGCAGACCGTTTCAGACTGACTTAGGAACGGTTATAAACTGTTCCTAATTGCCATATTTGTTGTAGTGAATGCATTTAAGCAGTTTTACAAATTATGATACAAATTAATATACAACACTCAATTATGGAAAGAATTTAACAATTTCTTTTACAGTAATGCTGCTGGTAGAGTACCTTTGAGGCTAGCCAACGATACCTTAAAATATAAATACAAAGAGAAGTAAACTCCACAAGAAAGAAAAGCCTTAGAATGAAGGGGCAGGCATAAGGTAATTAATAGCTACAGAAACCTCATAAGTTACTGTTCCACCAGACATTGCTGCTTGACGGAGTGTTACATTGGATATAGCACCATTTGCCGAAAGAATGCAAACAACCCATGGACCATGATGAGAAAATGACATTATTTTGAGGATACATTCTGAAATGTAAACACCCAAAAATAAAAAAAACAAGTTAGTGACTTAATCAAAATCAACCCAATTTTTTTTTTGTAGGGAAAAGCTACAGCATACATAACTATAAAAAACAAGTTGGCATGATAAATGCAAACCAAATTGCATTAGAAAGCATAAAAAAAATGACAAATACAAGGAGCTAGGGAAAGCAACATCACAAAACTAATTTTATTATAGTTTTAGGCTCCAATTGGATTGTTCACATAATTATCAAAAATCAAGAAATTAAAAAAAAATGCAGCATTTTGATCATCATGAGATCACTACAATCTTAATGAGAGAGAGAGAGGATAAACCTTGGAATAGGAACCAAGGTCGTACATCTTGCTCAATTAGAAGCCACAGATGTTTTGTACAAGGTAAATCTGAGATTGCAACAAAACAAGTTAAAATATACCAAGTTATGCACATTTTATATCAAAGGTAAGGAAACCATAGAGCGCAAAAAGAATGTCAAAGCTAATAAAAAGTGAGAAATAATCATATCATGTAGCAGTAGAGGGTGTTTTTTTAGTAAGTATTTTATATAAATTTAAATATGAAAAAAGAAAGGTAAAGCTAAAAATTAATTCTCAAAAAATACATATTTAGTCAATAGCTTAGTGGTATAGCATTTGACTACAGAACAAGGGATCACCTGTTTGAATCCAACTGAACCAAAATATATTGCAATTGACCTATAAGAACAATACTGAGTGGTTTTTAACTGAATGTTACATAACTCTATTTCCAAACAGTAACAAAGTGAATGTCTAAAAGAGGAAAGCCACATTATCCTTTAAGTAAATCTGTAAACGAATAGATTAGTCACATTAGAGGATAGACAAATCTTATAAAATGGAGAGAATTTAATAATTTCTACAGCAAATGTTGAAAAAAAAATTAAACAAAATCAATTGAACTGTTAAAAAAAAACCCTAAAAACAAGGGAAGATCAGTTGAACATGAAACAATACTTACTGGAACTAAACCAATCAAATGGCTATCTCAATTTGAGCTTCGAAAATAGTTGGCAGAGAAGAGAAGTTCTTCGATTTGAGCTTCAGTTCTTGGAAGGCGCAGATGACGACCAGGTCGAGAGGATTTGAGCTTGAGTTGAAGAAGACAATCAGCAATTTTATTAATTGATCGATCGAATAGGTGAATGAGAGATCAAATACAGAGAGAAGAGAGATCGAGAGGATTTGGACTTAAGATTTTTGATTTGAGCTTAAGTCGAAGAAGACGATCAACAATTTTGATCGAATAGGTGAGAGAGAGAGAGAGAGAGATCAAACACAGAGAGAGGAGAGATCGAGAGAGACTTACAGAGTGATCGAGAGAGACTTACGACAGAGTGATCGAGAGATTGAGAGAGCTTACAGATTGATCGAGAGAGAGAGTTACAGAGATCGAACGATCGAGAAAGCTTCTAGATTGATCGAGAAATCAAAATAGATTTACAGATAGTGGAGAGAGGAGAGACTTACAGAGAGAGAGTAGATGAAAAATAGAATAAGAGAGGGAGTCCGTTAACACGATGGGTCCGGCAAAACAGTGGACAAAATTCGGTGGGCTAAGCCTGTCGAATTGCTTTATGGGCTTAAAGATGGACTTTGGACCGATGAAATATAAATGACAGGTTCGGGCAGCCGAATTTAACGCTACAATGATGCCGGATTATTACTATTTTGATGCAGTGATATTGGCAACAAGAAGTTGGGTGAAGATGTTGACACTTCACTCAGCATGAGAATGAAACTGGGGGAAAGTCTCAGAGATTTCACTAAGAGGTTCAGACAGGAGGTTATGTTAGTGGAGAATTGTAAGAAAAAACCTTTGACTTTGACAGAGCTGGCAAAGAAGGCTAAAAAATACATCAGAATAAAAGACGACCCTTACAAGGTAGCTAGCAAGAATAAGGTCGTCTATATGATAACAAAAATCGAGAGGCAACAACAATTGAAGAAGAAGAAAACATAAGAGCAACCGAGCATAAAATAAGACTAAAAGAGGAAGAACACGTACTTCTCGATCCCTCCAAGTGAGATCTTACCACCATCCAAAATGAACCATACTTTTAGTAGCCGAGAGCATTACCCAGAGCGTGGATTAAGGCTGATGAGGAGTAATGCGAATATCAAGGTTCGGGCTTGCAAGACGAAAAAATGCCAAACACTTAGAGGTTTCTTTCAAAGGTTGGCTAATCAAGGCCTCCTTGGAGATTTTAGAGGAAAAAAAACCTGATCAAAGACTTGAGAAACCGTTTAGGGAAGAGCAGCGTTGAGAATCATAACAAGAAGGCGAGCAGGATAGAAGGACATCAGTTGTCCACGTCATGGTCATGCAATACGAGAAGAAGAAGAATACTGTTGACAGAAGGGTAAAGACGCCCGTGACAGAACATATGGAGCATGTCTGCTCTACTCGGAGTGGATTAACAGACATAAATTATGTGGAAAGTGAACTGACAATGACTTTTACTAAAAATGATCTATAAGGGTTAGTCTACCCATACAATGATGCACTCATAGTTACTCTCCAAGTCGACACATTTACATTGAAGAAAATACTGATTGATAGTGGGAGCTCAATGGACATTTTGTACTCATTTGCCTTTAAAAAGACAGGTCTAACTGAGAGTATGCTCAACCCTACTAGGGCACCTCTGGTAAAATTAGATGGGACATCAAAATATCCTTGGGGGCAAATAGTTTGCCAATTCAGGTGGGATTAGTGACATTGATTGTAAGGCTCAAAGTGGTGAATGCACCCTCTCCTTACAATGAAATCCTGGGAAGGTCGTGGACTCATGAGATTCCCAACCCTTCAAGGCATGTGGCACATCTAAGGTAACCAGATGCTTAAGAAGATTTGTATCGTATAGGAGGAGGATCTACCCTACCTGGAGGATACCCAATAATAATTACAATGGGGGTTTTCTGAAGACAGTAGCCTATAGCTTAGACAATGTCCAGATGGTGAATATTGGGAATGAGAGGTAGATAGAAATTGGACCCAAGCTGGGACCACAAGAGAAATAAGAGTTGTTGGCATGCTTAAGGAGGAATAAAGATGTCTTTGCATGGTCATTAAAAGACATGTTTGGGATCAGCCTAGATGTGATCAACCATCAATTGAATGTGTCAAACTAGATGAAACTAGTCAAGCCGAAGCTGAGGAGACTAATACCATAGCTCAAAGGAGTAGTGGTTGATCAAAACAAGGTTCATCACGGAAGTTCTACTCCCTGATTGGATAACAAATATTATAACAGTTTTGAAGAAAAACGAAAAGGTTAAGGTCTGTATAGATTTTACAAATCTAAACAAAGGCTGCCAGAAAATAACTTATCAGTAGAGCACGAGAGGCTATCCTTTACTAATGGCTACTCAAGTTGTAGACACCCAAATTTGACCGGGCCCTCGACGCAAAATGCCCAAAAAGATAATAAAAAACGAATTGAACCCTCAAAGCCCATACTTCCAAAAGCCCTCTATTTCTTTCAATTAATGGCCTAAGGCTTCCCACGTGGCCCATGGACCCCAATTCCTCACTACCCTTCTAAATTCTTCAACTCAATCCAACATAAGTCCAAACCCATTTTTATTCTACCCATTACCTAAGCCCATTCAACTCAACCCAAACCTATTCTTATTCAACCCCTCACCTAAGTCCACTCAACATAAGTCCAAAGCCATTCTTATTCTACTCATTCCCAAGCCCATTCAACTCAAATCCATTCATATTCAACTCACAACCTAAGCCCAATCCAAACTTATACCTACCCAACACTCTACTCAAGCCCAATTCTCAACCTAACCGGACATCACAACCAATCACCACAATCATCAAGGTGGGACACATGTCACCACCCCAACTCACCTCCCTCATCCCCAATCTATCCCATCACCTTTTCTCTAAACATCATCTACCCACACTCCTAACCTATACCTACCTCTAATCTACCCACATCAACCCATCACCTTTTCTCTAAAAAAATCTAATCTACCCACACCCCTAACCTATACCTCCCCCTAATCTACCCTCATCATTCCTTAAAAAACCCACATCTACAATCTAAACCTACACCCCTCCTCTCAAATCAAATACTCATACTTTCCCATCAATTCATCCCAACCCTTCATTTCTACCCATTTTAACATATGACATCATCTCCCACACCCTCCCAAAATATCATCAACCACCCTCTTACACCCCCCATTCTCTCAAATCCAAACACTACTCCCTGTAGACACCCTATTTTTGCACTCGCCTGATTAATCAACTCGTCAACTCGATCGCAACGGTTACCAATGATGGATGTTTATTCCAATGCTTTATTTTGTTACCAGATATGTTTCAGAAATCCGGATGAGGTATTTCGGACTGACAAAACTTTAGAAACCACGCTACGTTAGAAAAATACGATCCCAGAAACATAGAAATCATTATCTTGCAAACCAGAAAGAAGCTTCACGATAAAAATCACTAAAAATGATCAAATTACCAAAATACCCCAAACATCAACACAACCCTAGAACCTACGTTACACTTAGGAAAACTCATTCAAACACATAAAATAACAAATCGAAATCAAATAAACTACTTCGTCAATTTTTACAAAATTTGATAAAATTACGAAAATGCCCCTCATAAAGTTCACGACCATTTCATACAAAAACTTCATAAATGAAAAAAACCAACATTCCCATTGAATTCCTTATGAAAAACTAATTCCAAAACATCCTGGAACATTGAAAAATGACTTAAAACGTAAAAAATCCTCTCCGAGGGTACAACGATAATTTCATAATTTTAATAATTAAAATTTTTGAAATTAATAAATAAACCATTAAATAATGTAAGGTGAAACATTAATAAAGTTAATTTAAAAATTTTAATCAAAAAATTGACCAATCAGACTTTCAGGCAAAATTATTGATGGTTGCCAAGATATTTATTCAAGGACCCCTCCATCTGGAGGCTCAAAGAATTAAAGATATAATAAAAGGGGGGTTCCCCAAAAATTAAAGTCAATCAAGTAAGACTAAAGTCAATCTTAAAGTCAATTAAGTAAGACTAAAGTCAAGATATTAAAAGCCAACCAAGAAAGACTAAAGTCAAAGTATTAAAGTCAATCTCATAAGACTAAAGTCAAAATCCTAAATCAAAACCCTAACTAATCAAGTCAATCTCATAAGACTAAGGTCAAAATCCTAAATCAAAACCCTAATCTAAACTAATCAAGTCAATCTCATAAGACTAAAGTCAAAACCCTAAATTAAAACCCTAAAGACTAAGGTGCTGTTTGTTAAACTGAAAAAAATAAGTGCTGAATAGCATTAAGCGCTGAAACTTATAAGCGCTGAATTTAAGTGCTAAAAAAGTTGTTTGTTTAGATGCTGAATCATGTTTGTTACACATTGCTGAAACTGATAAATTGTCTTTGTTACCCTTACAATCATATTATACATTGTTTGCATGTTTTAAATGCTTATTTATTATCAAACACAATAAAATATATTATTTCTTATAAAATTAAAATACAATTTATTTTTAAATAATAAATAATACTCAAATCTTCAATTTATAAATAATAATTTCTATTTATAAAAGCCCACAAATTTCAAATTAAAAATAATAATGTCATACAAGTCACCAAAATTTGAAATCAACTTTAAAAAGAACTTAATTTTTTATGAATAATTTTCGATGGAAATGAAGGATGTGTAATTATAAAAGCACCCTATGAATTAATAAGGGCAACCCACACTATAGCCATTTTTTATTTTGTTTTATATGGATTAAAATTTTTGGAATGACCAAATTTTTAGTGAGGATAATTTATATGGTCTAGAGATCATCCTCACCAAAAATCAGTTTATTTTGAAACTTCTAACTCGTTAAAAATAGTTTTCAAAAAAAAAAATGGACAATTTACGGTTCTTGAACTTGTTTTGATAGGGTTAAAAGTTTCAAGATGTGCTATTTTTTGTGAGAATGATCTCCTCATTGTAGAGATCATCGTCACCAAAAATCAACTCATTCCAAAATTTTTAACCCATATAAGACAAAATAATTTAGCTATGGTGTGGGTTTATTAATTTGTGGGGTGTCTATATACTTATCCATGGGATATAAGAGGTAATATCCTTTTAAGAATAAGGGCATAGTTGTCCATGCTCAAAAAAACAAAGGGCATACTTGTCCGTGTTGAAAAAGCGAAGTGCTTACCGTTTCAGCACTTTTTTTCAGCATCAAAATAGTGCTGAATTTTTTTCACTTATTTTCAGCAATAAGCACGAGTAAACAAACGCGTTATTTTGACAAAAGTGCTGAATTTAATTTTTTTCAGCAATAAGCACTGAAAAATAGCGCAAACAAACACCACCTAAGTTAATCTCATAAGACCAAAGTCTAAACCATAATTGAAAACCTAAAAGAAACCCTAATTCTCCTAAAAAACTTTATAAATAGGAGCCTCCACACCCTATTTTCGTATCAAAGAAAAAACCCTAGAAAAAGTAGGTGAAGAAGCCTCCACAACCTTTCCAAAACCCTAATTTTGGAGTCCTATCTCCTTACCTAACACCCCTACTTCGATTTTAGCTTGAAAAATACCTAGAAACCTTTTAAAAACACCCCAAAATCCACAAAAAATTCGAAGCACCCAGATCCAAGAAGGAGATACCTTGCCTCGGAGATCAGAAATCAAATCCGGAGACAGAACGAAGTAAGGAGTACGGTACAAGAAGCATTTTCAACAGATCTGAGGGAATAGAACCTTTGCAGATCGAAGATAAGATTTTCGTTATTTTTATATCTAGGTTTTTTCATTAGCGATGTAATCTTATTTGGGATAAGTAGAGGCCAGCATTGTCCGGGCGAGGTTGGTGCTTAACACCTTCCAACCCCGTAATATGATCCCCGGATTCAATTTTTTTTTATAGTAGATTAGTTTTTTTATTTGTTTTAGAGTCAGTTTGGTTCCTAGACCATAATAACTAGGTGGCAACTCCCAAAAGTCAAGGGTCAAAAGCGGATCCGTGCAACCCGCTGATCGAGAGCGCTTTCAGTGGCGACTCCACTGGGGACATTGAGGATCAAACTTGAAAAACCCCAAGTATGAGAGCGTTGCGAAGATGACCTAGTTTATTTTATTTTATTTTTTCGATTTATTCTACTTCTTTGGTGGATTATTTATTTTGGTGCAATTGTGGATTATGTGTTTGAATTTTGAGTATTTTTCTTTAGCATGTTAGTTTCTATGGCTCAATCGAGGGTTATTCAGAATGACCCTAAGTAATTAAAGAGATCAAGAGGTTTAATTGAGGACGGAGTATTGATTAATGAATCATGAAATTCTATTTATTTTTTATTTATGTTTTTTTTTTGTTTTAAGGTGCTATCTTTAAATGTTTTTTCAAATATATATATATATATATATATATATATATATATATATATATATATATAAATTTTTGTTTAAGGGCGTGCGTTACACCCTTCGACAACACTTTAGTTTTTTTTTTTTAAAAGAGAATTTTTTTAAGCATGCTGTCCATTGACAGCAAGGAAAAATAGTGAAGTAATAAAATTTTTTATTTCTCTTTTCTATTAACAGCAAAACGTGCTGGAAGGTTGGTGTGCCATGAATAATATGTTTTTTTTTTCGATTTGCACACCACCATAAGAACAAAAAGGTGTTGGTGGGTTTGGTGTGCTACAAATAAAATCGCTATATTTATTTTATACATCATCTTCTACATTGTTTTTATACCCAATTCTTTAATTTTTTCAACAGAGACCGATTCTGTCTCTTTGCCATCTCGATACGAAATCAGCCCAATCAGTTTAGAGCCGTTAAATGAATCGATTTGTTTTTAAGAGAGAAACAATTGTTGCTGTTTTAATTTTCAAATCTGATCCATTGTCCTCAACAGTAGAAACCGTTTCTGTCTCTCTATTCTTTGTTCAAAACCAGTCCAATCGATTTAGAACGATGGACAGATTCTTTGATCTCTTGGTGTAAATTTGGAGATCGATGGTTGCTATTTTTTTTAAAATCGCTGTAACGATGGGTATGTTCATTGATTTTTTCAAAGAAAAGGCTTAAGTTTGGTGTCTTGATTGATGGTGGGATCTCAAGTTAGAATAAAAATGGATTTTTTTTAAAAAAAAGAAAACGTTTTCAAGTTGTTTTTTGGCTGAAAATCTGCCTTTGAGTTTAATTTGTCACCATGAACCCAGATTTAATTCATCGTTTGTTGGGAATAATTGACCGATCAGACTCAATAGTGTTGGGGCTGTTGCTGTAGCGTTTAATGGTGAAGTTAACATGACTGTAGAAAGGCTTATTCGATCGGATTTCGGACCTCATTTTCTTTGTGAAAGCCGTGGATTGGAAAGGTTTTCGCCCATTCGAATTCTATGTCTTCGATACTTTTCCAGCCATATATTTTATAAAAAAAGAGAAAAAAACAATTCTTTTCTATGGGTTACATCCATGTTTCATCTGAGGCCGTTGGATGAAGTCCGATCTGAAAGTTTGAAAATGATAACACAATTCATGAGTGTTAGATGTGCGAGTTGGAAACATTAATTCATGGGTCAATATTTGGTGCACCACCAGTATTGTTTGTTGAAAACAAAGTTGGTATTTTTTCTTTTCCTCAGTTTTTTGAAAAAAGAGTTGTCTTTTAAAATATATATATATATATATATATATATATATATATATATATATATATATATATATATATATATATATATATATATATTTCTTAACTCATCAATCACTGTTCCATCCTTAATATCCCTTGAAATTTTGGATTATTTCGGTTCATCAAAAATGACCCTCGATTAGACCATTAATTTTTTTATTTTTTTTTGGAAAATCTCAAAAGTTAAACTTGTGGTTTATCATGTGATATTTGATTTTTTTGGAGCGTTATTTTGTTGTGATATGTAGGTAATTGCGACTTAACTAAGCGATTAATTGATCTTGATGGGTATATACCTTGATTATTATTGACCTTGGACCATATTTTGATGCCAAAGATATATCCATCCTTCTTGAATACCCTGATCACATGCTATTGATTGATAATCAATTTATTTATTGATTTAATAGTAAATTTTGCCGTGATATCTCATATACATGCCATAATCTTGTTTGGGATACATGTTTGATGGTGATCATAATGTTGATGTGCTAGAATGTGATTGGATTGGTATTTAATATTCATGTGATATCAATGTTGTAGTGATATGATTAGGCCCATGGGCCCATATGTTTGAAAAAGGTCCCGGGCACACCCCACTCCGTTTTGCACACACCACATGCACGTTTACTGTTTTGTGCACTTACACGTCCCATATAGCCAACGTGGCACTAGTGCGTGGCCCGGTCTCTTCGGAGATGCGACGTCATTCATGAAAACCACAACTCCAGTCACGTACCTTAGGGTATATCAAATTGGGGCATCAATACTGTTTGATCAGGTGATTCTGAGAGGTATATTGATGTACCTAGGTTGGAGCGACCTGAGCCTTTGACCTATTGTGAGCCACACAGTCACATGTCTCGATTACCAACGTAATACTAGTACGTGGTCGGTCCCCTCGTTGGATGCCAAACCATTTATGAAAGCTACAACCCTTGACTCGTACCCGTAGGTATAAAAGATAATCTAAGTATATCAATTGTACTTCTTGGTCAAAACCGGTGCCTAAGCAAGATCACTGTACCCTACTGTACGAGGGGGATAGACTATGTCTATTCTAGATGAGAGGTATTTAAGTGGGCCCTTGCTCAGTATTGTGCGCTACCTCTAAACTGGAGATTAAACTGGTTGTTTTTGGCTTCAGAGAAGTGAGTTGAGGTTTTAGATTACCACCTATACGGTATATTAAACCAAGTCACCATGTATCGAGAGGTATATAGGTGTGCTTGGGCAAGGGTGGCCAGATAAAAATGCATTGCACGTAGTAAGCTTAGAGTCTAGAAACCTTCCCTGTAGGTCACGACTCGAACTTATCGTAGATGTTCCCGGGTTGTTCATTGAATGGAATCTTATGAGACTTTGTGATTGTTGTGAATGATGTGGATGATGAGATCAAAATGTATGGCTACCCTCAAGGATTTTTTTACTGATTAAAATGAGTGCACCAACCCAATAAAGAATCCATTCTTTTATAATAATGACCCAGTCCATCCCGATCCAACAATCATGATGGACCAGGCCATTTAAATCCAAATGGAAATCAAGTTTTCAAAGAAAAAATAGTTTATAGAAAGAAAATATTTTCCAGAAAAGAATGTTTTCTAAAAGAAGTGTTCTATAGAAAAAATATTTTCCAAAAAGTGTTTTCGATAATAACAAGATTTTCTGAAAGGAAAATATTTTCTAAATAAGAAGAAAATTGATATTTTACATGGACTTTGGAAGAATACTAAAATACCCTTTTGTGTCAAACCAGGATGCTAGTCGCAGGCGATAACCCAATCGATCAGTTAGTCAAAACAACCGTCGTAGGGATGCACCCTGTAGAGAAGATCAATTTTGGGAGATTCATGTTGAGGAATGCTCTCTGCTTCCATGAGTTTGAGATAGACTGGAACCTCTTATGCGCTATGGCTAAGCGATGGAACCCCATCTTCATATATTCCATATGGGGTATATGCATTTGTGTTCCACTCACGAGGATTATTGTGGCATCATGGGGATATCTACTTCAGGACCTCTAGTCAGGCCCTCATTGTAGACCGGATATTCTGGCGACCTTACCACATGACTAAACATTTCCAAGGAAGAAGCCAAGGCCTTAGTTCATAACGGGAGATTGGACTTAGTACCTTTACTGGGCCCGTATCGTTCTCGCAATCACCCTATTAATTTAAAACCCGAAGCTTGGCGAGCTACTAGAGATTATCGATTGTGCCTAGGAATCCTAGCCCAATACATACTGACCTCCAATAGTGATGGCCAAACTATCCCTGAGTCATTCATAGATATAGCCTCTCAACTGTCAAGGAAAGCCAACCCGGTACCTCTAATCCTAGTTGAAACTTTCTCAGGTTTAGATCCCATAAAAAAAGGTGAGCTGGAAAGCTTCAAAGAAAGCCCCTACTTACTCTATATGAGGCTTTGTGATCGTCTCAAAATTATAGATGTTCCCTCAAACCTCGAATATGGGCCAGAACACTTTTCCAAGAGAAACCTGTTAGTGCGTCACAACTCAGTCAAAGCTTGGAGCAAATGGTTAGACTCTCGCCTTGCCTGTCGTATCGATTTTAGGTGCCCTTGGTGGATGGTTGATCCCCCTATTCTAGGAACCAAAGGATCCTACTATGTCCGTCTGATCGGTTTAGAAGAAACATCTTTTTACCAACCTAATCTGATCCCAGAACAGTACGATGTACCTATAAAGTTATCTTTACCTCAGCACAAAGCTTTCTTTCCCCCCGAGCCTTTGACTGAAAAGTTAGTACACCTCATTGAGAAAGTTTGGAACAAGCGCACCTTAGGGTATCCAAACGGACCAGCAGAATTCAAAGAGCTAGTTGTTAGAGCTAAGAGGGTCAAGCCTGACAGCAATCCTAATGACCATCAAGACAAAGCCAAGTGTCCATGTAAAAATAGTTCAAGTCAAATTTGTTGAAATATGTTTTTAATAAGAACATTTATTTGTCAATCGTTTTCAATAAAGCTATTTTTTCTTTCAAATAAATATTGATTTCTTCTTTGAATGTTCATTATGTGAATGGATTAATTAATGGATTGGTGCACAAACCTCAATGAAATGATTCCTTAAAATGTTATTAAGAGGGTAATACTGAAACTGACTAAATTTATCTTTGATGGAGTCATATAGGATTATCATTGCGCCCAAACTCAAGCGTCCACCTCCTAGTTGGAGTCGTAAGTCTAGTCGGTTATAACGAGCTACAGTACCAAGTCAACAAGCAGAGATGGCTTCAGAATCTGAACTTACAGAGATCCGTAAGATCTTGGCAGTCTTTGCCAATGATATCAACTGTATAAAAGGCAAAGTGGAAGTGTTAGAACAGACTTCGGAATCAACGGGCAATCCCCTAAATGATCTAAAAGGAAAGAAGGTAGAAGAGAGACGTCCACGTGAAGTCTTCGAACTCGACGGAGACGAAGAATATGTTGATGAAAACCCGGTGTTAGCTAACAGAATGTCTTAGTTAGAATCGGCTATGAAGAGTATAAAGGGTATCGATGAAATTGTAGCAGGCATTGAAGCTCTGAACCGTATCCCCAGAATCCATTTGCCAAAGAAGTTTGTAATGCCGGAAATGGACAAGTTTAGTGGTATAGGCTGTGCAAAAATACACCTTAGGGTCTCTGTTACTAACATGCGCACTATGGGGCTCAGCGACGAACATATGACGTTGTTTCAGAGAACTTTATTAGGATCAGCATTACGTTGGTTGATGTCTCAAGATCCAGTTATTGTGGGCACATGGGAGAATATGTCAAAGGTTTTCTGGCATCAGTATAAGTACAGTACCGAGATCGAGACTTCAAGAAGAGATTTGGAGGCAACTAAGCAGAAGAATGGGGAGACATTCACTGATTTCATTGGTCGCTGGAGGGCCAAGGCTGCCCAAATATGGGATAGACCTTCAAAGAAGGAACAAATAACAATTATCCTAAAGAACCTCTCACAAGGATATGCTTAACATCTAGTGGCCCAATATCTCCCTACTTTCGAGTCTTTGTTACAAGCTGGAAGTCAACTCGATGAAGCTTTTGCCTCTGGGGTTCTCTCTAACCCCTGAGATAACAAGCCTAAGAAACCCTATGTTTCTAAACCTAGCACCAACCATGTTTACGTAGCCAACATGTCAGCTATCCCAGCTCAACCCCCAGTCCGAACTAATAACCAGGCTCACCCAAGTCAACCTCGAACTCCGTATCAATTTACCAATCTAGGGATGAGTCTCACTATAGCTTTTCACAAATTGGCGAAAAAAGGACTTCTTACCCCTATCCAACCCCGACCTTTACCTAATCCTTTGCCAGCTGGACACAATTCTAACTTGTTCTGTGAGTTCCATCAAAACCCTGACCATCACACAAATCGATGTATTATCTTACGCTATGCCATTCAAAACCTGATTGACAACAAAAAGGTCACAATCCCTAGCCTACCGAATGTCACCACTAATCCACTACCTACCAATCAACCTCTACCAACCCTGAACATGGTTTCTCACACACCATTGCCATTCGATCCTGTCTTTCTTATCCATCCCATCCAAGTCAAACCGCCTAGTTACCCCCTTGCCGGGATAGCCTTCACTGATGAGGTGTTCACCACGAACTATGAACCATTTGATTTAACCTCGGATGATACGTATTGTTTATCCCCACCTCGCTATAGCAGTCCCGCATTTACTAGTTACCTATTGGCTCAGATGAACCCAAAAAGTCCAGTATCTTTGACAAATGAAGATCCATACTTGTTAACTGAAGAAGATGAGCCTTACACCATCTCCTGTGATGAAGTTAGATATATGACTCGAGAGGAAAGAGTTTTAAGCCACAAGAACTCTGTGTTGATAATCCTGTAATCCTGGCAAGAAAAGAAAGAGAAGATCCTATCGAAGAAAATAATGAAGAAGATAACTTCGTGATCAAACAATTGAAGAAATCATGAGCTAATATCTCGGTTTGGGGTTTACTTATGGCTTTCACTGCCCATAGGAAGGCTGTTCTCAAAGCATTAAGTATAGCCCAAGTCTCCCTTGATACTTCTCCAGATCAGCTGGCCAACATAGTAGGGGCGACTTATGTGGAAAATATCTTATCCTTCTCAGACTCTGATCTCCCAAAGGAAGGAGTAAGCCACACTAAGCCATTGCACATCACAGTTGACTGTAACGGGATGAGGGTACCTCTGATATTGATCGATAATGGGAGTGCATTGAATGTTTGCCCTTTGAAGACCGTCACCTGCCTTGGTTTTAAAATTGAAGATCTCAAGCCCACTAATCAAGGGGTTAGGGCCTGTGATAACACCAAAAGGGATGTACTGGGGATTTTGCATCTTCGATTGTCCACGGGCATAGCTGAATTTCTTGTAGAATTTCAGGTCACAGACATCCAGTCTTCTTTTAATCTATTATTAGGAAAACCGTGGCTACACCAAATCAAAGCCATACCTTCTACGTTGCACCAGAAGGTCAAGTTTATTAAAGATGGGCTAGTAATTACACTTCATGGAGATGTTGAAATTGTGGGAATTGTAAACAATACTGAAGCTAAAAGTGAGTCGTTGCTTGAGATTCAACCAGAACAACAGGGAGTAAAGCTCAATGGGTTTGAGTTTGAAAAGATATGCTCAGTCCAATGGGATCAAGCCATGAAAGAATATTTTCCAATGGAAAATACCTCTAACTGCTACATGGCCAATATATTTAAGAAAATGAGATTTTTCCCTGGCATGGGCTTAGGTCGCAAGCAGCAAGGCATTAAAGAGGCACCAGTGATTAAAAAGGTCATCGACACATTCGGACTAGGATATAAGCCTACTAATGAAGATTAGGCCCAATACTGGAAAACAAAGCGGGACAATGCGATTGCGAAAAGGCAAAGACGCACCATGAATCTCATGAAAATGAAGCCCTATCGTAAGACCCTTAATGGTTATTTCATAAAGGAAGGAGAAGATTTCCGTTATTGTGGGTTCCCAGAGCCATTCATTGACCACATCACAGGTACTCGTTTGCCAGGATTTGTAATCTTCTTTGGTATGGATTGGCCTGAAAAGGAAGCAAGCACAGAAGCCGAAGAGAAGAAAATTTAATACTGGCAGCTCGATCTGGACTCCCTCAACATTGATCAACTATTCATTGAAGATCACAGTGTCCTGGTGTTGTCAACTAAGAAGGGGATCCCAAATCCTCAGTCTGCAATCAAACCCGCTGTAGGGTGTCTCTCTAGCTATCATGTAATTAGTCCTGTGTTGCATGTCAAGACTGGGTCTGTCAATCTCCTTGGTCCTGTTCAGTCTGACATGCTAGATGAGTCATTTGTTTCTGCTGAGTCGAGTAAGTCCATTATTTTTACTAAGTTAAGTGAGTCTGTCAAGTCGGCAATGAGACTTGTTATCCCATCTCCTTTTAATGAAATGAAAGAAATTTTTGATTATCCCGAGCGCAATAATAATTTAACTAATAATCTGACTTCGGAGGGAGAATCTTCTGATGAAGAACCTCCCCCTGAAATAATCAAATTACTTGAACAAGAAAATGAACGTCAGGCTCAACCTCCAATGGAGGAAGTAGAGGTTATCAATCTCAGAATAAAAGAAAATCCTCAAGAGATTCGGATTGGGATCACATTATCCCCCGATGAACGCAAAGGGATAGTAGACTTGCTCAGAAAGTTCAAAGACGTGTTCGCGTGGTCTTACGAGGATATGCCAGGAATAAGCACAGACATTGTTCAACATCGGATTCCGTTATATCCGGATGCTCGACCCATTAAACAGAAACTTCGACGTATGAAGTCGAAATGGACTCTGAAAATTAAAGAAGAAGTTACGAAGCAGATTAACGCTGAATTTTTGAAAGTAGTAGAATACCCTGAGTGGATTGCCAATGTCGTCCCGGTACCAAAAAAGGATGAAAAAGTTAGAATTTGTGTAGACTTTAGAGACCTAAACAAAGCAAGCCCAAAAGACAGTTTTCCTTTACCACACATAGATGTTCTAGTAGATAGTACAGCGGGGCACGCTTTATTATCCTTCATGGACAGCTTTTCGGGGTACAATCAGATAAAAATGGATCATCGGGATATGCAAAAGACATCGTTCATCACACAGTGGGGAATCTTTTGCTACAAGGTTATGCCTTTTGGTTTGAAGAATGTCGGAGCCACCTATCAAAGAGCAGCTACGACTCTACTACATGACATGATACGCAAGGAAGTCGAAGTCTATGTAGATGATATGATAGTCAAATCCAAAGAACGATTGGGGTACGTTGCTGCGTTAGAAAAATTTCTCACAAGGATTCAAAAGTACAAACTTCGCCTCAACCTGGAGAAATGTGTGTTTGGAGTGACTTCTGGAAAATTGTTAGGATTTGTGATCAGTCAAAGAGGGATCGAAGTAGACCTTGTGAAGATTAAAGCTATCCAAGAGATGCCACCACCTGAAACTGAAAATCAAATTCGAGGTTTTTTAAGCAGAATCCAGTATGTCAGCAAATTCATCTCTCAACTCACCAACGTCTCCGAACCTATTTTCAAGCTTCTCAAGAAAAATGAACCAATAATTTGGAATGAGCAATGCCAAAAGGCCTTCGATCAAGTCAAGGAGTATCTCTTGAACCCGTTTATTTTGGTTCCACCCACACCGGGTGAACTACTTCTTCTTTATCTGTCAGTCACAGAAGAAGTTATGGGATGCATGCTTGCACAGTATGACAAAGATACTCGCAAAAAAAGGGCTATTTATTACATCAGTAAGAAGATGTTAGAGTATGAACGAAAGTATTCAACCCTGGAAAAAACTTGCTTGGCACTAGTATGGGCTACTCAGAGATTTCGACACTATATGCTATCTCATTCAATTGTCTTGTTATCTCGGATGGATCCTCTCAAGTATCTTTTCGAGAAACTGACATTGAAAGGGAGAACCGCACGATGGTTATTGTTGTTATCAGAGTTTGACATCACGCACGTTACACAGAAATCCATCAAGGGGAAAGCTATGGTAGAATACTTAGCAGATCACCCGGTAGTAGTAGGAATAAGGCCTATTGATCAGTTCCCAGATAAGAACATCTTGCATGTTGAAGAAGAGCTTCAGAACCAAACATGGCAGTTGTTTTTTATGGAGCTGCCAATCAGAATGGGTATGGAATAGGGGCAGTCCTTTTTTCTCCGGAAGGATATCACGTTTTGATTGCTATTAAGTTAGCTTTCTCTAACACCAATAACATAGTCGAATATGAGGCATGCATTGCTGGACTTGAAGTTGCATTGAATCTGGACATTATAGAAATCGAAGTTTTTGGGGATTCAGCCTTGGTCATACACTAGTCATTGGAAGAATGGAAGACTAGGGATGAAAAGTTGAAGTCTTATCATGAGTATTTGTTAAATCTAGTGAGTACGTTTAAAGCTATTTTTGTTCCAACACGTTTCAAGGGAAGATAATAGATTTACCAACTCGTTAGCCACTCTATCTTCAATGATCCATTTGCCCCCTGGCATGGAATTGAGGCCAATCACTGTCGAAGTCAAAGACAAACCTGCATATTGTTACCAGATCAACATTGTTACTCGACTACCTGATGGAAAGCCGTGGTACACAGACATTAAAAAGGTGTTGGAAAAACAAGAATTCCCAGAAGATGCATCGAGAAAGGAACGACAAGCCTTACTAAGATTAACATCTCAATTCATCCTGTGCGCAGGAAGTTTATACAAAAGGTCTTATGATGGGATTCATTTGTCATGCGTCGATGAAGATCAAACTGAACAAATAATGGTTGAACTACATTCAGGAGAATGCGGCCCTCACATGAGTGGAAAAATGTTAGCTAAGAAAATTATGAGACAAGGGTATTACTGGCCTACGATGGAAACAGATTGTCATCACATGGTCAAGACCTACCACAAATGCCAAATACATGTAAATCTCATACATGTGCCACCTTCTCGATTAGTTGGTCTGACTTCACCATGGCCATTCTCAGTTTGGGGAATTGACATTATTGGTAAAATATCGTCAAAACATCAAACGGGCATGAATACATTTTAGTTGCTATCGATTATTTTACTAAGTGGGTTGAAGCTGCCTCTTATGCTGTCCTCACTGCGTCTCGAGTTGCAAAGTTTATCCAAACGAACATCATCAGCCGGTACAGGGTACTGAAAGCGCCCTCAATCCGCGGGGTGCGCGGATCCACTTTTGACCCTTGAGGTTTGGGAGTCGCCACCTAGTTATTACGGTCTAGGAACCGATCAATGACTCTAAACGGATAAAAAAACTAATCTAGAACAAAAAAAGCTGAATTCGGGGATCATGTTACGGGGTTGGAAGGTGTTAGGCACCAACCCCGCCCGACCAAAGTCGATCTCTACTAACTTCCCAAATAAATTACATTGCTAAAAAACCTAGATAATGATTAAAAAAAAAAAAGATATACCTTTCCGATAGCAAATACTTTGTTCCCTCAGATCCGACAAAAATTGCTCCTTGTACCGTACTCCTTGCTTCGTTCTGTCTCCGGATTTGATTCCTGATCTCCGAGGCAAGGTATCTCTACTTTCTTGGATCTGAATTCTTCAAGTTTGTTGTGGATTTTGGGATGTTTTTGGAAGGCTTTTAGGTGTTTCTTAAGCTAAAATCGAAGGAGGGATGTTAGGTAAGGAGTTGGGGTTCCAAAACTAGGGTTTATGGGAGGCTAGGGGGGCTTTTAGACCTACTTCTCTTAGGATTTATGATTTGATACGAAAATAGGGTGTGAGCACCTCTATTTATAGATTTTTTTAGGATTTGATTTTGATAGAGTTAGTGTTTAATTAGAGTTCTTTTAATTAAAGTTGTGTTTTAGTTAGAATTGTTTTAGGTAGAATTGTATTTTAATTAGAATTGTTTTAGGTAGAATTATTTTTTAGTTAGAACTCTATTAGATAGAGTTATTATTTAATTAGAACTCTATTATGATTTTGACTTTTGGTCTTATTTGATTGACTTTTAATATTTTGACTTTAGTCTTGCTTAATTGACTTTAATTTTGACTTTAGTCTCACTTGATTGATTTTAATACCTTGACCTTAGTCTTGCTTGATTGACTTTAAATTTTTGGAGAACCCCCCTCTAAAATATCTTTAATTCTTTGGACCCCCAAATGGAGGGGTCCTTAAAGAAATATCTCATGAACCCTCAACAATTTTACTTGAAAGTCCGATTGATCAATTTTTTTAATTCAAAATTTTAAATTAATTTTATTAATGTTTCACTTTAATTATTTAATGTTTTATTTATTAATTTCGAAATTTTTAATTATGAAAATTGTGAAATTATCGTTTTACCCCCGGAGAGGACTTTTCACGTTTTAAGTCGGTTTTTAATGTTCTAGGATGTTTTAGAATCGATTTTTCGTAAGGAATTCAATGGGAATATTGGTTTATGTCATTTATAAAATTTTTATGTGAAATGGTCATGAACTTTATGAGGGGCATGTTCGTAATTTTGTCGAATTCTGTTAAAATTGGCGAAGTGATTTATTTGATTTCGATTTGTTGTTTTATGTGTTTGAGAGAGTTTTCCTAAGCGTAACGTAGGCTCTAGGGTCGTTTTGATGTTAGGGGTATTTTCGTAATTTTATCATTTTTAGTGATTTTTATCGTGAAGCTTCTTTTTGGGTCTGCAAGATGATGATTTCTATGTTTCTAGAGTCGTATTTTCCTAGCGTAGCGTGGTTTCTAAGGTTTTGTCAGTTTGAGATACCTCATCCGGATTTCTGAAACACATCCGGTAACAAAATAAAGCAACGGAATACACATCCATCATTGGGAATCATTGCGATCGGGTTGACGAGTTGATTAATCAGGGGGATGCAAAAATGGGGTGTCTACAGGAACCTTCGAAACTGATTTCTGATAACGGGTCACATTTCAAGGCTGAGGTTATTACTTTGTGTTCAAAATTCAAAATCTCACACCACAAATCATCTCTTTTCCGTCCTCAGACTAATAGAGCAGTCGAAGCAGCTAATAAGAATCTTAAGACTATCATCAGGAAAATGTCTCAATCACATCGAGATTGGTCTGAAAAACTACCATTTGCACTATGGGCATATCGAACTTCAATTTGATCCTCTATTGGAGCTACTTCCTACTCCTTAGTGTTTGGCATGGAAGCGGTCTTGCCAGTTGAAATGGAAATTCCATCTCTCAGGATCTTGTTGGAAAGTCAGTTGTCAGAAATAGATTGGGTTTGCCAACGGTGTGAAAAATTGAATTTGATCGAAGAAAAATGACTGAGAGCTTTGTATCACATGCAAGCTTATCAAAGAAGGGTCGCCCGTGCATTTGACAAAAAGATCAAGGCCCGTCACTTACAAGTCGGGGATTTAGTACTCAAAGAGAATCGGGCACCTATCTTTGACCCTAGAGGGAAGTTCAAACCAAATTGGGGAGGTCCGTACATCATCAAGGAGATATTACTAGGAAAAGCTGTCAGGCTTCAAGATCATGATGGAATCGAGTTACCAGAACCAACCAACCTTGACCAAATCAAACGGTACTACATTTAAGGAAGCTGTTTTTGGCCGAATCAATTTTCCTACTACCCAGTTCATTATCTCCTTTCTCAACCCCTTTGCAGCCTATTCAAAAAGAGAAAAAAATATGCCTTTTACTTCTTAGCCTGATTACCTAACCTAGGGGAGGGAAAAATCCGAACTACGTTTTGGTCTTATCCCAAAAATTTGGGGTACGTAGGCAACCTAAGAAGTTACTTCAAGCCTGACCACATCAAAATAAAAAAATAGATTCTCCGACTAAGAAAAAATCTAAAAAGAAAAAGAATTCAAAAGAAAAAGAAATATCATCATGGGAAAGAAAATTCAAGATGAAATGCCACACAAGGGGCATTCGGGTTTTTAAGCCTCAAAATTGTTTTCTTTTTATGCCTAGTCCCAAGCCTACCTATAAAAGTCCTCCTAAGTACTGTGTGAAAAAGTCAAGGAGGGTAGCAAAGCATGACTAGACAATAATTCTAGAAGTTCAGAGGAGAAGAAAAAGATAAATAATAATAAAGCCTGCTGAGTTGAAAACCCGAAAATGATGACTTAGGCAAAAATTAAGGCAAGCTCACAAGGTTGAAAATCTGAAAGGACAACTTTGGCAACAATTAGAGCCAAGAAAAAAGAAAGAGCTCGCTAGATTGAAAATCTGAAAAGGCGATCTAGGCAAAAGCTAGAGCAAGCTCGCTATATTGAAAATCTGAAAAGGCGATCTAAGCAAAAGTTAGAGCAACAAAGAAAAACAAAAGAAAATCCCAAGCTGAGAGCGGTCCGAGCTGAAACATCATAAATCCGAATAATCAAGTTCAATACTTAGCTTAAACCAGGCATAGACTCAGAAGTCACAAGTATCTTGTCTACGATTGATCTAAAAATTCTTACTTCCCCAAGTGAACCAAGGGAGAGAAGAATGAATTCTATAATGAGCCTCAAAAGGGAAATAATTTTGTTCTCTTGGGCCCGACTCAAAACCTTCAATAAAATTAATCAAAATTAAAAGTTGGATATTCATTGCGCTTGTGGTAATCAAATTTTTTAAACTTTCATACAAGGGGCATTTTTCTTTTTCCTCTAATATGTAGTTTCCCCTTATACTAGGGGCTTTTTTTAATTTTTGCATGATGTATTCAATTATTTTCAATGCCATGTTTATTGTCAAACTAGGGGCATCTTATTTTTTAGCAATGTAAATCCTAAAAGATAATGAGAACCCCAAACTTAATGTTACCCTCTTGATAACAGTTTTTCGAAAAACTCGTGAGGTTCAAACTCAGGTTTTAAATTCATAAAACTTTTGGATAAAACCTTGAGGTTCAAACAAATGCATTTTGGATCCCACCTAGGAGATAGGGCATTCATTCTGTCCCAGATCTATTCATTCCCAGATTCAAGCCCTCTTTTCCAGATTTCATTGTCATTCTTTCCTAGATTTATTCCTTCATTCTCAGTTTTACTCAGCCAGATGCCATCAAGGGTTTTCTTGGAATTATGCTCAGATGCCGCCGAGGGTTTTCTCGGAACTATGCTCAGATGCCACCAAGGGTTTTCTTGGAATTATGCTCAGATGCCGCCGAAGGTTTTCTCGAAACTATGCTCAGATGCCGCCAAGGTTTTTTTTTGGAATTATGCTCAGATGCCGCCGAGGGTTTTCTCCGAACTATGTTCAGATGCCGCCAAAGGTTTTCTTGGAATTATGCTCAGATGCCGCCGAGGGTTTTCTCGGAACTATGCTCAGATACCGCCAAGGATTTTCTTGGAATTATGCTCAGATGCCGTCGAGGGTTTTCTCGGAACTATGCTCAGTTACCGCCGAGGGTTTTCTCGGAACTATGCTCAGATGCTGCCGAGGGTTTTCTCGGAACTATGCTCAGATGCCGCCAAGGGTTTTCTTGGAATTATGGTCAGATGCCGTCGAGGGTTTTCTCGGAACTATGCTCAGATACTGCCAAGGGTTTTCTTGGAATTATGCTCAGATGCCGCCAATGGTTTTCTTGGAATTATACTCAGATGCCGCTGAGAGTTTTCTCGGAACTATGCTCAATTACCGCCGAGGGTTTTCTAGGAATTATGCTCAGATGCCGCCAAGGTTTTCTTGGAATTATGCTCAGTTACCGCCGAGGGTTTTCTCGGAACTATGCTTAGATGCTGCCGAGGGTTTTCTCGGAATTATGCTCAGATGCCGCCAAGGGTTTTCTTTGAATTATGCTCAGTTTATATTCACTTTATGCTCAGTTTTGACTCATTTCCAGCTTAAACTCTTTGAAATTTATCTTAGATTTTAAGTCCGCATACTTGCACAGTTATTACATCAGTCAAGGAGAATTTTTTAAAATTCAAGGATCTGACACTGCCAGTGAGAGCTCGCGCTCAAGGACCTGACAACCTTCTAGTTCGAGGAGAGTTTTACCCTCAAGGATCCGAACACCCCGACGAATTGCTAAATCAGGCTGTAAAATGAACTATCACTAGCTTTGGTATTCGGATATCGCACTATCTGTAGACACCCATTTTTGCACTCTCCTGATTAATCAACTCGTCAACCCGATCGCAAAGGTTCCCAATGATGGATGTTTATTCCAATACTTCATTTTGTTACCAGATATGTTTCAGAAATCCGGATGAGGTATCTCGAACTGACAAAACTTAGAAACCACGCTACGCTAGGTAAATACGACCCCAGAAAAATAGAAATCATCATCTTGCAAACCAAAAAGAAGCTTCACGATAAAAATCACTAAAAATGACCAAATTACCAAAATACCCCTAACATCAAAACAACCCTAGAGCTTACATTATGCTTAGGAAAACCCATTCAAACACATAAAACAACAAATTCAAACCAAATAAATCATTTCACCAATTTTCACAAAATTCGACAAAATTACGAAAATACCCCTCATAAAATTCACGATCATTTCACACAAAAAATTTCATAAATGATAAAAATCAACTTTTTCATTGAATTCCTTACGAGAAACTGATTCCAAAACATCCTGGAACATTGAAAAACGACTTAAAACGTAAAAAATCCTCTCCGAGGGCAAAACGGTAATTTCACAATTTTAATAATTAAAAATTTTAAAATTAATAAATAAATCATTAAATAATGTAAAGTGAAACATTAATAAAATTAATTATAAAATTTAAACAAAAAAATTGATCAATCAGGCTTTCAAGAAAAATTGTTGATGGTTCGCAAGATATTTCTTTAAGGACCCCTCCATTTGGGGGTCCAAAGAATCAAAGATATAATAGAGGGGGGTTCTCCAAAAATTTAAAGTCAATCAAGCAAGACTAAAGTCAAGATATTAAAGTCAATCAAATAAGGCTAAAGTCAAAATTAAAGTCAATTAAGTAATACTAGAGTCAAGTATTAAAGTCAATCTCATAAGACTAAGGTCAAAACCCTAAATCAAAACCCTAATCTAAACTAATCAAGTCAATCTCATAAGACTAAGGTCAAAACCCTAAATCAAAACCCTAATCTAAACTAATCAAGTCAATCTCATAAGACTAAAGTCAAAACCCTAAAACCCTAAAGACTAAGTCAAAACCCTAATTGAAACCCTAAAAGAAATCCTAATCAAACCCTAATACTTTTAAAAACTTTATAAATAGGAGCCTCCACACCCTATTTTCGTATCAAAGAAAAAACCCTAGAAAAAGTAGCTGAAGAAACCTCCACAACCTCCCCAAAACCCTAATTTTGGAGTCCCAACTCCTTCCTTAACACCCATACTCCGATTTTAGTCTAAAAAACACCTAGAAACCTTTCAAAAACACCCCAAAAATCCACAACAAATTCAAAGCATCCAGATCCAAGAAGGAGATACCTTGCCTCGGAGATCAGAAATTAGATTCGGAGACAGAACAAAGTAAGGAGTACGGCACAAGGAGCTGTTTTCACCAGATCTAAGGGAATAGTACTTTTGCAGATCGAAGGTAAGGTTTTTCATTATTTTTTAATCTAGGTTTTGTCATTAGCGATGTAGTTATATTTGGAATAAGTAGAGACCGGCATTGGCCGGGCGGGGTTGGTGCCTAACACCTTCCAACCCCGTAACATGATCCTCGGATTCAGATTTTCTGTGGTAGATTAGTGTTTATCCATTTTAGAGTCAATTTGGTTCCTAGACCACAATAACTAGGTGGCGACTCCTAAACCTCAAGGGTCAAAAGCGGATCCGTGCACCCCGCAGATCGAGGGCGCTTTTAGTGGCGACTCCGCTGGGGACATTGAGGATCAAACTTGAAAAACCCCAAGTATGGGAGTATCACTAAAATAACCTAGATTTTTTTTTAAAATTTATTTGTTCTTTATTTATTTATTTTATTCATTATTTGTATCTTTGTTTTTGTTATTCTTTTATTCTATTTTATTTTATTTCCTTTCGATTATTTAGCATGTGTTTGGGCTTTAAATATGTGGTTCCGATATATTATTCTTGTGGGTTAATCAAGGGTCATCTAATGTGATCCTGAATAATGAAGGGTTGCGGAATGGTTGATTTTATTGAAGATAATATGATGATTGGTGGACCATTGACATTAAATTTTTACGTGTGAAATTTTTTTTTTTATTTTTTTACGGATACGTGCCATTGATCATTGGACAATGTTTTGTTTTTTGGTTTTTTTTTTTAAAAAAATTTTCAAAAAAAAAAGAGAGTGTGTAATTAGTTTCTTCAAATAAAATTATTTTTTATTTTTTTGTGGGTTAGGAAAATAGTGCTGTCCATTGACAGCAAGAGGGAAATTAAAAAAAAGAAAAATTTGACAAAAAAAAAGGAAAAAAAAAACTGTTTTCGTTTTGAGGTTCTGTCAGCAACATATGTGGGTTGGTGTGTCATTAACAATAATGATTTGTTTTCGGTTTACACACCCACTTAATGACAGCGTCTAAGAATATGGGGTGGTGTGTAATAAGTAAAATGTAATTTTTCCTATGCCCACATCGTCTTCTCCAAGAGAAGACGCTGATTCATATAGAGACCAGCAAGAATCTCTCTGTTCAACCGTTTGAAACCAACAAAAATCATCAAAACAATCGATTGTTTTAACCTACATCATCTTCTTAAATGACTGGGGTTCATCGAACCAAATCAAAAACCAATCTAAACCAGCCGTTTAAGAAGAAAACTGACCAAATCAGAGAACGAAGTCTCATCTTTTTCAATCGAACCAAATCAGAGACCGATCGGTTTTGGTCTCTTAATCCAGTCGATAACTGGTCAATTTGATCGGCTTCCTCCAATGGAGAGGTATAGAGCTTCAAATCGATGGCCCTCCACAGATTCATTCAATCAGAAATCGTTTGATTTAGCCTCTCAAGCCCGGTCGAAAGTTTTATTCCAATCGATTTACAAAAGAATTTTCGATTTAAAAAAAAATGATGAAGAACAGTTGAAGATTTTCGTAGGAAATTTCCATGGATTCAACCGCTCAACTTCGCCTCAAAGCCATTTAAGGCCATCTTTTCTCCACCACCTTTAATTCAATTGCAAATTCGAATGAGGCTGCTGGAGAGCTTGTTTCTGGGTAGGGCTACAGTGTAGTTCTTCCAGAAAAATTGCATACTGAGAAGTGGAATGTTTAGATCGGCTCACTCACCTCTGAAGCTTGTGATTAGATTTGTTGATCATCCTGACTTTGGAACTTTGCATGAAAACTTTGTGCATGCGGTTGAAACTTTTCGAGATTACAAGTATTTGGTTAAACGAATCGGAGTGGATGGAAACATGAGAGTTACACACAGAGGTTGAGGAGTTGTGGTGTTGGTAACAAAAATATTTAAAAGTTTTGAAAATCTGTGTGCTGGCAACAACGAAACAAGTTTTTGCTTTATAAATGTTTTATTTAACAAATTATGGATGGGGCTAGCCTAACTAACTTAGTAAGGTTTCTTTGTTAGTAAGAGTCATTGGACTCATCATGTGTCGCTTGAAATCATTATCCAATGTCATAGGCTTATGGAAACCGAAATTTTAAGAACTTTTAAAAGAAAATCTTCAAGAAAATCACTAATTTTTATTTTTGATTTGAGATTTTGTAATCACTCATTTTCAAAATATCGGATCAAAGAAAAAATGTGAATTTCACTTTTAAATTCTAACTTTTCTGTTTAAGCTAGAAATTTGTGACATTGGATGAAACATGTTGGTTTAGTGACCCTTAGCTAAATTTGGAACCTCGAGTTCTTTAAGTTAACCTATGTTCTCCAAAGGTTTGCCACATATATTTTTCAAAAAAAAAAAAAACAACAAAATGTGTTCATCGCACCTTATCTCGACAATGATCATGCTATCTTCAATCTAATACTCATTGGGACCCGAATTATTTCGGGTCGCCAAAGGTGATCCCGATTGAACCATAAAAAAATCCTTTGTGGTTTGGATTAAAAATTGGGTGTTTGTTTATGATTATTAGTCTCTATGTGATCCCCATTGATTGTATACCTAACATGCCATGATTAACACATGTGATTTTATTGCTTTAATCCTAATTTCGATGTGATTTATTTTCGCATTATCTTGATTAATATTTCTATGAAATCCATGTTGATATTATATGATCAGGCCCATGGGCCTATGTTGTTTGGAAAAGGCCCCGGGCACACCCTACCCTGTTTTGCACACACCACATGCACGTTTACTGTTTTGTGTACTTACACGTCCCATATAGCCAACGTGGCACTAGTGCGTGGCCCGGTCTCTTCGGAGATGCGACGTCATTCATGAAAACCACAATTCCAGTCACGTACCTCAGGGTATATCAAACTGGGGGCATCAATACCGTCTGATCAGGTGATTCTGAGAAGTATATTGATGCACCCAGGTTGGAGCAACCTGAGCCTTTGACCTATTGTAAGCCACACAGTCACATGTCCCGATTGCCAACGAAGTACTAGTACGTGGTCGGTCCCCTCGTGGGATGCCAAACCATTTATGAAAGCTACAACCCTTGACTCGTACCCGTAGGTATAAAAGATAATCTAAGTATATCAGCTGCACTTCTTGGTCAAAACCGATGCCTAAGCAGATCTTGCCCCGCTGTACCCTACTGTATGAGGGGGATAGACTACGTCTATTCTAGACGAGAGGTATTTAAGTGGGCCCTTGCTCAGCATTGTGCGCCACCTCTCAACTGGAGATCAAACTGGCTGTTTTTGGCTTCAGAGAAGTGAATTGAGGTTTTAGATTATCACCTATACGGTATATCAAACCAAGTCACCATGTATTGAAAGGTATATAGGTGTGCTTGGGCACGGGTGGCCAGATAAAAATGCATTGCACGTAGTAAGCTTAGAGTATAGAAACCTTCCCAGTAGGTCACAACTTGAACTTATTGAATGAATGCATGTGATTGATGCATGTATGTGAGTGATGTGAATAATAAGATCAAAGTGTATGATTGTCCTCAAGGATAAAAAAAAAAATTTTGAAAATTAAAATGGGTGCACCGACCCAATAAAGAATCCATTCTTTTACAATAATGACCGAGTCCATCCCGATCCAACAATCATGATGGACCGGGCCAGTTAAATCAAAATGGGAATCGAATTTTCGAAGAAGAAAAAGAAAATATTTTTCAGAAAAGATTATTTTCCAAAAGAAGTATTCTTTAGAATAAACGTTTTTTAGAAAAAATATTTTCCAAAAAATATTTTCCATAAGAATAAGATTTTTCAAAAGAAAAGAAAAATATTGATCTTTTACATGGACCATTGGAGGAGTACTAAAATACCCTTTTGTGTCAAACCAGGATGCTAGTCGCAGGCGATAACCCAATCGATCAGTTAGTCAAAACGACCGTTGTAGGATGCACCCTGTAGAGAAGATCAATTTTGGGAGATTCATGTTGAGGAGTGCTCTTTACTTCCATGAGTTTGAGATAGACTGGAACCTCCTGCATGCTATGGCTAAGCGTTGGAACCCCTATCTTCACATATTCCATATGGGGAATATGCATTTGTGCCCCACTCACGAAGATTATTGCGGCATCATGAGGATATCCACTTCAGGACCTCTAGTCAGGCCCTCATTGAAGACCGGATATTCTGGTGAACTCTCCACAGGACTAAACATTTCCAAGGAAGAAGCCAAGGCCTTAGTTCATAATGGGAGATTGAACTTAGTACCTTTACTGGGCCCGTATCGCTCCCGCAGTCACCCTATCAATGTAAAACCCGAAGCCTGGCGAGCTACTAGAGATTATCGATTGTGCCTAGGAATCCTAGCCCAATACATATTGACCTCCAATAGTGATGGCCAAACTATCCCTGAGTCCTTCATAGATATAGCCTCTCAGCTCTCAAGGAAAGCCAACCCGTACCTCTCATCCTAGTCGAAACTTTCTCAGGTTTAGATGCCATAAAAAATGGTGAGCGGAAAGCTTCAAAGGAAGCCCCTACTTACTCTATATGTGGCTTTGTGACCGTCTCAAAATCGTAGAGTTCCTCCAAACCTCGAATATGGGCCAAAACACTTTTCCAAAAGAAACCTGTTAGTACGTCACAACTCAGTCAAAGCTTGGAGCAAATGGTTAGACTCTCGCCTTGCCTGTCATATTGGTTTTAGGTGCCCTTGGTGGATGACTGATCCCCCTGTTCTAGGAACCAAATGATCATACTATGTCTGTTTGATTGGTTTAGAAGAAACATCTTTTTACCATCCTAATCTGATCCTAGAACAATACGACGTACCTACAAAGTTATCTTTACCTCAGCACAAAGCCTTCTTTTCCCCCGAGCCACTGATTGAAAAGTTAGTACACCTCATTGAGAAAACTTGGAACAAACGCACCTTAGGGTATCCAGAAGGACCGGCAGAATTCAAAGAGCCAGTTGTTAGAGCCAAGAGGGTCAAGCCTAACAGCAATCCTGATGACCGTCAAGACAAAGCCAAACGTCCATGTAAAAATAGTTCAAGTCAAATTTGTTGAAAGATGTTTTTAATGAGAACATTTATTTGTCAATCGTTTTCAATAAAGCTATTTTTTTTTTCAAATAAATATTGATTTCTTCTTTGAATGTTCATTATGTGAATGGATTAATTAATGGATTGCTGCACAAACCTCAATGAAATGATTCCTTAAAATGTTATCAAGAGGGTAATACTGAAATTGACTAAATTTACCTTTGATGGGGTCATATAGGATTATCATTGCGCCCAAACTCAAGCGTCCACCTCCTAGTTGGAGTCGTAAGTCCAGTCGGTTAGATCGAGCTACGGTACCAAGTCAACAAGCAGAGATGGCTTTAGAATCTGAACTTACAGAGATCCGTAAGATTTGGCAGCCTTTGCCAATGATATCACCAGTATAAAAGGCAAGTGGAAGTGCTAGAACAGACCTCGGAATCAACAGGCAATCCCTTAAATGATCCAAAAGGAAAGAAAGTAGAAGAGAGACGTCCACATGAAGTCTTCGAACTCGACGGAGATGAAGAATATGTCATGAAAATCCGATGTTAGCTAACAGAATGTCTCAGTTAGAGTCGGTTATGAAAGTATAAAAGGCATCGATGAAATTGCAGCAGGTATTGAAGCTCTGAACCGCATCCCTAGAATCCATCTGCCCGAGAAGTTCGTGATGCCAGAAATGGACAAGTTTAGTGGTATAGGGTGTGCAAAAATACATCTTAAGGTATATGTTACTAACATGCGCACTATGGGGCTCAGTGACGAACATATGACGTTGTTGTTTCAGAGGACTTTATCAGGGTCAGCACTACGTTGGCTAATGTCTCAGGATCCAGTTACTGTGGGCACCTAGGAGAGCATGTCAAAGGCCTTCTGGCATCAATATAAGTACAGTACCGAGATTGAGACTTCAAGAAGAGATTTGGAAGCAACTAAGCAGAAGAATGGGGGGACATTCACTGATTTTATTGGTCGCTGGAGGGCCAAGGCTGCCCAAATGTGGGATAGACCTTCAGAGAAGGAACAAGTAGCAATTATCTTAAAAAACCTCTCACAAGGATATGCTCAACACCTAGTGGCCCAATATCACCCTACTTTTGAGTCTTTGTTACAAGCCGGGAGCCAACTTGAGGACGCTTTTGCCTCTGGGGTTCTTTCTAACCCCTCAGATAACAAGCTTAAGAAACCCTATATTTCTAAACCTAGTACCAACCATGTCTACATAGCCAACACATCATCTACCCCAGCTCAACCCCCAGCCCGACTAATAACTAGGCTCACCCAAGTCAACCTCGAACTCCACGTCAATTTACCAATTTAGGGATGACCCTTACCGTAACTTTGCAAAAACTATTGAAAAAAGGGTTGCTTACCCCGATTCAACCCCGGCCTTTACCAAATCCCTTGCCAGCCGGACACAATCCCAACTTATTCTGTGAATTTCATCAAAATCCTAGCCATCACACAGATCGATGTATCACCTTGCGCCATGCCATTCAAAACCTGATTGATAACAAAAAGGTCACAATCCCTAGCCCACCAAATGTCACCACTAATCCACTACCTACTTATCAACCTCCACCAACCCTGAACATGGTTTCTCACACACCATTGCCATTCGATCCCGTCTCTCTTATCCATCCCATCCAAGTCAAACCACCTAGTTACCCCCTTGCCGGGATAGCCTTCACTGATGAGGTTTTCACCACAAACTATGAACCATTTGATTTAACCTCAGATGATACGTATTATTTATCCCCCGCCTCGATACAGTAGCCCCGCATTCCCCAGTTACTTGTTGGCTCAGATGAACTTGAAAAGTCCTGTACCTTCAACGGATGAAGATCCATACTTGTTGACTGAAGATGATGAGCCTTTCTCCCTCTCTTGTAATGAAGTTAGACATCTGACTCGAGGGGGAAGAGTCTTTAAGCCACAAGAACTCTGTGTTGATAATTCGGCAACCCTGGCAAGAAGAGAAAGAGAAGATCCTATCAAATAAAATATCGAAGAAGATAACTCTATGATAAAGCAGTTGAAGAAATCAGGGGCCAATATCTCAGTATGGGGTTTACTCATGGCTTCCACTGCCCATAGGGAGGCTGTTCTCATAGCATTAAGTACGGCCCAAGTCTCCTTTGACACTTTTCCAGATCAACTGGCCAACATAGTAGGGGCAACTTATGTAGAGAACATCTTATCCTTCTCAGACTCCGATCTCCCAAAGGAAGGAGCAAATCACACTAAGCCACTGCACATCACAGTTGACTGTAACGGGATGAGGGTACCTCTAATATTGATCGATAATGGGAGTGCATTGAATGTTTGCCCTTTGAAGACCGCCACTTGCCTTGGGTTTAAAACTGAAGATCTCAAGCCCACTAATCAAGGGGTTAGGGCCTATGATAACACTAAAAGGGACGTACTGGGAATTCTGCACCTTCGATTGTCCACGGGCATAGCTGAATTTCTGGCAGAATTTCAGGTCATAGACATCCAGTCCTCATTTAATCTGTTATTAGGAAGACCGTGGCTACACCAAATCAAAGCCATACCTTTCACACGCTGCACCAGAAGGTCAAGTTTATCAGAGATGGGCTAGTGATCACTTCTATGGAGATGCTGAAATTGTAGGGATCATAAATAGTACTGAAGCTAAGGATGAGCCGCTGCTTGAGATTCAGCCAGAACAACAGGGAGTAGAGCTCAGTGGGTTCGAGTTTGAGAAAATATGCTCAGTCCAATGGGATCAAGCCATGAAAGAATATTTTCCAATGGAAAATACTTCTAACTGCAATATGGCCAATATATTCAAGAAAATGAGATTTTTCCCCTGGTATGGGCTTAGGCCGCAAGCAACAAGGTATTAAAGAGGCACCAGTGATTAAAGAGGTCATTGGCACATTTGGGCTAGGATATAAGCCTACTAATGAAGATTGGGCCCAATACTGGAAACAAAGCGGGACAAGGCAATTGCAAAAGGCAAAAGCACCACACGGATCTCATCAAAATGAAGCCCTATCGTAAGACCCTTAATGGTATTTGTGAAAGAAAGAGAAGATTTCCGTTACTGTGGGTTCCCCGAGCCATTCATTGACCACATCACAGGTACTCGTCTGCCGGGGTTTGAGATATTCTTTGGTATGGATTGGCCTGAAGCGGAAGCAAGCACAGAAGCCGAAGAGAAGAAAATTGAAGACTGGCAGTTCATCTAGACTCCCTCAACATCGACCAGTTATTCATTGAAGATCACAGTGTCTCGGTGTGTCAACTGAGAAAGGGATCCCAATCCTCAGTCTGCAATCAAACCCGCCGTAGGGTGTCTCTCTAGCTATCATGTAATTAGTCCTGTATTGCATGTCAAGACTGGGTCTGTCAGTCCCCTTAGTCCTGTTCAGTCTGACATGCCAGATGAGTCATTTGTTTCTGTTGAGTCAAGTAAGTCCACTATCGCTGCTAAGTTAAGTGAGTCTGCCAAGTTGGCAATGAGTCCTGTTACCCCATCTTCTTTTAATGAAATGAAAGAAATTCTTGATTATCCCGAGCGCAATAATAATTTAACTAATAATCTGACTTCGGAGGGAGAATCTTCTGATGAAGAACCTCCCCCTGAAATAATTAAATTTCTTGAACAAGAAAATGAACGTCGGGCTCAACCTCCAATGGAGGAAATAGAGGTTATCAATCTCGGAACAAAAGAAAGTCCTTAAGAGATTCGAATTGGGATCACATTATCCCCTGATGAACGCAAAGGGATAGTAGACTTGCTCAGAAAGTTCAAAGACGTGTTCGCGTGGTCTTACGAGGATATGCCGGGAATAAGCACAGACATTGTGCAACATCGGATTCCATTATATCCAGATGCTCGACCCATTAAACAGAAACTTCGACGTATGAAGCCGGCATGGACTCTGAAAATAAAAGAAGAAGTTACGAAGCAGATTAACGCTGGATTCTTAGAAGTAGTAGAATACCCTGAGTGGATTGCCAATGTCGTCCCAGTACTGAAGAAGGATGGAAAAGTCAGGATGTGTGTGGACTTTAGAGATCTAAACAAAGCAAGCCCAAAGGATAGTTTTCCTTTACCACACATAAATGTTCTATTAGATAGTACAGCAGGGCACGCTTTATTGTCCTTTATGGATGCTTTTTTCGGGGTACAATCAGATAAAAATGGATCCTCGGGATATGCAAAAGACGTCGTTTATCACACAGTGGGGAACCTTTTGCTACAAGGTTATGCCTTTTGGTTTGAAGAATGCCGGAGCCACCTATCAAAGAGCAGCCACGACGTTACTACATGACATGATACATAAAGAAGTCGAAGTCTATGTAGATGATATGATAGTTAAATCCAAAGAACGACTGGGGCACGTTGCCGCGTTAGAAAAATTTCTCACAAGAATTCAAAAGTACAAAACTCCGCCTCAACCCGCAGAAATGTGTGTTTGGAGTAACTTCTGGAAAATTGTTGGGATTTGTGGTCAGTCAAAGAGGGATCGAAGTAGACCCTGTGAAGATTAAAGCTATCCAAGATATGCCACCGCCGAAAACTGAAAAGCAAATTCGAGGTTTTTAGGTAGAATCCAGTGTGTCAGCAGATTCATCGCTCAACTCACCAACGTCTGCGAACCTATTTTCAAGCTTCTCAAGAAGAATGAACCAACAGTTTGGAATGAGCAATGTCAAAAGGCCTTCGACCAAGTCAAGGAGTATCTCTTGAACCCGCCTATTTTGGTCCCACCCACACCACGGGTGAACCACTTCTTCTTTTTATCTGTCAGTCACAGAAGAAGCTATGGGATGCATGCTTGTACAGTATGACAAAGATACTCGCAAAGAAAGGGCTATCTACTACATCAGTAAGAAGATGTTAGAGTATGAACGAAAGTATTCAGCCTTGGAAAAAACTTGCTTGGCACTATTATGGGCTACTCAGAGACTTCGACACTATATGCTATCCCATTCAATTATCTTGTTATCTCGGATGGATCCTCTCAAGTATCTTTTCGAGAAACCGGCACTGACAGGAAGAACCGCACGATGGTTATTGTTATTATCAGAATTTGACATCACGCACGTTACACAGAAATCCATCAAGGGGAGAGCTGTAGCAGAATACTTGGCAGATCACCCAATAGCAGAAGGATTAAGGCCTATTGATCAGTTCCCAGATGAGAACATCTTACATGTTGAAGAAGAGCCTCAAAATCAAACATGGCAGTTGTATTTCGATGGAGCCGCCAATCAGAATGGGTATGGAATAGGGGCAGTCCTGTTTTCTCCGGAAGGATGCCACATTTCGATCGCTATTAAGTTAACCTTCTCTAATACCAATAACACAGCCGAATATGAGGCATGCATCACTGGACTTGAAGCGGCTTTGAATCTGGGCATTACAGAAATCGAAGTTTTTGGGGATTCAGCCTTGGTCATACACCAGTCATGGGAAGAATGGAAGACTAAGGATGAAAAGCTGAAGCCTTATCATGATATTTGTTAAACTTAGTGAGTAAGTTTGAAGCTTGTTTTCCAACACGTGTCACGGGAAGATAATAGATTTGCTGACTCATTAGCCACTTATCTTCAATGATCCATTTGCCCCCTGGCATGGAATTGAGGCCGATCACTGTTGAAGTCAAAGACAAACCTGCATATTGCGGTCAGATCAATATTGCAAACTAGAATACCAGATGGAAAGCCGTGGTACATAGATATATTAAAAGGGGTTGGAAAGACAAGAATTTCCAGAAGAAGCATCGAGGAAGGATGTCAAGGGAAGATAATAGATTTGCTGACTCGTTAGCCACTTATCTTCAATGATCCATTTGCCCCCTGGCATGGAATTGAGGCCGATCACTGTTGAAGTCAAAGACAAACCTGCATATTGCTGTCAGATCAATATTGCAACTCGACTACCAGATGGAAAGTCGTGGTACATAGATATTAAAAAGGTGTTGGAAAGACAAGAATTTCCAGAGAAGAAGCATCGAGGAAGGGAAGGACAAACCCTTTTAAGATTAGCATCTCAATTCATCCTGTGCGCAGGAAGTTTGTACAAAAGGTCTTATGATGGGATTCATTTGTCATGCGTCGATGAAGATCAAGCTGAACAAATAATGGTTGAACTACATTCAGGAGAATGCGGCCCTCACATGAGTGGGAAAATGTTAGCTAAGAAAATTATGAGACAATGGTACTATTGGCCTACGATGGAAACAGATTGTCATCACATGGTCAAGACCTGCAACAAATGCCAAATACATGTAAATCTCATACATGTGCCACCTTCTCGATTAGTTGGTCTAACTTCACCATGGCCATTCTCAGTTTGGGGAATCGACATTATCGATAAAATATCGCCTAAAACATCAAATGGGCATGAATACATTTTGGTTACTATCGATTATTTTACTAAGTGGGTCGAAGCTGCCTCTTATGCTGTTCTCACTGCGTCTCGAGTTGCAAAATTTATCCAAACGAACATCATCAGCCGGTACGGGATACCTTCGGAACTGATTTCTGATAACGGGCCACATTTCAAAGCGGAATTTATTACTTTGTGTTCAAAGTTCAAAATCTCACACCACAAATCATCTCCTTACCGCCCTCAGACTAATGGAGCGGTCGAAGCAACTAATAAGAATCTTAAGACTATCATTAGGAAAATGTGTCAATCACATCGAGATTGGTCTGAAAAATTGCCATTTGCACTATGGGCATATCGAACTTCAATTCGATCCTCTACTGGAGCTACTCCCTACTCCTTAGTGTATGGCATGGAAGCAATCTTGCCAGTTGAAATGGAAATTCCATCTCTGAAGGTCTTGTTGGAAAGTCAGTTGTCAGAAACAGATTGGGTTCGCCAGCGGTATGAAGAATTGAATTTGATTGAAGAAAAATGACTGAGAGCTTGTATCACGTGCAAGCTTATCAAAGAAGAGTTGCCCGTGCATTTGATAAAAAGATCAAGGTTCGTCACTTACAAGTCGGGGATTTAGTACTTAAAGAGAATCGGACACTTATCTTTGACCCTAGAGGGAAGTTTCAAACCAAATGGGGGAGGTCCGTACATCATCAAGGAGATATTACCAGGAAACCCAGGGGAGGGAAAAAATCCGAACTACGTTTTGGTCTGATCCCAAAAATTTGGGGTATGTAGGCAACTTGAGAAGTTATTTCAGGCCCGACCACATCAAAATAAAAAAATAGATTCCCTGACAAGAAAAAAATCTAAAAAGAAAAAAATTGAAAAGAAAAAAAAATATCTTCAAAATAGGGAAAAAAATTCAAAGCAAAATAAAAGAAATGCCACACAAGGGGCATTTGGATTTTGAGCCTCAAAATCCCTTTCACTTTATGCCTAGTCCCAAGCCTACCTATAAAAGTCCGAATAATCAAGTTCAATACTCAACTTAAACCAGGCATAGATTCAGAAGCCACAAGTATCTTATCTACGATCGATCTGAAAATTCTTACTTCCCCAAGTGAACCAATCTGACTCAAAATCTTCAATAAAATTAATCAAAATTAAAAGTTGGATCTTTATTGCGCTTGTGGTAATCAAATATTTCAAACCTTCATACAAGGGGCATTTTCTTTTTCCTCTAAATTATGTAATTTCCCTCCTTATACCAGGGGCATTTTTTAATGATGTGTTCAATTATTTTCAATGCCATGTTTATTGTCAAACTAGGGACATTTTGTTTTTGGAGCAATGTTAATCCTAAAAACCTCAAACTTAAGGTTACCCTTTTGATAACAGTTCTTCAAAAAACTCTTGAGGTTCAAAAGAAATAAAAACTCAGGTTTTAAATTCATAAAACTTTTGGATAAATCCTTGAGGTTCAAACAAAAGCACTTCGGATCTCACATTTGACTGTGTCCAGAGATCAACTAATATGGTATTCCCAGATCCAATCATTCCTGGATTTCGATCCTTCTCTTCCAGATTTATTCAATTCACTCTGATCAGTCTTTTCCAAATTCATTCATTCTTTCCCAAAAGTCCTTCATTCCTTCGCCAATTTTGCTCAGTTGCCGCCAAGGGTTATCTTGGATTTTGCTCAGTTGCCGCCAAGGTTTATCTTGGATTTTGCTCAGTTGCCGCCAAGGGTTATCTTGGATTTTGCTCAGTTGCCGCCTTGGATTTTGCTCAGTTGCCGCCAAGGGTTATCTTGGATTTTGCTCAGTTTCCGCCAAGGGTTAACTTGGATTTTGATTTTGCACAGTTGCCGCCAAGGGTTACCTTGGATTTTGCTCAGTTTCCCGCCAAGGGTTATCTTGGATTTTTGCTCAGTTACCGACGAGGGTTTACTCGGAATTATGATCAATTATGCTCAATTATGCTCAGTCTGGCTCAGTTTATGTCTAATTTATATCACTTTGCGCTTAGATTTTACTCAAATTTACCTCAGATTTTTTAGTCCACACACTTGCACAGTTGTTACACATCAGTCAAGGAGACTTTTTTTAAAATTCAAGGATCTGACGTTGCCAGTGAGAGCTCGCGCTCAAGGACCTGACAACCTTTAGTTCGGGGAGAGTTTACGCTCAAGAATCCGAACGCCTAGACGAATTGCTAAATCAGGCTGCAAAATGAACTGTCACACAGCTTTGGCATTCGGATATCGCATTGTCTACCGAAATAGATTTGCTATCTAGTTTGCTTTCAACCCTCTGCCAAAGAGGGGCATCTGTAGACACCCCATTTTTGCACTCTCCTGATTAATCAACTCGTCAACCCGATCGCAAAGGTTCCCAATGATGGATGTTTATTCCAATACTTCATTTTGTTACCAGATATGTTTCAGAAATCCGGATGAGATATCTCGAACTGACAAAACTTAGAAAACCACGCTACGCTAGGTAAATACGACCCCAGAAACATAGAAATCATCATCTTGCAAACCAAAAAGAAGCTTCACGATAAAATCACTAAAAATGACCAAATTACCAAAATACCCCTAACATCAAAAACAACCCTAGAGCCTACATTACGCTTAGGAAAACCCATTCAAACACATAAAACAAAATCCAAACCAAATAATCTTTCAACATTTCACCAATTTTCACAAAATTCGACAAAATTACGAAAAAACCCTCATAAATTCACGATCATTTCACACAAAAAATTTCATAAATGATAAAAATCAACTTTTTCATTGAATTCCTTACGAGAAACTGATTCCAAAACATCCTGGAACATTGAAAAAACGACTTAAAACGTAAAAAATCCTCTCCGAGGGCAAAACGGTAATTTCACAATTTTAATAATTAAAAATTTTTAAAATTAATAAATAAATCATTAAATAATGTAAAGTGAAACATTAATAAAATTAATTATAAAATTTAAACAAAAAAAATTGATCAATCAGGCTTTTAGAAAAAAATTGTTGATGGTTCGCAAGATATTTCTTTAAGGACCCCTCCATTTAGGGGTCCAAAGAATCAAAGATATAATAGAGGGGGGTTCTCCAAAAATTTAAAGTCAATCAAGCAAGACTAAAGTCAAGATATTAAAGTCAATCAAATAAGGCTAAAGTCAAAATTAAAGTCAATTAAGTAATACTAGAGTCAAGTATTAAAGTCAATCTCATAAGACTAAGGTCAAAACCCTAATCTAAACTAATCAAGTCAATCTCATAAGACTAAGGTCAAAACCCTAAATCAAAACCCTAATCTAAACTAATCAAGTCAATCTCATAAGACTAAAGTCAAAACCCTAAATCAAAACCCTAATCTAAACTAATCAAGTCAATCTCATAAGACTAAAGTCAAAACCCTAAAACCCTAAAGACTAAGTCAAAACCCTAATTGAAACCCTAAAAGAAACCCTAATGAAACCCTAATGCTTTTAAAAACTTTATAAATAGGAGCCTCCACACCCTATTTTCGTATCAAAGAAAAAAACCCTAGAAAAAGTAGCTGAAGAAACCTCCACAACCTCCCCAAAACCCTAATTTTGGATCCCCAACTCCTTCCCTAACACCCCTACTCCGATTTTAGTCTAAAAAACACCTAGAAACCTTTCAAAAACACCCAAAAAATCCACAACAAATTCAAAGCATCCAGATCCAAGAAGGAGATACCTTGCCTCGGAGATCAAAAATCAGATCCGGAGACAGAACAAAGTAAGGAGTACGGTACAAGGAGCTGTTTTCACCAGATCTGAGGGAATAGTACTTTTGCAGATCGAAGGTAAGGTTTTTCATTATTTTTTAATCTTGGTTTTTTCATTAGCGATGTAATTATATTTGGAATAAGTAGAGACCGGCATTGGCCGGGCGGGGTTGGTGCCTAATACCTTCCAACCCCGTAACATGATCCCCGGATTCAGATTTTCTATGGTAGATTAGTGTTTATCCATTTTAGAGTCTGTTTGGTTCCTAGACCAGAATAACTAGGTGGCGACTCCCAAACCTCAAGGTTCAAAAGCGGATCCGCGCACCCCACGGATCGAGGGCGCTTTCACTATCTACCAAAATAGATTTGCTATCTAGTTTGCTTCAACCTTCTGCCAAAGAGGGGCATCTGTAGACACCCCATTTTTGCACTCGTCTGATTAATCAACTCGTCAACCCAATCGCAACGGTTCCCAATGATGGATGTTTATTCCAATGCTTTATTTTGTTACCAGATATGTTTTCAGAAATCCGGATGAGGTATCTCGGACTGACAAAATTTTAGAAACCACACTACGTTAGGAAAATATGATCCCAGAAACATAGAAATCATCATCTTGCAAACCAAAAAGAAGCTTCACGATAAAAATCACTAAAAATGACCAATTACCAAAATACCCCTAACATCAACACAACCCTAGAACCTATGTTACGCTTAGGAAAACCCATTCAAACACATAAAACAACAAATCGAAACCAAATAAAACACTTCGCCAATTTTCACAAAATTTGACAAAATTACGAAAATGCCCCTCATAAAGTTCACGACCATTTCATACAAAAAACTTCATAAATGATAAAAATCAACATTCCCATTAAATTCCTTATGAAAACTGATTCCAAACATCCTAGAACATTGAAAAATGACTTAAAACGTAAAAAATCCTCTCCGAGGGTAAAACGGTAATTTCATAACATTAATAATTAAAAATTTTGAAATTAATAAATAAACCATTAAATAATGTAAAGTGAAACATTAATAAAGTTAATTTAAAATTTTTAACCAAAAAATCGACCAATCAGGCTTTCAGTCAAAATTGTTGATGGTTGCCAAGATATTTATTCAAGAACCCCTCCATCTGGGGATCCAAAGAATTAAAGATATAATAAAAGGGGGTTCTCCAAAAATTAAAGTCAATCAAGTGAGACTAAAGTCAATCTTAAAGTCAATCAAGTAATACTAAAGTCAAGATATTAAAAACCAACCAAGAAAGACTAAAGTCAAAGTATTAAAGTCAATCTCATAAGACTAAAGTCAAAACCCTAAATCAAAACCCTAACTAATCAAGTCAATCTCATAAGACTAAGGTCAAAACTCTAAATCAAAATCCTAATCTCAACTAATCAAGTCAATCTCATAAGACTAAGGTCAAAACCCTAAAGACTAAGTCAATCTCATAAGACCAAAGTCTAAACCATAATTGAAACCCTAAAAGAAACCTTAATCAAACCCTAATTCTCCTAAAAAACTTTATAAATAGGAGCCTCCACACCCTATTTTCGTATCAAAGAAAAATTCCTAAAAAAAGTAGATGAAGAAGCCTCCACAACCTCTCCAAAACCCTAATTTTGGAGTCCTAACTCCTTACCTAACACCCCTACTTCGATTTTAGCCTGAAAAATACCTAGAAACCTTTCAAAAACACCCCAAAATCCACAAAAAATTCAAAGCACCCAGATCCAAGAAGGAGATACCTTGTCTCAGAGATTAGAAATCAGATCCGAAAACAGAACGAAGTAAGGAGTACGGTACAAGGAGCATTTTCACCAGATCTGAGGGAATAGATCCTTTGCAGATCGAAGGTAAGATTTTCATTATTTTTATATCTAGGTTTTGTCATTAGCGATGTAATTTTATTTGGGATAAGTAGAGACCAGCATTGTCCGGGCGAGGTTGGTGCCTAACACTTTCCAACCCCGTAATATGATTCCTAGATTCAGTTTTTCTATAGTAGATTAGTTTTTTATCCGTTTTAGAGTCAGTTTGGTTCCTAGACCATAATAACTAGGTGGCGACTCCCAAAACTCAAGGGTCAAAAGCGGATCCGTGCACCCCACGGATCGAAGGCATTTTCACTCCCCAAACACTCAACCCATCCATCACTCTCTTACATCCCATGCTCACCATTTATTATCCTTCACCTAACGCTCAACCCGAATGGGTTGAAAGATCCAACCCATTTGGATTATAAAACAACCCATTTAACCTTCTTACACAAATACCCTCCAAACACTTCTAATTTACCCCTACCTTTCTCTTAAACCCCATACCATTCTACCATTCCTCCTCATTTCACCCAATTTTACCCTTAAAAATAAATTTCAAACTCTATAAAACCCCCCCTCATTCTCAACTCTCACTACCTAATGAAAATTTGAGAAAAATACTCTCTAAAAAGAAACTCTCTACTCACCTTACTACTCTCAACTCTCAAACTCTCAATTCTCAACTCACCTCCATTACCCTCAACTCTCAAACTCTCAACTCTCAACTCACCTCCAGTACCATCAACTCTCAACTTCTTCTCAAACAAATCCAAGAAGGTTAAAGGAATTCATCAAGAAAAGTCAAAGAAAGTCAACAAAGGAGCAAGGTGAGTTTGGACAAAAGAACACCCCCTCCAACTCCCCTCTTTTACTTATCCCTTTCTTCACACCTTCACACACACCACCATGGTTTGAACCATCAAAGGGCCCCTTTTTCAATAAGGGTGTCCTCAATGGGTTGAACCAACATCAAAGCCCCTCATACTTGAGGGCACACATTGGATTTTTCGATTTCTTTTCTTATTTTACTTTTATTTTCAAGATGGACAGAATTTGAGGTTACCACCAATGGTTGATGGAGTAGGGTGCTTAACACCTTCCCTACTCCATAAAATGGACCCCCTTATGTTGAATCAAAAGTTGAACCAAATGAGCCATATCCATACGAGAGTCATCAAATGTCGAAAAACATGATTTTTCAAAAAAATACAATCCGGGTGACCATTCACACCCATTTCAAATATGAATTGTGGCGACTCCAAAATCCCCCAACGTGGATGATATGTTCAAAATTGAATAAATCACGTGTCCACACAAGTTATAACCAGATATAGACTAGTGAAGAAGAACAATAAAAACTAACATGCATCATCGAATTGGGCTTATACTGCTACAAAGTTATGGCGTTCATATTGAAGAATGTAGGGCCGATCTACTAAAAGCTTGTGACAAGTCTATTCAGGGATCTACTAGAAGAATAGTTGAGGTCTACATTGACGATATACTAGTGAAAAGTAAAAGAAATGAGGATCACATAACAGACCTAGAGGAAATATTTTTTCTGGTAATGTGAGTTAGGATGCGTCTTAACCCAGACAAGTACGCTTTTGCTGTAACTTCTGGAAAGTTCCTAGGATTCTTAGTAACAAAGAGAGGGATAGAAGTTAATCCTGAGTAGATTATAACGCTATTCGAAATGCCATCTCCAAAGACTAAGAAACAAGTACAAAAGCTAGCAGGGAGAGTAGCAGCATTAAACAAGTTCATCTTGAGGTCTTTAGATTAGTGCAGACCATTGTACCTTCTACTCAAGAAAATGACCAAGTTTGATTGGATAGAGGAATGCAAGCAGGCTTTTGGCCAAATGAAGGAATACTTGAGGAGACCTCCAATCCTTTCAAAACCAAAGAAGTGGGAGGAGCTTGGGCTGTACTTGGCAGTATTTGAATGTCCTATCAATTTGGTATTGATAAAAATAGGTGCAACCAGACAACAACTAGTATATTTTTTGAGCAAGACCTTGACTAATACGGAAACAAGGTATTCAAAGTTGGAGAAGCTCGACTTGGCCCTTGCTTACTCAGGTCTGAGAATGAGGCCATTACTTTCAAGTGCATAGAGTGCACGTGATTATCGAGTACCCTTTCAAGACTGTGTTAAATAGAATAGAAGGATCTGGTAGGATGGCTAAATTGGTAGTCAAGTTAGTAGAGTTCGAAATTGAGTTTATACCAAAGATTTCAATAAAGGGTCAAGCAGTAGCATACTTTCTAGTAGAAGAAAATGCAGAGTTGTGGAAGAGTTACCGAAGGAAGACAATTTTGAACTCGAAAAATTGGAGTCAGGATGGAAGCTATTTGCAGATCGGTCATCAAACTCGAAAGGGTTAAAAGTGGGGGCAGTACTGGTTACCCCAAAGAACACAAGGATTGAAAAATAGTGAGATTAGGGTACAAAACCTTGAATAGCGAAGTAGAATACGAGGCAATGCTGATCTGTATCACAATGCTCAATGAGTTGGGGGTACAATACGCCATAATTAACAATGATTCCCATCTCATTTTCAATCATGTGTATGGGAAATTCGAGGATGGGAAGAGAAAATGCAACTATATCTAAATAAAGTCAGAGAAGGGTTGAGTAGAGTTGAACATATCATAGTAACATACATTCCACAAGTAGACAATATGCATGTAGATATTTTGGCTTTTGTGGCTTCGATGCTCACGACCACCAAAAATCGAGAACTCCAACTTGAATTTTAAGAGAGACCAATTATCGAAGAACAAAAGTAGGTAGCTGTAGACATCTCATTTTTGCACTCGCCTGATTAATCAACTGTCAACCCAATTGCAACGGTTCCCAATGATTAATGATTGTTCCAATGCTTTATTTGTTACCAGATATGTTTCAGAAATTCGGATGAGGTATCTCGAACTAAAAAAACTGTAGAAACCACGCTACGTTAGAAAAAATATAATCCCAAAAGCTTAGAAATTATCATCTTGCAGATAAAAAGAAGCTTTACGATAAAAATCACTAAAAAATAGCCAAATTACCAAAATACCCCTAACCTTAAAATATCCATAGAGTTTACGTTACGCTTAGAAAAATCCATTCAAACATATAAAATAACAATTCGAAATCAAATAAATTATTTCATCAATTTTCACAGAATTTGATAAAATTATCAAAATGCCCCTCATAAAGTTCACAACCATTTCACACAAAAAACTTCATAAATGATAAAAATCAACATTCTCATTGAATTACTTACAAAAAACCGATTCCAAAACATCCTGGAACATTGAAAAACGACTTGAAACGCAAAAAGTCTTCTCCGAGGGCAAAACGATATTTTTACAGATTTAATAATTAAAAATTATAAAATTAATAAATAAAACATTAATTAATGTAAATTGAAACATTAATAAAATTAATTTAAAAATTTTTGAACAAAAAAATCGATCAATCAGACTCCCAGGCAAAATTGTTGATGGTTTCCAAGATATTTATTTAAGGACCCCTTCATCTGGGGGCCCAAAGAATTAAAGATATAACATTCTCTTTTTACCTAAATCTAATTGATAACATTGAAAAAAGAAACATATTTTTCATTTTATTATTTAAAATAAAACAATAGATACATAATACACAATGGTGAAGTAGTGAAATTAGAAAGTTGGAATTCACGACTGAATCGCTCCCAGTCGGGGACATGATGTTGCAATATTTTACTGGTTTTAAGTTCCTGATTTTGTGGCCAGTCGCTACACTTACCAGACTTGGTTGACCATTTATTCGACTAAAGCTAGCTATTTAATATGACCATAAGCAATGGGTCTCATTTCAATGTGTCAGAACATTCGACTACTCTAGATTGTTAGTGATCACTGACCAATTATCTTCGTCTATGCCTATTAGGCATGCATGTGATTCCCATTATACATCCCAGTTCGTGTACAACCACATTTGCATTACAAGTTCGCTGATAAAGATAGAGAGGAATGAACCCAGATTCTAGTTATCACTCCACTCTCATACGTGTCCCATACCACGTATGAGTTTGGTTGTCCCTACCGTACATCCTAAGATAGTACATCACTCCGGATGATATAACGCACTATCTCCTTAGGTATTCACAAGCTCTATAATACCTTACAAAAAAGTTATAAATATATATATATATATAGTATTTTTTAGAACAAATGAGAAATTAATAATATACAGTTAAGAATGTATATCCAATTTTCTACCATGCAATAGTGGCCCATCAGCCTAAATTAAACAATAGTACGAAAAGTAAATCAGCGCTTTACGCTAACAAAAAGTTAATAAACGTGCAACCAAAGTAAATTACCCCTACATATTTATTCACCAACCCACACACAACACAACAATGTAAAATGTAGACATCACCCCTCCAATGTGATTCTAGCATTTTATTGTTTCATCTTTTTTTTGGTATTTTTAACTTTTCAACTTTTTGAATAAAATTTCTTTTTCTAAAATTCATCAACTCAATATGAGTTCATTGAATATTAAATCATTTTTCAAAGCTTTGAAATTTATTTTGACAATCCAATTGAAAAATTATCACAAATTTAATCAAAACAAGGTTTTGGCAACACGTAGAACCAAATGGCCAAAGCTATGAAAAGTTGAAAGAAATTTGGTTTAAGTGTCAGAAAAGTGATATTTTTAAATTGAAAATGGATTTTTTAAAATGAAAGTTTTGAATAAAAGATTTGACATCATGTAATTTTTATTGCTTAATTCAAAATGGCGAAAAAGATATTTGGATTTGAAAATCTGATGAAAACATTTAAATTTACATTTTCTTCTTGGAACGAGAAATTAGATTTTGATCTTTTGAGATTTGGATTTTGAAACCATTTCCATTATTTCCAAATGAGGGACAAAACCTTAATGTCATTAAAGAACTTAAATTAAATAGAATAAAACAGAAGAAATTTTTTTTAATGAAATAAAGGGTAGAAAAATACATATGAGTAGTGGGGATAAGAAAACAAAAATAAAAATTCAATTTCTGCAAAAATAAAATTTTGATGGCAGCGCTGACAAGCTGCTTAGTTTCGCAAAAATTTGATTTTCATCCATTTTTTTGGGTTTTTTCGACACACAATCTCACTCATGCATAATTTGTTAAAATTTGATAAAACACATCAAATATGAAGGTCTTGGCGTGAATTTGAAATGAACAGAATGAAATCTACGTTTTAAAACAATATCACAATTTCGATAAAGACCCTAAATGCAAGTTTTGAAATCTATGATTACCAATAAGAATTGAGAATCCCTTATCAAAGTTTGTGATTGTCAGAAATAATGGAGGAACCCAAGGATTGACAGTGCAAAACTCGAGGTTGGACAGACTAGGGAATGAAACAAATGGTGGTTTGAGAAGCTCTCGATGACGGCACTCCGTTTTCTTCTTACAATAAAGAACGATTCTTCTTCAAACTAGATGAAACTTCGAGTGAGCTGTATCGAAATCCACTCGCTGGTTTTTTATGAGAGATAGAGTGAATTAAAGAGAAGCTAGGATCAAGGATGGAAAAAACTTATAGCTCGTCGACGTCGGCAACTTTTTCTTCTTCGTCAACAATCAATTTGGACTCGTTCGTAACAGATCTTGATAAGAAGGAGGTGGGAAACTCTTAGGTGCCAATCGATTGGATTTGGGTCATTTGGAGAGAAGAGAAATGAAATAAAAGAGTAATTTATTCTTTTATATAAAGGCTAGAGGAGCATACTTGGTATTTTATTTTATTTATATCGTTGGTGGTATTTCAACTTTCCGAACTCAGAAATCGACGAATGAATACTCCTTTCTATATAATTTTTCATTGCAAACCTAATGGTTTGATCGCATTTTAATAATTATTATTCTGACAAAAATTTACCTTTTTAGGTCCCATCCAACACAAACTTCAAGGATTTTGTAATTTTTCCATCTGAACTCGAATTCGAGCATGCTTATAATCTAAAGTATGTTTTTTGACCATTTTGAATCTAATAACGAAGTCATATTTTATTAAAAATGAATAGAACAAAATCTAAGTATTTTACCCTAAGTTTTTCTTTCATAATTTTTCTCAAACTTTCATTATTTAATTTTCTCTAGATACGAATTAAAAACTCGAGGTATTATAGTAAGTAAAATGGAATATCACAGATAAACTCCTTTAGAGGTATTAAAGTGAACATCCATACTTCTCACTACCTCAGACATGATGCTGAGTTTGCAATTAGATTTTAGGTTAACTCGACTATTTTAAGTAAATTGTGTCTAAGTCTACTTTAAGAAATTAAACCTCAGAGTCTTAATCAGATTTTCACTATGCACTCAAGATCAAAATACTTTAGAAAAATTTTTCTAACGAATTTGATAATGGTTTGGGCTCTATTAAAAACTTAAATTACTGATTTTCTTGTAGATCTAAGTTTGATTTAATGTCTTTACATGTTAACTTAAGCTAAATTTGATACGAAATATCATCTGTTGAATTTGTGGGTATATTAACTGCAAACCCTCATGAGTCAAACTCATCCACTAGGCGCAACCTAGGGATTTAAAGGCTTAGTACATTTGCTAAATTCAGTTGAGAAGTTTACAAAAGTGGCAAAAATTAATGCATTCATTTTATATTAGATTTAATTACTTATTTTACTAAGAGACTAGCAAAACTCAGGTTTGGGGGTGTGATAAGTACTAGAAAATGTCTAATTAAGTACAAATTTGTAGGGCACTTATAAGTACATTTGACCTATAAAAATTCTTTTAATTAATAAATTCTTTAGAATATATTTTTATATTATTTTAATGATTTTAGGATAATTAGAACCTTTTGTAATCAATGTGTAATGTTCTACTAACATTCCAAAGGAGACTTGAAAAGCAAGGGGGACTTGAGAAGTAGCTAAAGACCAAATTTGAAGTCAACCACGAAAATTGGAAATCAACTACGCAAAGTTGACCACGACATGATGGATGCTTAACGCGATGAAGAAAGTAAGAAAATCAATGTAATTTTGTTACGTTTCTATTCAAGCAAATTCATGATAGAACAAAATCCTATCAAGATCCATATTATCAAAAGGACTTAGAGCTTATAAATAGAGATCAATCCTTATAAAACTTCTTTTCTCTTCTTCTTCTCTCTTCTTTCTTCTTATATTTTTTTAATTCTCCTTTCTTTTTCACTTTTGAGGATTTTTAGATTTAAATATGTGTAGATTGAAAATATAATTCTCTAGAATTATTCAAGAATAAAAATATGAATTTTTTCTTTTCTTTGTTTCTTCGAATGACTCTTGGCTAATCTCTCAATCTAGGGAGATCGATGAAGTCAATATAGTATAAAATTCAGAAATTTTCCTGTTCAAAGTATTTTTATTAGTAAATAGATTTTTCTTCAATACCTTGTTACCTAAGTGTTCATTATTTTTATATCTACTTATCCTTCATCTTCTCGTAATCCGTTACTATTGGGGTACACCCATTACATCAAATGCTCGTTGTGATGACAAATCATTGGACGTTAAACTGCTAAAAGGAAGAAAATGTTGGCATATTTTATATTTAAAATAATTTGGTCATTATTGTTAAATTATCTGAATCAAACCTTTGTTGGTTTCTTGATTTGATTAATAAAAAGAACATAAAATAAATTGGTTTAATATTTAGTGGGTGGATTCGATTTTCCTAGATAGTTTTGAATTTCAATCTCTTTCAATTTTAATTCGGCTTTTAATTTTGTTATTTATTAATTAAAAATATTTATTTTCAAAAAGTTATATTGAAAGATTAAAATAATTTTTCTTGGTTAAATTTTATTTGTTGTGAAACCTTTTCCCTATAGATCGACTCTTATTTGTCTTATCAAGTTAATGAATTTATAATTATTTGTTTAGAAGGTCGTAATAATCTACAAGAAACTGTGCAAAAACAAACAAACAGTTTGATTGAATGGTTTGTTACGAATCTTAATATTTGATTTGAATAAAATATTATTAGCAACTGCTACGATGAAAATAGTATAGGTTAAATACCTCAAATACTAGGTTTTAGCGAAGTAATAAAATCTCGGGAGTTTGAAGTTGATCCATGAGAATTATGTAAAAATTGAAATAAGATACAGATGACATAGAAGAAGATTTGAACTAAACTATGAAAAAAATGATTTTCCACACCTTTGTATGGAGCAAAAACTAAAAGATTTAAAATTAAAATTAAAAATCGATAAGGCGTCGGAGATCTACTAAAAAATAATAATTTTATTCATTCAACATTTTTTCTCAATTAGGTTTGAATAAACATTTTCCCTGACCAAATGATATAACAATTATACCAACAACTATTTTCTAAAATATTTTGAAAAATATACGGTAACATGTAGCACATTCACATACATAGGGATTGTTTAAGCAATCAATGTAACAATCATCCATAATAAATCTAGAAAAAATTTTAAGCGTTCAATGTTACAATCGTGAAAAAAAACTCACAAAGAATTTATAGATATAGAATTAAATAAAAATAATTAACTCACTTTAAATTAATCAATAAAAAGTATAAACACTAAACCATTATTGTTGATCAAAATAAAATTATAATATTTACATTTCACGCTTAATCCTAACTAGAAATTTAGCCAACAATCTTTATAAAAAAAATCTATCAAAATTATTGAATAAAAAACCTAGAAAAATAAACTAAAACAAGATTAAAAAGAAATTAAAGAGGGAGAAAAATTAAAAAGAGAGATTAAAAAAGAAGAAGAATAAGAAGAATGAAAAATTTAGAGAAATAAATAATAGTAGGAGAATTAAAAATAGAAATAAATTAAAATAAAAAGTAAGAGATATGGGAGGAAAGAGAATTTAACATGTGAAGAAAAGAGAGAGAGAGAAAAAAAACAAAAAAGATATAGGAGAGATGTAAAAGATCTTTGAGAATAAAATAAAATAAGAGAAAATTTGTTGTTTTTACGTAAAAGTATGAGTATAGATTTTTACTTTATGAAAAAAAATTTCTTTCTTTTTTTAATCCTTTTTTAACTTGTCTCATAATTGCTCCTCCAACCTTTTGCATATTTTATCACAAAAACTCTATCTTTAGTCTTTTTCTTCCATTTTGAACATCTAACACCTACAAAAATGAAAATCCAATTAATTAGACCATATTTATCAAATTAATATTAATTAATCACCACAAATTAGCGATAAATATGATCAATTTGTATAATTATTATCATCACATTTTTACCTAATCTAGTGTTCTCTGTTTTAAATCGGTGTGTGACAAGTAAAGGTTTAGGATTGACCAACGAAGATTCGGTATCTAGTTTTTGTAATTTTTTTGATTCATGATTAATTTTTTTATTTAAAATTTAAATTTTATTTTGAAATAGAGTTTTATTTTTCAATCGTAGCTTAGATTTTATCATCTCATGTGATCAAAATTTGTCATTTCACGTAGATAAAAATCATCATTTCATGTGAAAAATTATCATTTTATGTGGCAATAGGTGTCATTCCAAGCAAATGAAAATTATTATTTCGTGTGGAGAAAGGTGTCATTCCACACAAATGAAAATCGTCATTTTATATGAAAATTTATCATTTTATATAAAAATTTTGATTTTTTTAAGTGTCGAAGGTCTCTAGGTTTAGTTGATTTGCACGAATATTTATCAAAAGATTTATTTTTTTTGTTCCAAAGTCACGTTTTCTTATCAAAGAAAAGTTTCTAAATGTGAGTTGAACATGAAGGGTATTCTGGTTATTTTGTCTAAAGTTTTAATTTTGACGAATAGATTATTTCTTGTTTTAGTGTGATTATTTCTAAGTCTTGAGGTACCATTTTTTTAGTGTTGTGAAGTTTCTAAATTATCAAAATGCGTAACTATCCTAAATTTATGTAATTTCTACCTCGAATGTACTAAGAAAACGAATCGTTGAAAACTCTAAGGACTAGGAGAAGAATTAAAAAATCAAGAAAGGGCCTTTCACAAACTTTCAACTTCTTCGCATATTTTGTACTCATGATTGGGAATCCATAACAATCGAGTAACAGATTATCGTATTAGTTGGATACAAAATGGGGTGCCTATAGGGATTTTTTTTTTTTTTTTAATATTTGAAAATATTATCTATGATTGTATTTTTCTTCTCTTGTGATACCTAGAAACTCAAGGTTATTTGAGTGTGATTTTCACATTGTTGTTATGAGTTTATAACAACGAGAATGGGATCGAGATTTTTTATTTGAGTTCTTACTAAAGTTTAGTGTAGAGATTTAGTAGCTTTCACCAGAGTGTTTGAGATAAGTATAAACCTCCATTGTCATAATTTCCTCATTGAGCTCTTTGTCGACTTGCCCGTGGATGTAACCCCATTGTGGCTGAATTGATTAGTGACTATCATAATTTCATCAAGTCTAGAAACGTCTCAGGAAACCAAACTTCTAATAGTGTTAAAAGAACACAAAAAGGTTATAGATTGGTCAATGGCCAACATTAAGGGTATGCGTGCTTATGTTTTCATGTTTCAAATCCATCCCGAAGAGAATTTCAAACCATCAAGAAAATCACAATGAAGACATAACCCAATCATGAAGGATTTTGTTAGAGCTGAAGTTATGAAATTGTTGGATGTGAGTATGATTTATCCCATCTATCATAGTTAATGGGTCAATTCTATTCAAGTTGTTCCTAAGAAATTCATTGTTACAGTTATAACAAACTAAGATAACGAGCTTATTTTTACACATGTCCAAACTGAATGACGAGTCTTTTTAGACCATAGGAAATTGGAATTCATGATTAGGAAAGATTACTTCTCTCTCCCCTTCATAAATGCTTGAGTGGTTAGCAGCTTATGCCTAATATTATTTCCTAAATGGGTACTGGGAGTATAATAAGATCCCAATAGCTCTTGAGGGTGAAGAGAAGATATCCTTCACATGTCCATTCGGTATTTTTGCGTATCACTCCATGCCTTTTGGGTTGTGCAATGCTCCATTAACATTCCAAAGATATATGTTGATTATCTTTTTCGATATGGTAGAGTAATTCCTAGAAGTTTTCATGGACGATTTCTCTGTCTTCAGTTCTAGCTACAATGAATGTTTGCATATCCTTTTGTTAGTTATAGCAAGGTATAAGAAGAATAATTTAGTCTTCAAGGAAAATGTCCTTTCTTGGCAACTTTTGGAATTATTCTCGGTCATGTCATCCCTATTAAAGGCATTGAGGTAGACATAGCCAAAACATAGTTAATTGCCAATCTACTATTAACAAAAATGGTAAGGGAAGTTCGATCATTCCTAGTGCAAGCAGGATTTCATCAACTTATGTGACTTATTAGAAAATTATATAACTTTTGAATTCACCCATGCCTGTCTTGAAGCTTTTGAAAGTTTCAATCATTATTGACTTTCGTACCCATCATCCGACCACAAAAATTGGAATATTGAATTTGAAGCCATGTGTGACGCCTTCAATTATGCATTTGGCATTGTTTTGGGGTAGCGAGTTGACAAACTGTGATGCCTCCGAAACACTAATACAAAACCCCATGTCAGATTTCAAGGCACTAGGTGGTGCCCCAAAAATTTGGCATGATTTTCTTTATGTATGTTAGCATTCCGAGACACTCAAACACCTAATAAAGCATACATTGAATATCTTGTATATATATATATATATATATATATATATATATATATACAAAAATGAATAACAATGGAAATCTAAATACATCTATCAACGTAAGGTAGATCAAAGTGCGGAAGAAATAATTAATATATAAGATTATATAGAAACTCTTCTCTCTAACAAAATCCTAATGTTCAACCAAAATTTATAATACAACCTGGACGAAACTGATGATGCTAGTGGGAATAATCCTAGTGCTTACTAAATAAATGACTCTGGTCATCTATATGACCTACCAAATAATGCTCGCTAGCGCTGCTCTACACCAGTCTCGTCAAGTGTAGAACTTGAAACTAAAAAACTAAGAAGGAAATGGTGAATAATAATGGTTACCCAATAAGTAAACAAATGATTCCAACCAATAACCTCCCCTAGCATGAACAAGTAAGCATTTTCAATCATTTAATACATGTAAAATTTTACAAGATAAACTAAGATTAACTGGTATATATAGTTAAAGATGAGCAACTAAACAGTTAAAATTCACATTACATCAATCAACATTACTCATGCTATAACATTTATCTTTTATATAATTTTAATTGAAAAAATACATGTTTTTCATTTTATAATTCAAAATAAAGCAACAAATACATAATACACAATGGTAGAGTAATGGAATTAAAGAGTTGGGATTCTACAATTAGATCGTTCTCAGTCGAAACATGATATTCCAATCCTTTACTAGTTTTAGTTCTTGATTTTATGGACGATCGCTGCAGTTACCACACTTGGTTGATAATTTATCTGGCTTAGACTAGCCGTTTGATGTGACCGTAAGCAATGGGTTTCTTTTCGACATGTTAAGATATTTGACTACTATAGATTGTTAGTAATTACTGACTAGCCATCTCCATTTATGTCTATCAAGCGTGCATGTGATTCCTATTATACATCTCCATCCGTGTACAACCAACCACTTTTACATTACAAGTTCACTAGTAAAGATAAAGATTAACAAATCCAAATTTCAGTTGTGACTCCACTCTCATACGTGTCCCATATCACGTATGAGCTTGGTTGTCCCTAGCGTATATCCTAGGATAATATTACTCCGAGTGATATGATGATTATCCCTTCAAATATTTACAAACTCTTTAATAATTTACAAAATAACTACATATATATATATATATATATATATATATATTTATTTATCATTTTTCTTTGAAAATAAATAAGAAATTAACATTACAGAGTTGAAAATAGATATCTAGTTTCCTACCATGCAATTGTAACAATATAGAAATATAAAGTACCAACATAATCACAAATAAACATGCAACCGGAAGTAAATTATCCCTAGATATCCGTTCATCAACCCAAACGTAGCACATCAGTATAAAATGCAGACATCACCCATTGGGTAAGATTTTGACATTTTACCATTACATCCATTTTTTCGATATTTTCACTTTTCATTTTTTTGAACAAAATATTCTTTTTTCGATCTTCATCAACTCAATATGAGTTCATTAAATATTAAATCATTTTTCAAATTTTAAAATTTATTTTTATCATTTAGATTGAAAATTTTCAAAAATTGAATCAAAACGAGATCCGAGTAGTGCACAGGACGAAACTAACAGAAATAATTTGGTGAAATGTCTCACCCACATATAATTTGTTATAAAATACAATTAAACACCCCAAACACATATATTTCATATGAATTTGAAATAAACAATGAAAATTTTACATTTTGAAATAAAATCAAAAGGTTTATAAAAATCTTAAATACGTTTTCAAAATCTACGATTACCAATAAGAATCATAAGTTTATACCACTCTTTGAGTGTTAGAATTAAAGAGTGTTCACAAAAATTAAGGTGTTAAAACAGAAATCAATGTGAATCTTACGTGAAGATTGCTGATTTTTTAATTGGACCTAGTGATTTCGAAGATCTTGATGATGTCGTCATTCTTCTCTTTTATGACGGAGGACAATTTGCGGTCTAAGTCGATGAAATCACAGGTTGAAGGGTGAAAACCCTCGTATGTGGTATGATTGATTTTTGATGAATTACGGAGAAAGAAAAGAAAAAAAATAAAAAGAGATAAATGAGATTTGTAGAGTTCGACATTGCATACATTTTTCCTTTGTTGAGTGTCGACGTAGATCGATTCGCAACGTAGATCAAATTTAAAGTTGGTAGAAACCAACGTTTTAAAAAAATGTTGTTATTGCTGGTTGATGTGTTTGGGAAGATGAAGAAATATAAAAAAATGAAATTCTTTTATTTATAAAAATATCGGGATGCACGCGGTGTTTTTGAAGTTGTTTCCAGACTTTAAAACTGATGAGTGAATACTCCATTTCTATCATTTTTTATGCAAATCTAATGGTATGACTGCATTCCATAAATTCGTGTTTTAACAAAAATTCATTTTTTTAGCCTAGTTCGACCCGAAAATTGAGGATTTTGTAACTTTTCTATTTGAACTCGAATTTGAGTGTGTATATAGGAAAATATATGTTTTTTGGCTATTTTAAATCCAATGGTGAGGTTAGATTTCATCAAAAGTGAATAGAAAAAGTCTGAAAGTTTTACCCTAAGTCCTACTTTCAAAATTTTCTCAAAATTCTACTATTTGATTTTTTCTTCGAGATACAAATTTAAAACTCGGGGTATTACACAAACTTTCCCATGTATTCAATATACTTGTGAAACTCTCTACGATACATAACTCTATTATTCCATCTCAAAAAAATAGTTGTTGGCTATCGTTTTTGCCCTAAACAAGTTTTATCCTTACCTCATAAGATCCAAGGTCATAATGTCTACAAATCATGTTATATTAAAATACCTTCTCACAAAGAAGGAAGTAAAAACCCATCTAATCCATTGGATTATTCTATTACAAGAATTTGAACTCAAAATTTGAGATAAAAGAGAATTGAAAACGTGGTTGCTAACCATCTGTCTAGATTAATCATTGAGTCTTTTATTGAGTTGTTGTCTATTTACAAAATCTTCTCAGATGAACAATTGATGACAGTTTCCATTTATAATACTCCTTGGTATGCTGACATTGCCAACTACCTTGCGATAGGGCAAATACCCACTATCTGGACTAGATAATGAGGCTATCAATAACACTACGACTAGGGAGACAAGAAAGGGAATTGATGGCATAGTCTCAAAGAATAGAATTGAACACCAGCATTAGCTTTCATTCGTTCCCATCCTTCAATATCTAAATACATATATAAGTGATAGCCTTTGCTTTACTTTTAAAGTAAGCAAACCAAAATCGAAGTTAAAGCCAGAACAAGTGCTTAAGTTAAAACTTAAGTCGATGCCAAAGCTAGTGTTGATGTCTTAGAATATGTAGAGGAATTGCCCTGCTTGTATCTGAGAGTGCCTATGTCGTTAAATTAAGTGCATCTATATTCTTATTCTTTTGTTTGCTCTCCCCCCAAGAAACTTAATTAAAAGTGTAGGAATCCTACCTTCGATTCACTCCTCAATCCTTAGTTTTACACATGTCTAGGTATTATTTTTGGGACAAGCCATACTTATTTTTGTATTGTCTAGATCAAATCATTTGACAATTTTCCCTAGGGAAGCTCATAAAAGTATTTACAAATTTTGTCATAATCACGCATGTGGTGGACATTTTAGTGGGAAGAAAACAGTTGCAAAAATATTGTAGTGTGGATTCTTTTGGCCTGCCATATTTTGGGATGCTTATGTCATTGCAAGTCCTATGATCGTTGTCATCATTTAGGAAAGATCTCTAAGCAAAATGACATGTCATTGCAACCGATCCTTATAGTCAAAATCTTCAATATTTTGGGGAATTAACTTCATGGGTCCTTTTCCAATATCACATGGATATCAGTACACCTTTGTTGCGGCAGATTATGTGTCAAAATAAGTTGAGTTAGTAGCATGCAAAACAAATGATATCTGAATCAGTTGACCCAATTGCCTTCATTTACTCGATTGGTCATAATAGTGTATCGTCACCATGCCAAAATGAGCTCATCTACCCTAAGGTAGTGACAAAATTGAAAGCAAAGAAAGTATTGAAGCAATAGGTTATTCAGCATCAAACAAGCTTGAATCAGAACATGAAGAAGTGGCAAAAATGGACGAGCTCAAATCATCCCACGTGAAGATATCCAAAGTGGCATAGACCCTTAATATTGTGTCCCTCCATTCAGATTGATATCTTCGCTTTGAGTTTTCTTTTCAATTTCAGTTGCATCAGTATTTAATTTCAGTTGGTTATGTTAGGTTTTTTATTTAATTTCAAGAGTTAGTCAAATTTGTCAGTCTATGTTTTTATAATTCCAATAATAAAGAAGCTTTTGGTTATCATGCTACAATAATGATGTAAACATAAAATCTAACATGAGGAATAACTCAGAGCTTACTAATCGAACTTGATAAATATTGGAATTAAATCCACTTAAGAAGTGCAAATTGGTACTACATTATTCTTAGAGGAACATGAGAAAATGATAAACTTACTTAAGAAATTCAATAGTGTTCTCGTATAGTCTTATGAGGATATGTTGAGTATGTGTACTACATTACCATTCATCATAACAGATTGCACCAAAATAAATCAAGACAAAAAGTCTATGGTGAACTTCAAAGTCAAAAATCATCAAGAATGATGTAGTTGAAACCATCGACAAAGGTGCTAAGATCTGCAAGAAGGGATCCATCATATTTTTTCACTCGATAAAGAAGAGTTCTCATTCAAAAAAGAATATGAAATTTTTTTCAAAGTTCGGAAAGGGTTGAATAAGTTAATGTCAAATACAAAAAACTCAATCACACTCAATTTTATAAAAGAAGAATGAAGATTACTCATTCTCAAAAAAAGATCTTACTGGACAAAGTAATCAATACATCGAATTCTTAGAACCTTGAGCAAATCAAATAGCATTTCACCAAAGGAGGCCTTCTTTGACCAAACCATTCTCTTATTTTACCAAGAAAAATACAATCTTTTTTAGCCCCTCGCAGCCTCAAAAAAATTCAACAGCCTCTTCTTTCTAAACCACACCAACTAACCTTTGGAAAAAGGTCTTGTATGAACTACGTTTTGACCTAATCTCAAAAGAGAAAATAAATATTTAGGGTACGTAGACAACCTGAGAAGTTACTTCAGAACTGGTCACAAAAAAAATAAAATATACATTCTCTTTGGGAAAGTATCATTCAAAAAAATCTCATATTGTAAGTTAAAGAGAAAAGATAATGTGAAACTAGGGGCATTAGAAAAAAAAGAAAATCCAAAAAATATCAGAAAAGAATACCTAACTAAGGGCATTAGAAAAAAAGAGAAATTCAAAAAAATTGATAGGAAAAAAGAGAATATCAAAGTAGGGGCATTTTTGGAAGTTGAGCCTTATATTTTTACTTTCTAAATCCTGTCCTAAGCCCACCTATTGAGTCCTCCTGAATCTTAGTTGAATTGGTAATAGTGTAAGGAGCCAAAAGTTGTCGAGTCGAATATTTAAGATCATAAAAAATAAAAATAAAAACTCGCTAAGTTGAATACCTAAAAATGCAACTTAGGAAAAAGTTAGGGCATAACAAAAAAAATTAGAGCTTACTAGGTCGGAAACCTGAAAAAGTGACCTAGGCAAAAATCAAGGCATCATTAGAAAAAGAAAAATAAAGTCCGTTAGATTGAAAATCTGAAAAGGTAACCTAAGAAAAAATTAGGACACCAAAAAAGAGAGGAAAGATCCCATCAAAAAGAAAAGTTCAGAAGGAAACTTATGCAAAAATTAGGAAATACAGAATTATTCAGGTCACGACATTCATTTTTCAATTGAAAGCTCACATCTGACGAAGACAATGTTGAAGTCGAAGAAACTCATATGCCATTTTGAACATTATAAGATCTTTAAAAGTATGTTTTTCTTATCCAAGTGTTCGCTAAAGGAAAGTGTAGAGTCATTGATCTCTTTGAAGAGAAAGATCTTTTATTCCAATATTTATTAAGATTTTAAGTCTAGCTCAAGTATTTTTCAAAGGAAATTCAAAAGAAAATAATCAATTTCTTATTGCACATATGATAATCTTAAGAGTCTTGAAAATTTAAATGAATGTCGATTCTTCTGTCTATCATATATCAGAGTCGATAGCTGATCGTCCATATTTTTCAAGTGCAATCCATTCCATCATTTTATAGTCAAATTTCAGTTAGAAGCCAACCTTGAAATTAGGGGCATTTTTGAGAATAACTATGATTCCGAAGTTTTCATTCTTGATCCCATAATAAAAAAGAAAAATCTTATTCAAAAACTTAAAAGTCTGACGAAATCCAAATATAATTATGAATCTAGATGAATGATAAGCCAATAAAGGCCCAATCTCCCAATCTTTAAGCTCGATAATACAGAGTCTTTAATTAATCCAAGCCCAAGAAGTGTGGTTTCATTAAGTTCAAGTCCGAGAAACGAGACTCCAACTTTTTGAATCATAGAATGAGTTAAAATAGGATTCTAATAAGTTCATGCAAACCTTAGCTCGAGAAGAGTGGGTCTAATAAGTTTGAGTCCGAGAAACGAGACTCCAACTTTTTTTTAATCATAGAATGAGTTCAAGTAGGACTTTAATAATTTCCTGCAAATCTTAACCCAAGAAGCGTAGTTCTAATAAGTTCGAGTCTGAGAAACGAGACTCCAACTTTTTGAATAAGGATTTTAATAATTTCTTACAAAATCCCAATCCGAAAAGCATGCCTCCAGTAAGTTCAAGTCTAAAAAATGAGACTCCAACTTTTTTTTAATCATAGAATGAGTTAAAGTAGGATTTTAGTAAGTTCTTACAAACCTTAGCCCGAGAAGCATAGCTCCAATAAGTTCGAGTTTGAGAAACGAGACTCTGACTTTTTGAATACGGATTTTAATAAATTCCTACAAAACCCTAGTCCAAAAAACGTGGCTCCAATAAGTTCAAGTCCTAGAAACGAGACTCCAACTTGAATAGGATTTTTAAGTTCCTACAAACCTTAGCCCGATAAACGTGACTCCAATAAACTCGAGTCTGTTAAACGAGACTCAAACTTTTTCGAATTCTAAAAATGAATTTAAAATAGAATTTAATGAAGTTTGTATATCACCTGATTCTGTTAATGTTATGACTCTAATTATCTCGTTATTCAAAATTATCACAATTCAATATCGTATGATTGTTTTCATTGCATATGTACATTTCAATTTGAATCATTTTTTGTTAGTGAGAGAAGATCTCCAGGACCTGACATTTGTTGTTATTGATGAGAGTTTACTCTCAATGATTCGATGGACTATTCCGTAAGCATTACAGCATTACATTCATGTGTACTTTTGCATAAGTCAAGGATAATTATCGAAATTCTAGAATCTGATACTTTTTAGTCCGAGGAGAGTTTTACCCTTAAGGATTCAGATGCCTATAGACACCCCATTTTTGCATCCGCCTGACTTGGCGATCCGTCACCCGATTGCTGTGGATTCCTAATGATGAGCGCAAAAGAACGCGAAAGCTTGTGAGAAGTCTCCTTCCAATTCCCTCTATCTTCTAATTTTATTCTACTCTTTCTCCTTGACACGTGACATAGAATTACGCACGCTTAAGATCGCTATACCATATACTCGACTTAGCAAGCACGTACGCTTATGTTCACTACACATTTGGATAACTTAGAGACCTCACTACGCTAGGAAAACATAACCTCAAGACTTAAAAATAATCACGTTGCGACTGAAAGAAACTTCAAGCCAAAATTCATCAAAATGGAAAAAATTGAAAAATGACCAAAATGCCCTTAATGTCCAACTTGCACGTAGAGACCTTGACTTTTAGGAAAATCAGAATAAAACAATCAACTTGGAAAAAGGTAAATCGAAACAAAAATTAAAATTCAAACTACCAACTTGAAAATTTTAAATCAATATTCAATCTAGAATTTAATCAACCCATCAACATTTAAATTGAAATCCAATCAATCGATAAACATTTAAATTTAAACCCAAATCAACTAATTAACAATCGAATTAAAATCCAATTGATCAACCAACCAAATTTAAAAGCGACCAATCAATATCCAGATTCAAATTAAATCAACCGAGTAACATTAAAATTAAAATCCGATCAACCCATTAACATTAAAATCCAATCAACCAATCAATATTCAGATCAAAACACAATCAACCAATCAAGATCGAAAGTTGAAATATAATTAACCCATCAAATCAAAATTTTAACATAATCAAATCAAAATTGAAAAATAAAAAATTTATCACCAATGTATCACGTTGTGAAGTGTGGGATCATGGTCCCATTCTTTCTAAACTCAAAAACAGAATATTCTCTCTTTGGTTCGGTCAAAGAAAGAAGCAAATAACATAAAAAAGAAAAGAAATTAAATAAAAAAACATCAAAAAGGAAAGAAAGAGAAAGTTTAGAAAAAAGAGAAAAATAGAAAGTTAACTCCATAAAAAGAGAATCCTATGTTCTCTTGAGAAAAAAAGGGAAAAAAAGGGGGGGCTGACATTTTTTAAAGAGAGGAGAAGAATTTGACGTCTTTGGTACAGCAGCAAGGAGAAGGAAACAAGCAACTTACCTCATTAGTCTCCTCCATCTTCTTCTTCGTACCATAATTTACAGCAACCTCACCATCTTAGTCACCACCCTCATCTACCTCATCATCTAAAACCTCTCTTTCACACCCCTTCACACGACTTTCCCCTTGGACAGCAAGGAGAAAAATTTGACGTTTTTTTAGGGAGCAACAAGGAAGGACAGCAGCCTCCATTCTTAGACTATCTTCTCTTCTTCATTGAGACACATTACAACCAGTCCCTATCTTCACTTCCAAATTTCCCTCTCTGCTGAATCTTCCCCGCCATAAAACCTGCAAGCGCACAGCACCATTGCAGCCCCAACCTTAGCCCAAAAACAGCACCATTACAGCCCTAAAACAGTCCAAAACCAGTCCCAAAATCAGCCCCTATTTCGGCCATTAAAATAATCCACAAACAGCCCCTATCTTGGCCATTGAAATAGACCATGAATAGCCTCATTTCAGCCCAAAACCAGCAGTCCCACCATCACACTGAACCATTCTCCCTTATTCCCCGGTTCAGCACCTATAGCATTCTGTTCTTCTTTGTTCAACACCCAAAGTAGCCATCACAGACCTCCCTCCTCCACCAATACGTCCTAACTGCAGTCCCACCTTCATTCCATCTCCTCCACACTCGAGTTCCACCATTAAGACCATCTCAGACCTTCACTTTTCATTCACCCAAAACCACTTATTCTCCATGCTTCTTTTTTATAGCCATTAAACCATTTCTTCCCTATTTTTTTTACAACCATCCAACTATCTCTTCCTCACGGTTTGGCAGCCATCAAAATAGCCCTCATCCACCTCTCATTGTCTATGTTTTGTAACCCAGAATACTCCTCAGACCTCCATTGAAACCAGCCCCGAACACTCCTCAGCCCTCATAGCTGCCTCGTTACGTTTTAATCTTCTCCAACCTTTCGCTTTTCTCCTATTGATTGTTCCATAGCAGTCACCATCTCATCCTCTTCCTGCGTTCGTTGGCGTCTCACGTTATTTCAAGGCTTTTTGAAGGGATCCAAGCATTCGAAGTTGTTCGATGAAGGTAAGCCTTTTCATTTATTTTGTATTTCATAAGTTCTTTTATGCATCTGAATTGATTTGCCAAGTTTTGTGTACATGTCGTTAATTGTCATCTTTGATATTAGTGGATTAATACGCTGATTTTTTGTGTTAATAAATTGATCGAATTAACCCTCATATATCAAGTTAGTGAGCTGACTCATTGGTATTTTATATTATCGGGTCAACTCATTGATTTTTGATATTGTCGAACCGATCTTGAATTTGATATGCAATGGTATTGCATTTGATTAATTCCAAAGTATTTGGTTGAGTTGATTCATAGAATTTGCCTACATGGATTTAAAAAAAAAATGATTTTCTTTCTCCAAAATTGGCACGTGAGTCGACTCACTGATTTTTATGTACATGAAAATTTAATACCATTTTTTTTTACAAAATGAGCATGAGTTAACTCACTGATTTCTATGTATATGGGAATTAATTCATCAATCAATTTATTAACATTTGCCACGTGTCCCCTTTTTAAAAAAGAAAATTTTGCGTATATTTGTGAGTGGTTGATTCACTAATTTTCCCCATGTCCTTAATATTTTGATTGTTGAGATGCCGATTTGTTGATCTACCACGTGTTCGTAATATGAAAATTTTCATGTTTACAATTCCCATTTTTGTAAGATTCATTTTTAGGAATATTCTAATTTTGGAATTTTATCATTTTCTAATTTGTGAGATTTTCTAATCATAATTTCTTACTTTGGAAAATCATAATTTGTCAATTTCTAATTTAAAATTTCATTAAATTCATGATTTTCTGATTTGGATAATTTTGTATTTCCGAATTAAAAATCTCATAAAGTGCCAATTTAGAAGTTCCATATTTATGATTTTCCAATTTAGAAAATTTTCATAAATTTCTATTTTAATTAATTGGGAAAATATTTGTGGATATGGATTTGTGATTGAAATATCTTGCCACGTGGACTTTGGAGCATAGGATAGAATGAAGGCTTTTTCAAATATTTTCATTTTGTGCAAAATTCGAGAATCATGTGATATTTGGGAGAATATTTACCGTAAGATTTGTTTAGCACATCTTATGTAATTTGATGATGATGGGGCCCTAGCTTGACTTTAATCTCCACCCGTTGACCGTAGGATAGTTTGAATCGTAGTAGAGACTGATCATCTCGATCGGGCGGGTTTGGTGCCTAACACCTTCCAAAATCCGTAATCTGACCCCTTACCCATCTCTTTGATCCGTGGATCGACCCATATCTATTTGGAGTTATTTTTTGTTCCTAGACCTAAACTAGGTAGCGACTCCCTTATTCCCTAAAAATTCCCAATTTATTAATCGAACCCCAATTTGATATTTAGCGAAAAATGGTCGAAGCGATTTCAACGCCTAGACGAACCATCAAATCAGGCTGCAAAAACGAAATGTCATTGATTTTGGTATTCGGATGTTGCACCATTTACCAAAGTAGTTTTGCCATCTAGTTTGCTTCCATCCTCTACCAAAGAGGGGTATTTGTAGACACCCCATTATTGCATCCGCCTAACTTGGCGATCCATAACCCAGTTGTTGTGGATTCCTAATGATGAGTACAAAGAACTCGAAAGCTTGAGAAAGGCATTCTTCCAATTTCTTCTATTTTTTTCAGTCCTTCTAATTTTACTTTTTTCTTTCTTCTTGTCACGCGATATAAAATTATGCACGCTTAGGATTACTACACTACACACTCAATTTAGCAAGTATGTATAATCAAGATCGTCACACATTTTAATAATTTAGAAACCTCGCTACGCTAGGAAAATATGACCTCAAGACTTAGAAATAATCACGTTGGGAATATGAAAGCGCCCTCGATCGGCAGGGTACGCGGATCCGCTTTTGACCCTTAAGGTTTGGGAGTCGCCACCTAGTTATTACGGTCTAAGAACCGAATACTGACTCTAAATAGATGAAGAAACTAATCTACTAAAGAAAAAACTGAATCCGGGGATCACATTACGGGGTTGGAAGGTGTTAGGCACCAACCCCGGCATTACCAATGCTGGTCTCTACTTATCCCAAATAAGACTACATTGCTAACAAAAACCTAGATAGAAAAAATAAAAGAGATTTTACCTTCGAACGCAACGGTTTTATTCCCTCAGATTTGATAAAACTACTCCTTGTACCGTACTCCTTACTTCGTTCTGTCTCCGGATCTGATTTCGGATCTCCGAGGCAAGGTATCTCTTCCTTAGATCTGGATTCTTCAAATTTTGTTGTCGATTTTGGGGTGTTTTTGAAGGGCTTCTAGGTATTTTTTCAGGCTAAAATCGAAGTATGGGTGTTAGGTAAGGAGTTGGGGCTTCAAAATTAGGGTTTGTGGGAGGCCAGGGGGACTTTTTGACCTACTTCTCTTAGGGTTTTTGATTTGATACGAAAATAGGGTGTGAGGACCCCTATTTATAGATTTTTTTAAGAGTTGATTTAGATAGAATTAGTGTTTAATTAAAATTCTTTTAGTTACAGTTGTATTTTAGTTAGAATTGTTTAAGGTAGAATTGTATTTTAATTAGAATTATTTTAGGTAGAGTTATATTTTAGTTAAAATTCTATTAAATAGAGTTATTATTTAATTAGAACTCTATTAAGGTTTTGACTTTTTGTCTTATTAGATTGACTTTAAGATTTTGACTTTAGTCTTAATTGATTGACTTTAATATCTTGACTGTAGTTTTACTTAATTAACTTTAATTTTGACTTTAGTCTTATTGATTGACTTTAATACTTTGAATTTAGTCTTGCTTGGTTGACTTTAATTTTTTGGAGAACCCCCTCTATTATATCTTTAATTCTTTAGACCTCCAAATGAAGGAGTCCTTGAAGAAATATCTTGGCAACCCTCAACAATTTTGCCTGAGAGCCTGATTGATCGATTTCTTTGGTTCAAAATTTTAAATTAATTTCATTAATGTTTCACTTTAATTATTTAATGTTTTATTTATTAATTTCAAAATTTTTAATTATAAAAATTGTGAAATTACCGTTTTACCCCCGGAGAGGACTTTTTGTGTTTCAAGTCGGTTTTTGATGTTCTAAGATGTTTTGTAATCGGTTTTTCGTAAGGAATTCAATGGGAATGTTGATTTTTATCATTTATAAAATTTTTTTGTGTGGAATGGTCGTGAACTTTATGAGGGGTATTTTCGTAATTTTGTCGAATTCTGTGAAAATTGGCAAAATTATTTATTTGGTTTCAATTTATTATTTTATGTGTTTGAAAGGGTTTTCCTAAGCGTAATGTAGACTCTAGGGATATTTTGGTAATTTGGCATTTTTTAGTGATTTTTATTGTGAAGCTTCTTTTTATCTTAAAAATGATGATTTATAAGTTTTTGGGGTTATATTTTCCTAGCGTAGCGTGGTTTCTACAGTTTTGTCAGTTCGAAATACCTCATCCGGATTTCTGAAATATATCTGGTAACAAAATAAAGCATTAGAATAAATATCCATCATTGGGAACCGTTGTGATCGGATTGATGGGTTGATACATCAGGCAGATGCAAAAATGGGGTGTCTACAGAATGAAAGAAACCTCATGCCAAAATTCGTACAAATCTGTAAAAATGACCAAAATGACAAAAATACCCCTCATGAATTTCTGAACTCCCAAAAGTCTTCAAAGTACCTTCATTGCTTTTAGAATATGATTTCAAGTCTAACGGGACCCAAATCAATGAAATCGAAAAAATTTATGAAAAATCATAAAATGACCGAATCGTCCATCGATATCCAACTTGTACATAGAGACCTTGACTCTTTAGAAAACCGAAATAAAAAATTCTAACTTCAGTAGAACGACCAACTTGAAAATTTTAAATCAAATTGAATTTAAAATATAATCAATCAACCAACTAAAAATAAAATCGACCAATTAACATTAAAATTAAAATCTATTTGAACAATCAAATTGAAATAAAAATTCAATCAACCAATTAATATTAAAATTTGATCAACCATTCAAATTGAATTTAAAATCCAATCAACCAATTAACATTAAAATTAAAATTCGATTGACTAATCAAGTTGAAATTAAAATCCAATCAACCAATTAACATTAAAATTAAAATCCGACTGGCCAATCAAATTGAAATTAACATCCAATCAACTAATTAACATTAAAATTAAAATCTAATCGACCAATCAAATTGAAATTAAAATTTAATCGACCTATTAAAATTCAAATTAAGGTTCAATCGACCAACCACAAGTAGATTAAAATTTAATCGAACAATCTAATAACCTATCGAATCAAAATTCCAACTCATCAACCAATCGATGAATCTAACCAACATTGAGCTATGAGAGCAATGTGAACATACTACCTTTCTCTTGTTATTTATAAATCAATTATAAAGAGAAAGTCTCTCTTTGGTTTGGTCAAAGAAGAAAGAAACAAATAAAGTAAATAAGAAAAAATTAAAGGAAAGAAAGAGAAAGAATATAAAAATAAAAAATGAAAACTATTGTCTTTATAAAGATCCCTACGTCCTCTCAAGAGAGGGGAGGTTTTCTTTTTGACAAAAAAGGAGTAGCAAAAAAAAAAGAAGGGGTTGTTTCTATCCTAAGCGTCCTCATCTTCTTCTTTATTAATGCACCAGCCATTGACCCTTTCCACTTCATCTTATTCTTCTCCATAGCATTCCCTAACAACAATCCCTAACACTACGTTCTTCCAGAGCAGCAACAAAATGAAGAAGACTAAAAAAGGGAGCAGACAGAAAGAAAGAAAAGAAAAAAAAATACTCTCTTTGTCCTCATGCTCTCACTCCTCTATGTTTTTAGACCTCCCTCTCTCACGTCTTTTCCTTCTTAGACTCTCCTCTCACATAAGGTTGAAGAACAGCAAAAAAGAAAAGAAAAAGAAAAGAAGAAGAAAGAAGAAAATAAAAGAATGACTTACATGGAGCAGCCACTGCAACTCCATGTATTCTTTTCCACTCCAATACAGCCATCACAACCTTCTCTTTTGCTCAAGAACATCCTAACAATAGCCATTGCCATCCTTTTTTCTCCTCAAGAATATCCTAACAATAACACAACTCATCCTCTATTTCTTTTCTCTTATGTTGAACCACCCACAACAGCTATCACCTTGTCATCTTCCTACCTTCTCCAACATCTCACGCTATTGCGACTTTATTTGAAGGAAGTTACAGTAACCTATGACGGTTATATTTTGTTATACTTAGAGGTGACAATTACACTTTGAGTTGAGTTCAACATCAAGCAAATTTCGTTATTCTCATAGGTAAGGTTCTCGTTACTTGTAGACCCATGATTACTGAATGAATGATGTTGAATCTAGTGCCATGGTCATGAGACCTATAGAGGTCATATTTTTTTTTCTTATCATGTATTGGAGGCTAACATATTGCTGGACGTACCTCTATATCAGGTTTGGTTCTAATTGCCTAAGCCTAAGTTATTGTGTCGACTTGATAATAATTATGGGTTGGGTGTGTTAAACCAATAACTCGACCCTTCTATTTTTTCGTGAGTCGACTTGATGTTCAGCTATTGGGACAAAAAACAAATTCATTTTCTTTTTTCCTTACTTCTCTTAAAGATTCTAGGAGGCAATTCTCTAATTTTTCATAAGCCTAAAATAAATTTTTTTTTCGATAAAATTGGTATGTGAGTCAACTCACCAATTTTTGGGTACAGAGGAAGTTTAAAATAAATTTATTTTCTTTATAAAACTTGCACATGAGTTGACTCATTTTTTTTCTGAACATGGAGGGATTAAAATTAATTTTTATTTCTGAAAGCGCCCTTGATCCGCGGGGTGCGTGGATCCGCTTTTGACCCTTGAGGTTTGGGAGTCGCCACCTAGTTATTACGATGTAGGAACCAAACTGACTCTAAAATGGATAAAAAAACCAATCTACTATAGAAAAACTGAATCCAGGGATCACATTACGGGGTTGGAAGGTGTTAGGCACCAACCCCGCCCGGCCAATGCCGATCTCTATTTATCCCAAATAAAACTACATTGTTAATGACAAAACCTAGATAAAAAAATAACAAAAAATATTACCTTCGATCTGCAAAGGTACTATTCCCTAAGATCTGGTGAAACTGCTCCTTGTACTGTACTCTTTACTTCGCTCTATCTCCGGATCTGATTTCTGATCTCCGAGGCAAGGTATGTCCTTCTTAGATCTGGGTGCTTTGAATTTGTTGTGGATTTTGGGGTGTTTTTGAAAGATTTCTAGATATTTTTTAGGCTAAAATCGAAGTAGGGGTGATGGGTAAGGAGTTGGGGCTCAAAAATTAGGATTTTGGAGAGGTTGTGGAGGCTTCTTCACCTACTTTTTCTAGGATTTTTTCTTTGATACGAAAATAGGGTGTGGAGGCTCCTATTTATAAAGTTTTTTAGAAGCATTAGGGTTTGATTAGGGTTTCTTTTAGAGTTTTAATTAGGATTTTGACTTTAATCTTATGAGATTGACTTAGTCTTTAGGGTTTCAATTTAGGGTTTTGACTTTAGTCTTATGAGATTAACTTGATTAGTTTAGATTAGGGTTTTGATTTAGGATTTTGACTTTATTCTTATGAGTTTGACTGGATTAGTTTAGATTAAGGTTTGATTTAGAGCTTTGACTTTAGTCTTATGAGATTGACTTTAATACTTTGACTTTAGTCTTTCTTGGTTGACTTTTAATATTTTGACTTTAGTCTTACTTGATTGACTTTAAGATTGACTTTAGTCTTACTTGATTGACTTTAATGTTTCACTTTACATTATTTAATGATTTATTTATTAATTTTGAAATTTTTTATTAATAAAGTTGTAAAATTACCGTTTTACCTTGGGAGAGGATTTTTTACTTTCAATGTTTCAGGATGTTTTAGAATCAGTTTTTCGTAAGAAATTCAATGGGAATGTTGATTTTTGTTATTTATGAAATTTTTTGTGTGAAATGGTAATGAATTTTATGAGGGGTATTTTCGTAATTTTGTCGAATTTTGTGAAAATTGGTGAAGTGGTTTATTTGGTTTCGATTTGTTGTTTTATGTGTTTGAATGAGTTTTCCTAATTGTAACATAGGCTCTAGGGTTGTTTTGATGTTAGGGGTATTTTTGTAATTTGGTCATTTTTAGTGATTTTTATCGTGAAGCTTCTTTTTGTCTGCAAGATGATGATTTCTATGTTTCTGGGGTCGTATTTTCCTAGCGTAGCGTGGTTTCTAAGTTTTGTCAGTTTGAGATACCTCATCCGGATTTCTGAAACATATCTGGTAACAAAATAAAGCATTGGAATAAACATCCATCATTGGGAACCGTTGCGATCGGGTTAACGAGTTGACTAATCAGGCAAGTGCAAAAATGGGGTGTCTACAATTTCTTATTAAGATGAAAGGCCCACAAATTTGTTGTCTATGGTCCAATCAAGTGTTACTTTTGGGTGATCTAAAATAAATCGATATTCCAGTAGATGTTACATTGATGATAGAATGACAATGGTTAAGATGAGCTCACTCTCAGGAACATTAATTGTGCTAACATTAGATAAATTCAGATTTTCTGTGAATTAGGAAAATACAATCTTAACTTACATCGATGATATCTAAGGCTCTCGATAATGAAATCGAGTGAACTCAAGTTCTAAATTAATCTACTCGATGAGATCTACATTTTATTAATAGGTGCCCAGACTTAGTTCTCACTAGAATGTTCTGTAAAAACGTTTTAACATTGCTGTCCCAACCTTCATTCAGAAATAATTCCAGATTTACAAATTGAACTTTCATCGATGATATCTAAGGCTTCCGATAATGAAATTGAGTGAACTCAGATTCTAAATTAATCTATTCGATGAGATCTACGTTTTATTAATAGGTTCCCAGACTTAATTCTCACTAGAATATTCTATAAAAATGTTTTAACATTGCAGTCCCAACCTTCATTCAGCAACAATTCCAGATTTACAGATTAAACTTGCATCGATGATATCTAAGGCTTCCAATAACGAAATTGAGTGAACTCAGGTTCTAAATTAATCTACTCGATGCGATTTATGTTTTATTAAAGGTTCCCAGACTTAATTCTCACTAGAATGTTTTGTAAAAATATTTTAACATTACTGTTCCAACCTTCATCATTCCATCATTTTCATATGTCAATTTAAATCTTTCATTATTTAGGGGTCATCAAAAAGTGATCCTTAATTGGAAAAAAAATGCAATACTCAAAATCATCTACAATCAATTCACACAAAAAAATAAACAAAATAAAATAAAATAAAATAAAATAAAATAAATCGAACTAAATAATAAAAAAAACTAGGTCATCTTGTTAATGCTCTCATACTTGGGGTTTTTCAAATTTGATCCTCAATAGTCCCCAGTAGAGTCGCCACTGAAAGCGCTCTCGATCCGCGGGGTGTGCGGATCCGCTTTTGACCCTTGAGGTTTGGGAGTCGCCACCTAGTTATTACAGTCTAGGAACCAAACTGACTCTAAAATGAAAACCAATCTACTATAGAAAAACTGAATCTGGGGATCACATTACGGGGTTGGAAGGTGTTAGGCACACACCCCGCTCGGTCAATGCCGGTCTCTGCTTATCCCAAATAAGACTACATTGCTAATGACAAAACCTAGATAAAAAAATAACAAAAAATCTTACCTTCGATCTGCAAAGGTTCTATTCCCTCAGATCTGGTGAAACTGCTCTTTGTACCGTACTCCTTACTTCATTCTGTCTCCGGATCTGATCTCTGATCTCCGACGTAAGGTATCTCCTTCTTAGATCTGGGTGCTTCAAATTTGTTGTAGATTTTTGGGTGTTTTTGAAAGGTTTCTGGGTATTTTTTAGGCTAAAATCGAAGTAGGGGTGATGGGTAAGGAGTTGGGGCTAAAAAATTAGAGTTTTGGAGAGGTTGTGGAGGCTTCTTCACCTACTTTTTCTAGGATTTTTTCTTTGATACGAAAATAGGGTGTGGAGGCTCCTATTTATAAAGTTTTTTAGAAGCATTAGGATTTGATTAGGGTTTCTTTTAGAGTTTTAATTAGGATTTTGACTTTAGTCTTATGAGATTGACTTAGTTTTTAAGGTTTCAATTTAGGATTTTGACTTTAGTCTTATGAGATTGACTTGATTAGTTTAGATTAGGGTTTTGATTTAGGGTTTTGACTTTATTCTTATGAGTTTGACTTAATTAGTTTAGATTAGGGTTTGATTTAGGGTTTTGACTTTAGTCTTATGAGATTGACTTTAATACTTTGACTTTAGTCTTTCTTGGTTGACTTTTAATATTTTGACTTTAGTCTTACTTGATTGACTTTAAGATTGACTTTAGTCTTATTTGATTGACTTTAATGTTTCACTTTACATTATTTAATGATTTGTTTATTAATTTTGAAAATTTTAATTATTAAAGTTGTAAAATTACCGTTTTGCCCTCGAAGAGGATTTTTTACGTTTTAAGTCATTTTTCAATGTTTCAGGATGTTTTGGAATCAGTTTTTCGTAAGAAATTCAATGGGAATGTTGGTTTTTATCATTTATGAAATTTTTTGTGTGGAATGATCGTGAATTTTATGAGGGATATTTTCGTAATTTTGTCGAATTTTGTGAAAATTGGCGAAGTGGTTTATTTGGTTTCGATTTGTTGTTTTATATGTTTGAATGAGTTTTCCTAATTGTAACATAGGCTCTAGGGTTTTTTTGATGTTAGGGGTTTTTAGTGATTTTTATCGTGAAGCTTCTTTTTGTCTACAAGATGATGATTTCTATGTTTCTGGGATCGTATTTTCCTAGCGTAGCGTGGTTTCTAAGTTTTGTCAGTTCGAGATACCTCATCCGGATTTCTGAAACATATCTGGTAACAAAATAAAGCATTGGAATAAACATCCATCATTGGGAACCGTTGCGATCGGGTTAACGAGTTGACTAATCAGGCGAGTGCAAAAATGGGGTGTCTACAATTTCTTATTAAAATAAACTCTAATCAATTCACTGATTTTTGGTGCCTGTAAGCCTTATCAATCATGGGTTCCCACTATACGAAATTCGAAGAATTCACGTGACAAAAGTCAATTTTGAAAAAGTCATAGTTTGCCAATTTTGAAGATTCGTGTAAACTCAGATTTTTCATTGATTTGGTGACTTTCCTAAAATCATAGTTTTCTATTCTAAAAAATTAATACTTGTAAATTGTTAATTTGGGAAATCTAATATTCATAATTTTCTATTTTGAAAAATTATTTTTACCAATTTTTATTTTGGGACTCGTCATATTTGAAATTCTCTATTTTTGAAAGTTTTTTTTTTTAAGTTTCTAATTTGAGAGCTCATCATGTATTCATAAACTTCTAATTTATGAAATTTTGAATTTCTAGTTTAGAAACTCTATAGATTGCCAAATTAGAAATTTCATGTTCATAATTTTCTAACTTAGAAAATTTTCATAAATTTCAATTTAATTAATTGAAAAAATATTTGTGTTTGTGGGTTTTAATTGAAATATTGCTACGTCAACTTTGGAGCATGAGATGAAATTAAGGCTTTTCACATTTTTCTATTTTGTGCGAAATTCGATGAATCATGTAATATTTGAGAGAATATTAGTCATAAGATTCGCTTAGCACATCTAATATAAATAGATGATGATGGGACCCAAGCTTAACTTTAGTCTTTGTCCATTGACCATATGATAGTTTTAGATCGTAGTAGAGACTGGTCATTTTGATCAGGTAAGCTCGATGCCAAATCCCTTTCAAAACCCATAATATGACCTCTTACTCATTGTCTCTTACTCATGGACCAACCCGATCTATTTTAGAGTTATTTATGGTTCCTAGACCTAAACTAGGTAGCGATTCCCTATTCTCTAAAAATTCTCAATTTACCAATTGAATCCTTATTTGTTATTTAGTGAAAAATGGTCAAGGCGATTTCAGATGTTCTTCACTCAAACCCTGAGATTGCATGATGCCGACATATACTTTCGAGTGAGTCTTAGAACATCCAATCCTATTAAACTTCTCCATGTTTGACATTGTGAACTTATCTGGTAGACGGACCGTGGGAAATAACGTCATTGCCCCTAATTCGAGAGTAAGATCGTCGGGGTCCTTGATATTCGTCAAGGCAGTTTCGACTTGAGTTATTCGATGAGCTAAGATAGGATCAACTGGTAATTTATCATCTTCTAGGTTTTAGACGAGGTAAAACACACCCTGAGATTCTATAACTTTAACATTTTTCTTTTCAGTCTTCAAGACCTCAATTTGTGTTTGAATAGAAGCAATAATCTATTCTTGAAAGGATTCCAAAATCTAACGGAGTGTTATTTCATCCATGGAACTTGTTTCTTTTTGTGGCAATGATTAACTACTTGGGTTTGACAATGGTACTCTAGTAAGAAGACTTTTTCACGAACCCACAGTGGCACAAATGGTGGTTTAAAATGATTAAGAGCAATTATTACCTGATTGGAAGTAAACTAAGATTAACCATTGACTCTGAAGGTTAGACTCTTAACTACATGATTAAAAATTTGATATAAATTAGCCCAAGTCTGGTGATAAACATCGAATCCATTATATTATAAGTCTATAGTGGCTAGAATGGTAAGAGAGGTTAGTCACGGGTCTATCCCTAGTTGATGTTGAACCTTGGGTCAAACTAATTAGTTTGACCACATGATTGCATCTTCTTGGCGTGAATTAGGTTGAGTCTTTGAACTTAAAAACCAATTGGTCCAACTGGTTTGGTGTTGGTTGATTAGATTCATTTGCTAATTAGGCCAACTCGTTTAATTGGTTTATAATGATCAGTATCATTTTTATTTACCAATTGAGTTTATTGGGTCGAACCGTTGGATTGGTCTGCCCCTTACCTATTAGTTAGATTAGATAGAGCAATCCGAGAGTACTAATAGTTGATTCAAGTTATGGCTTAATGGGACCGTACTTAAGTTCAAGATTTTAAGCTCATTATATGATTGAGGCTAGGTTAAGACAAAGTTTAGGTTATTTCAGCCTGAAATACGGATTTACTATCCCAGTTTCACCTGCTCAACCAGTACGTATTACTCCAGTTTGATATATCCGAAGGTACTGTACTGAAATTGTAACATTCATTATCATCCTCCGTGTCCCGAAGGACCAAGTTAGCTTGGATCTGGTTACAGGATTTATAAGGACATATCATGATTCAAATATGAGTATGCATACTCGTGAGTATGTACGAAGGGACAAAGTGCGCTCGAGGCATTTTTGCGAATATTCAACCATACAAGCCACATGCATTTATCCAATCCGATCACAAGAAATAGCCAATCACAAGAAATAGCTAATGACAAAAATTATCAATCAATTACATCTGATCACATACCCATAAAAGAAAGTACAAAATCTACCATAATCTAAAAATCTTTTTGAGTCAATTAGGTTGAATCAAGTGAAAAGTCAACCTAAGAATAATCTTGGATCGGGTCAAGTTTGACCTTAAAATCTCCAGTTGAGTTTGCTTTCAAACACATTCTTCTAGTTTGGTTACTTGAATTGATTCATTTATTCTTAGAAGGGATTAATTTTGATAATCCATTTCCGCGCATGGATAGGGATCTAGCCACAACAGTTTCTTTTTATATAATCCCTAAGTTTTGGGCGGTGTCTTAATAGTACATTTAGTAAACTTTTCTTTTCTTAATAGTCCATGAGCTTCATGTCACGTTATAATATATTTTAAATGCCCAAACTATCCTTTTCTCATATTCTTCACACAGTTTGGATTTCCAATGGTGTTTCCAAGGGTGACTATCATTTTCTCATATTCTTCACATTCCTTCAAGTTTTATTTGAGATTTAGGAGTTTACTTAACTCGGATTTAGAAGGTTCTTTTTAGTAGATTTAAAAAGTTCTTTGATATTTTAATTTAGAAAAATTTTATTCCTTATTGACATTTTTTTTGTTATGTTAGATTTGTGTTTCTCCTAGATCTGGTTATATTTTTGTTAATTGTGAGAACCCATCATCTTGTAGAGGGTTGCCTTAAAATTTAATTTTTTTTATTTAGTGTTATTTGATTGGACTTAATTTTAAAAGTTCTATGAAATAACCAACTTACCCTTGTAATGTGAACATCTTAGAAGGAATGGTTGTTTAGGAAATTTTAAAGGCTTTTGAGTTTGGTTAATTGAACAATTGTTAATGCTTGACTTGACTTGGTCAAAGTTAAGATCTTTAACTTTTTATTTTAGAAAGCTTTTAATTTTGGGTTTAAAATATAATTTTGGAAAAAATTTCATGTTTTGTAAATGTCAAAACGTATATTAGATTGGAGATTTTTGTTGAAGGTAACTCAAGAGTTTGGGTAGAAATTTATGAATTTGAGAGAAATGACTATTTTACCCTCTAAACTAAATAGATTTTTTCGTTTAGAAATGAGTTGCTTAAGATTTTGGAGTATTTTAGAAGGAATATTTTGCAAGGAATTTATTAAAATTGAAGGTTTCAAGTGTCTTAAAGTTTTTTATGTAAATAGTGGGTGTGGGTCCCCATGAAAATTTTGGTTATTTAAAAAAAATACATTTTTTGTGGAATGACCTATTTTATCTTAGTTTATTTTGGAGCCAAAGGTATTTTGTTAATTTTTGAAAAGTTAGGTGAATTTCAAGATTTTGTCTAATTTTAACCTATATGCATTGTTTTTATATCTGTGAATGTTGTAGGACAATGGAAAGCAATCTGAAAACCTAGGAATGATCTAAAGAAGTTAAAAAAGGCTATGAAACTTTAGTGTTGCAGGTTAAAATGCATTGTTTTCATCATCACAAGGAACCAATCACAATTGAAAAACGAGTTGCTAAATGGGGTTTTTAGTGTTGCAGGCTCCTAATTTTCACAAGTTAGGACTTCAGGCCCCAACTCTTTTAAATTGGCATTTTAACCTTTCACCTTACTAAAAGACTGAAATACCCTCAACCATGTCAAGTTTGTCTTGGAAATTGTTACTAAGACCTAAAATCTAGTACATAACAATGGTACAGATAGTTTTACATAAAATTTCTCAATGAAGCCTACTTCGTCATTTTTACATGCATCTTCATTCTCCATGAAACTTCGACTATAGGTATTTTGCTTTCTCCTCCATTCTTACACCTTTAAGCAACTAATATATTTGTTGTCACTCCATTTTTATAGGATTAACAACAACGAAGCTCTATTATTAAATAATGAAGCTCTACTTTTACATAATGAAGCTCCATTTTTACATAACGAAACTTCTGGTATTAGCTCCAACCACCATAATTTACACCCATTTGTCTCATCTTCCTTATTGTAAAAATATATTTAAAAAAAAATTAAATGTGGTTAACAATTTTATTATTTAAAAGAATATTATCTTAAAGATGCAGAGCACTTTTGTGAAATGACATTATGCTTCGATAAAAAAAAATTTCTCCTTTTATTACTTAAATAGAAAAGGAAATTGTTTTATATCATCACTTTTGTTTATTTTCATCAAAGTTTGGTATTGACTACAATTGTAATAAAAAAATATACAATTAAGTATCACATTTCCCCATAAAGAATGTGAAATAACTATAAAGAACACCTAGAGGTGGGGTGAATAGGTCTTCTAACAATTTTTTACTATCACAACACTTAAAGAACCAACCAAGCAATCACAACATACAACCAATCAAAATAATAAACAAGGTAGAGTTTAGAGAAAATCAAACCACACAAGAGGTACAAATTAATAGTGGTTCGGCGACGTTGGTCCCTACTCCCTACTCTACTTTCACAAAGCTCAATTACTTAAGTTTATGTCTTTTTTTTTTAATGTTTTCATATTATAATCTCTTAAATAGAAAAGCGAACACATTACCGTAATACTATGCTTGGGATTTTCACTTGAGCCATTTTGAGACATCACTATGAGAAATCTTTGTAACAATAAAAATAAAGTAGAAACTATGTGGCGCCCCGCCAAACGCTAACACAAATCCCAAGGCCACTTCGAAATTTCGACATGGGTCCCCCCTATTTATATTAGCATTCCACGAAAATCGAAAGCAGTGTAATCTAATATACCACAAATTCTAACTATACAAAAAGACAACACGAAAATAACTGCAAAAGACTGAAAATATCTAACACGTGAGTATATTAGAGTATGGAAGTTTACAATATAAAATATTACAAAAAGCTTTTATTCTAACGTGAATCTAATTACTCAACCCCAAAAACTATATACATCTCCTAGGACGAACAGACTTCTAGTGGATGTAGTCCTTACATTCACTGGATAACAAACCCTGGTCGTCGGTATGACCCACCAGATGGTCCTCACTCGACGGCTCTATGACTACTTCTCCAACTACAAGCTTTGCAACTAAAAAAAAATGGAAATAGAGGTGAGTAATGATGGTTTCCCAGTAAACCCACAGCCAATTCCTACTAATAACCTCTCCTAAACATGATCGAGTAAGCATACTTAACATTTTAATACACGTAAATCTTTACAAAATAAAAATACGATTAACTGGTACATATAGCCAAGGATGAGCAGTACATTTTAAAAGAATCACATATCATCAATCGTCAATACTCATTATACATTTCTATTTTATACAAATTTAAATAACAACATTGAAACAGTAGACATGCTTTTTAGTTTATAATTCAAAATAAAGCGATTGGTATTGTAACACCCCGTGTTTTTAACTCATATCTCGAAGAGATTAGATAGTGTTAATTCGAGGAATATTCTAAAAAGATAATTTAGAGTAAAGTATCCGGATTATGTTACGTTCATTTTTGTTAAAAATCGACTTCGCCATTAGTTTCAAAATGATTAAAATATATAATTTAGCTTGTAAGCAAGTTTGAATTCAAGTTTGGGTGGAAAAGTTAACAAATCCTCGAATCTCGTGTTGAGCGGGATCCAAAATAGAAAATTTTTGTTAGAGGGAGAATCAGGAAGATTCGACCACACCATTAGGACCGTAACAAAAAATTATTCGAAATGGTATACTCATTTGTCACATTTCGAGTCCAAATAGTCAAGTTCCGATCAAAACTAGAAATAATAAGGAAATTACAAGTATGCCCTCACCTTGGTTATAAAAGAAAGTTGATTTTCTTTTAATTCATTTTTTTTCTTCTTTAAAGTACCCAAACTCAGCTGACTTTCCCAAATCTAGGGTTTCACTTTTTTCACCTCAATATTCGTTGAGAACGAAGGACCGTTGAACTCCGACGAAGAAGACAAAGTTGTCTGCTACGACGATAGCTACAACCTCACCCTCCTTGTTAACCCATTCTTATTTGTTTTCCCCATCCTCTATCAAAACCTAGCTGTGTGGTTCGAGTGAATCTTAACACATTTTCATCGAGGGTTTCATCGAGTAAGAGTTAGGTTTACCCTTCATTATAGAAACGAATGAGAGCACCCTCGTCGAATACTTGGCAAAATCCTTGACCATTTCGCACTCAAATCAGCCCAACATTGACTCTCTTGCCACCAATCTTGATCCTTGTACTAGTTCATCACTTTTGACGTCCACAAACCAAGTAGGGGACTTTCAATTCCTATTGGTAACTTTAGATTTCGAAATGTGCATTTAGGTTGTTTTAACAAAACGTATTGTTTGTTTTAAATCATAGAAATCTTTGCTTGAATTGAAACTCATGCTAGAAATAAAGATTTGATGTGTTTTATCTATGTTTTAAATGTTGAATTCGTGGGTGGGTTAAAGGGTTTGAAGAACGGAACAAAGATCCAAAGAAGGGATCGAAAAACCCAAAAATCGTGAGGAAGTTCAGTGCTGTCGGCAGGACCGTCGGTCCCACCGATGACCATTCTGTCGGTTCTACCGACAGAATGAAGCTTTTACCGTCGATAATTACCTTATGCCGTCGACAGTATTTTTTTAGGCAAAATCAGACTCTGACTTTTGGCTTGACTTCTCCATTGCCTATACTTGATTTTTCACCCTTTATTTCATTAAAAACATTTAAGTAAATGTCTTTACTTTAAGTTCTTTAATGAAATTAAGGTTTTACCCCCCATTTTAAAATAATGGAAATAGTTTCGAGATCCGAATCTCAAAGAATCAAAATCCAAATTTTGGTTTCAAAAACAAAACGTAGATTTCGACGTTTTCGGCAAGTTTTCAAACTGTAATAACTTTCACATTACTTTGAATTAAATTACAAAAACTATATGGTGTCGAATCTTGTGATCGAGGCTTTTATTTCCAAAAACCCGTCTTCAATTTCGAGAACTTTAAAATTTTGAGTTTCTGACACTTAGCCAAATTTTCACCAGCTTTCCTTGTTTTTAACAACTTTAGTCATGTGCATCATCGAGACCTCGTTTTGAATAAACCTTGATGTTTTTTATGAAAAAATCAAAAATGACTTTGAAAGATTGGAAATGAATGGTTTGACTTGAAGAGACGAAAAATGAAAATGTCAAGAATATGAAAGAGGAAATGAACGATAAAATGTCATAATCACACCCGAGGGGTGATGTCTGCGTTTTACATTGTATGTTGTGTGTAGGTTGGTGAAAGGATATCCAAGTTATTAATGAAAGGGTTGCATGTTTATTTACGATTATATTAACGCGTGCGCTGAGTACTGTTGCTTATTTTTAGGCTGGGGGGTCACAGTTGCATGGTAGGAATTGGATATCCATTTTCCACCCTGTTCTGTTAATTTCTCTTTTGTTTTAAATGAAAAATCATATATATAAACATAGCTATTTTGTGAGCTGTTAAAGGGTTTGTGAATGCCTGAAGGGATAGTGCGTCACATCATCCGGAGGGGTGCACAATCCTGGGATGTACAGTAGGGACTACCAAGCTCATACGTGGTATGGGACGCGTATGAGAGTGGAGTCACAACTGGAATCCGGGTTCATTCATTTCTTATCTTTACCAGTGAATGTGTATTTTAAAGGTGATCGTATACGAGTGGAGTGTTATTTTGGGAATCACATGCACGCCTGATAGGCATAGACAAAGATGATTGGTCAGTGATCACTAACAATCTAGTAGTATTCAAACGTTCTAACACATCGAAAAGAGACCCATTGCTTACGGTCACGTTAAACGGCCTGCCTGAGCCGGATAAATGGTCATCAGTGTGGTAAGCGCAGCAACCGGCCACGAAATCAGAAATTAAAAGCCAGATTTATGTTGTAACATCATGTCCCGACTGGGAGCGAGCGATCCAGTCGTGAATCCCAACGCTCAAATTCCATACTCCACCACTTGTAATATGTATCTGTGTTATATTTCGAATTATAAACTGAAAAATATGTCTATTATTTCAATATTGTCAACTGTATTTGCATAAAATGAAAAATATATAATGAGTATGGATGATTGATGTTATGTGTAATTTTTAAACTGTTTAGTTGCTCATCCCTGACTATATATACCAGTTAATCGTAGTTTCAATTGTAAAACTTGCATGTTTTGGAATGATGCAGTATGATTATTCGATCACGTTAGGTTAGGTTATTAGTAGAAATTATTTGTGGACCTACTGAGTAACCATTGTTACTCACCCTTTCCTTCCATATTTTTTTTAGTTGCAGAGCCTATAGTTGGTGAGGCGAGTGTTGAGCCAGTAGTCGAGGAGCATCTGGTCGACCAAATTGACGACTAGAGTTCGTTACTCGGTGAGCATCATGACTACTTCTACGAGGAGTCTGTTCGTCCTAGGAGAGGTCTATGTTTTTGGGGCTGAGTGCTAGGTCTATGTTAGAGTGAGAAAAATTTTGTAATCTTGTATAACTCTATCCCTTTTTGCACAACTCTGACCTTGCTTTTTGTTGTTCATAAAATCTTCCATCTTCCATTTCTTATTCATTGTGGATATGTTGCTTTATATAGGATTGTTTGGATTTGGTTTATCAAGTTTGAGTTCCGTGAAACGCTAACATAAATAGAGGAGACCATGCCGAAATTTCGAGGCGCTACTTAGTGCCTCAAGGCGGCCTTGGAATTTGTGTTAGTGTTTGGTGAGACGCCACAAGTACATAATACATAATGGTGGAACAATAAAATTAAAGAGTTGGGATTCACGACAGGATCACTCCCAGTCAAGACATGATATTCTTCAATAAAATCATAGTCTTTGATTTTGTGATTGGTCGTTGTTTACCACTCTTACGGGACCATTTATCCGGTTCAGGCTAGCCGTTTGACGTGACCGTAAGCAATGGGTCTCTTTTCGATGTGTCAAAACGTTTGACTACTACTACATTATTAGTGATTACTAACTAATCATCATCGTCTATGCCTATTGTGGCGTCCCGTCAAACGCTAACACAAAGTCCCATGTCAGATCTCGAGGCACTAGGTGGAGCCTCGAAATTTCGGCATAATCTCCTATGTTTATGTTAACATTCCAAGGCGTTCAACCTACACCTGATAAACGACATACAATCCTGCATATATACATACAAAATATAATAGTAGCGAAAACGTATATACATCTAATAACATACGAAAATCAGAGTGCGGAAGAAGAAGTTTATATATACGATTATACAGAAATTCCTCACTTTAACAAAATTCTTAACGCTCAATACAAAAACTATAATACTCTTAGTCTAACTAACACCACTAGGGGGTATAACCCTAGTACTCACCAGGTAATGGAATCTGGTTGTCACCCACTAGATAATCCTCACTCATACTCTATACTTGTCTCGCCAAGCTCTGAATCTGAAACTAAAATAAAATGGAGAAGGAAAGGGTGAGTAATAATAGTTACTCAGTAGGGAAGCAAACAATTTCTACCAATAACCTCTCATAATATGAACAAATAAACGTACTAAATCATTTGAAAATATGCAAAACTTTACAGAAGAAATTACGATTAACTGGTACATATAGCCAATGATGAGCAACTAAACAATTTTAAAACTCACATTACATCGATCAGCAGTACTCACTATAACATTCTCTTTTTAAACAAATATAATTGATCAAATGGAAACATTAAACATGCATTTCATTTTATATATCAAAATAAGGCAATAAATACATAATATACAATAGTGGGTAGCGGAATTAGAGAGTTGGGTTTCACGACTGGATCGTTCTCAGTCGGGACATGGTGTTTCATAATAAAGTATTAGTTCCTGATTTTGTGGTTGGTTGTTGTTTACCACACTTGTAAGACCATTTATCTGGCTCAGACTGGTCGTTTGACGTAACCGTAAGCAATGGGTCTCTTTTCGATGCGTCAGAATGTTCGACTACTATAGATTGTTAGTAATCACTGACTAATCATCTTCGTCTATTCCTATCAGGCGTGCATATGATTCCCAAATATATAAACCATTCGTATACGACCATCTTTACATTACAAGTTCACTGATAAAGATAGAGAGGAATAACTCGGATTCCAATTGTGACTCCAGTCTCATATGCATCCCATACCACGTATTAACTTGGTGGTCCCTATCGTACATCCCAAGATAGTATACCACTCCGGATGATATGACGCACTACCCCTTCAAGCATTCACAGACTCTTTAACAGCTCACAAAATAATTACATATATATTATTTTCATTTGAAAACAAAAGAGAAATTAACAATACAAGGTTGATAATAGATATCCAGTTTCCTACCATGCAACTGTGCCCACCTGGCCTAAAATAAATAACAGAATGGAAAAGTAAACAACGTTTCGCGCTAATAGAAAGTAAATAAACATGTAACCAATAACATTATCCCTAGATATCCGTTCACTAACCTACACACAACACAACAATGTAAAATGCAGACATCACCCCTCGAGTGTGACTCTGACATTTTACCATTTCATACCATTTTTCCCTTTTTTCGATTTTTACCCTTTTCAATCTTTCAAACAAAATATCTACTTTCTAATATTCATCAACTCAATTTGAGTTCATTGAATATTAAATCATTTTTCCAACTATTAAATTCATTTTTTATTAATAACATTGAAAAAGTACCAAAACTTAGATCAAAATGGGGTCCGAGCGGTGCACAGGACCCAAGTGACGAAAATAACCTAGTGAGATATCCTATTCACGTATATTTTGTTATAAAATATAGTTAAACATATCAAACATGCAAGTTCTTGCGTGAATTTAAAAGAACAAAAATAATTCTATATTTTTGGAAACACACCACAAATTTTTAATGAAATCATAAATGCAATTTTCACAATCTACGATTACTAATAGAAATTAAAAGTTCCTTACTATCTCTATGCGAAATGATCGAAGTGCGTACACAAAAATCGAGATGATCGGCACGAAAATCAAAATGGTTCGAAATTCGAGAAAGATGATTTTTGAATCTAACTCGATGATTTCGAAGATCTCGACGTCGTCGTCATTTTTTCCTTTTACGATGGAGGACGGTTTGATCCCGAAACGGTTGAAATTCAAGATTGAAATTACGAAACTCTTGTATATATATACGACTTTTTTTTGATGATACAGGAAAAAAAAGAAAAGAAAATGGAAGGAAATTATGTAGGTTTTGTAGAGAACGAGGCTGCGAATGTTTCTCCCTTCTGCATTGGAAGTCGAAGGCAAGCTGTTTGCAACGAATCTGAGGTGGAAGATTGGAAGAAATCAAATTTTTTTTTTGTTATTTCATGGGCTGGTTTTGGGACGAATTGAGAAGATGAATAGTGAAAAAAAATTAAAAGTTCATTTATATAAAATCTTGAGACGAAATCGATATTTCGCCTATTATTTTGATCACGATAACTTGATCGTCTAGACTCCAAAAGTGAGGAATGAATACTCTATTTCGCCTAATTTTTTATTCCGGATCTAATGTTGTGATCAATTTCTATAAATTATATCTTTAACAAAAAATTACATTTTTGGCCCGATGTGACCCTAAAATTGACGTCGTTTTCGTTTTTGATGATAATTCGACTTCCTGATCTCCAAAAATGACAATTAAGTAGTTCATGTTCAATAATTTTTCGTTGCGAACCCAATTGTATGATCAAATCTTAATAATTCTTACTCTAGTAAAAAGTCACTATTTTAACCTAATTCAACTCGGTAATCAAGGATTTTATAACTTCTATGTTCGGACTCCCATTTGAGCGTGATTATAGGGTAAAATATGTTTTTCGATCATTTTGAATCCAATGGTGAGGTCAGATTTTATTAAAAATGACTAGAATAAAATTCTACAATTTTACCCTAAGTCCTACTTTCAAGATTTTTTTTTAAATTCAACTATTTACTTTTCTAGATATATGAATAAAAAACTCGGGATTTTACACCTATCAGGGGTGTATGTGATTCCAAAAATAAACACTCCATTCATATACGACCACCTTTACAATACACGTTCATTAGTAAAGATAGAAGGAAATGGACCCAGATTTCAATTGTGACTCCACTCTCATATGCGTCCTATACCACGTATGAGCTTGGTGGTCCCTACCGTACATCCTAGAATAGTACACCACTCCGGATGATATGTTGTAATATCTTTTCAGGCATTCATAGACTCTTTAAAAGTTACAAAATAACGTCTATATATATATATATATATATATATATATATATATATATATCATTTTTATTTCAAAACAAAAGAGAAATTAACAAAACAGGGTTGAGAATGGATATCCAATTTCTTACCATGCAACTGTGCCCACCCAACCTAAAATAAATAACAGTACTCAGAGCCTTTGTGCCAACATAAATTTAAATAAACATGAACCCTTTCATTATTCATGGATATCCCTTCACCAACCTATACATAACATATAACGTAAAATGCAGACATCACCCCTCGGTGACATTTTACCGATTCGTCCTTTTTCCATTCTACAGTATTTTTATTTCTCGACTTTTCAAACCAAATATTTCTTTTTCAAGCTTGCGAATTTACTTTGATCATTCGATCGAAAAACAATCCAATTTTAATTGAAATGGGGTCCCAATAGGTATGCGAAGGCAAACTGCCAAAATTAGAAAATCTGATGAAAATTTGGCTAAGTATTGGAAACTCGATTTTTCAAAGTTGTCGAAATTGAAAATAAATATTTGTAAATGAAGGCCCTCGACAAAATGAGAAGGGTCATGTAATTTTGTAATCTAATTCAAAGTAATGCAAAAGATATCACACGAATTCTTGAAACATTCTAGTCACGACGAAATTTTGTTTATTGTTTCCCTTGCTTATTGGAAGGAGTTACGGGGCTCATAAGTAGTCGTTTTGACATGTTGAAAGCATGAGGAATCAAAAAAAAATATATCAAAATTTTTTTTGGGTACTTTTTGATTTTCACGGTGGAACCGTCAGAACATTGAAAACTTTGAATTTTTTCATTTTTTTCATCGTTTCTTTGAGTTTTTCACTCGTTTTCGATTCTAATAACCTACCCACGGATCCAATAATTAAATCACGATAAAATACGTCAAATACATTAGTTCTAGCATGAATTGAAGCAATTACAACAATATTCTACAATTTTTAAAACACAAAATAAGTTTCGAAACATCTCTAAATGCAATTTTCCGAAATCTACGGTTATTAATAAGAATCGAGAGTCCCTTATTTTGCGGTTATTAATAAAAATTTTGAAAAAAACCAAAGACCAAGTATTTCTCGGATAAAATGATTGTTAAAACAGAAAGAAAAAATTGCATAGACTGGGATTTAAGCGCTCAGCCAACCGAAAAAGTCTAGGTCAGCCGAGTGAGCAAACTCAAAAGCTTTGAGACTTCCAAGTTTGGTTGATCAAACAGTCTTGATTGCCTGAGAGAGCAAACAGAGAAGGTTCATTAGTTTCAGGTTCGATTGATTAAATGGACTCGGTTGCCCGAATAAGCAAAAATGAAGGTACCCAACTTTCGGGTTCGGTCGCCTAAATGAGAAGAATGGAGAGGTCTAAGAGTTTAGGGTTCGATCAACCGTACATGACCGACCAAGGACACTCACACACACTAACCTTTTTTTATTTTCCTTTTTGGCATGTGACGATCTCAATTGGTCCTTCATTATTCTTTCCAACCTCTTTAAGCTTGATCTTTAATGAGTTTGTCTTCGATATGCTTCTTCAAGCTGGAGACTTCCTAATGCGATCTTGAAGTGATTGATTATATATAAAATGAAAGAATTATATGAAAATCAATTACAAAATATGATACAACTCATGGATGAGGACAAAAGCTTCTATAGAATTGCACGACGATATACATATGATGTCTTTATAAAGTCCAATATCATTAGATAATGCGTTGCAGTACAAATAAATTTCACTATGGTACAAAGGTAATACACTGCGTTACAAAAGCATCTTCCCATTTTTCAATTACATCATTTTTTTTGTTTGAAATATTTTTATTTTTCATATCTGTGTTTTCAATTTTCTTCTTAAACCTCTTCTCCATCTGAAATCTTCTTATTTTTTATTACAACAACTCCATTATTCTTTCATTGACATCAAATTAATGTGATGTATCAAAGACACATTTCACATCTAAAAAAATGTGTGACGACTCATTATGGCATGACGATATACTCACGATGCCTTTATAAAGTCTAATATCATTAGATAATGTGTTACGATACAAATAAATTATTCTACTGTACAAAGGTAATGCACTTCATTACAAAAGCACTTTCTCATTTTCAATTATGTCTTTTTCTCTGTATTTGTGTTTTCAATCTTCTTCTAAAACCTTTTCTCCGTTTAAAATCTTCTTTATATTCATCTTCATTTTCTTAACTATTTTGATAAAAGCTTTAGCAAAATGACAATGAGGTGAGATAAATATATTATATTATTAAAAAAAATGTAATAATTACACCTACAAAGGATGATAGTAAAATATTTAGTGTAAGATCAGGGTAAAGGGCATTTTGGGCATGTAAATGTACATTTTGCTTATGTGGCAACTTTTGAGGGTAAAATTTCAATTCATGAGAGATGATGGCTGAACTCCTAACTTGTGAAAGTTAGAAGTCTGAAACACTAAAAATCCCTTGCTAAATCTGGAAAATACAAAATGGGGTGTATACACTTGTTCCCATCGCAAATAAAAAAGTACAATAACTCTCACTCTTAATGAGTTGCTAAATCTTGCAAATGCAAAATAAGATGTCTACACTTGATTGTGCAACAAATAAAAGAGTGCATCAATTCTAACTCTTATGTTTTGATTATGAATAGATGGCACACAAAAAAACCTCCTCAAATGCCTCGAAGCTCTTGTTAAATAATTATTGCAAGTTTTTAAATATAAAAAGTTTCTCCCTCTTTCAATATAAAGGGGAATAATATGTAGATTAATGCGTCATTATGTTGGCAAAGGATAATTAGTGACGGTTGTGCAAAAAATGCTTTGTTGGATCTTTTGTGCCATTAAAGGAATCAAACATCAAGGAATGAATTTCTTGGGGGAATTGACTCTCAAAATCATGATTCAAGAAAGAAGATCCCCAATGCTTCCTATTTGTTGATCATGAGAGTTGTACAAGAAAATCAATAAAAAATGATATAGAAAAAAACACACACACACACACATGAAAAAAGAAAAAAAAAGAGATTTATGTGATTTTCTTAATATTTAGACCATGGGTCGACATCAATTCCACTATGAAGAGAAAACTCTTGGGACAATGATTGTGAAGGAGTTTTTATTGAGAATATGTACCAAATAATCCCCTAGTAAATAATAAGTCCTACTTAATAAAATATTAATTTATTAAGGATTTTTGAAGGTTTTTTCAAGGAAAATACTTGAAATACCCCTTTAACAACTTTTCAAAGTGGTTTCATTTAAAAATATATCAAGTTAAATAAAAAACTTGATCAATTTATTTGATTATTAATATTTATGTGAAAAATAAAAATAAATTTTTTATTTATTAAAAGTTATTCATAAAATCAATATAATCGTATTTGACTCGACTTGCTAATTTTTTAGTTGAATCAATTCGATGAACATTCAAGAAGGGTTTTATTTTTATTTTTTTCATCTGGATATTTTTTTATATTGATTTAAAGAGATAATCATAGTCAAGGGGCATGTCATTAATTTTAAAATATAGGAATATCTCAAATATTCTCAAAATAAACACGTTTCTTTAAACCTAAAAAATAGTTGACAGGTTAATAGTCTAAAAATCTTTTTTAGACTAATATTTGATAGTGAGTACTAGAGAGTCCATATTTTTTAGGAGACTTTTTGATACATATTTTTTAAAAATAGAGTTACTACACACCGACTTATACTAATGCTACTCACTATGTGCAATTCTTTGGTGATTTACCTAAGAATTGATGAGATATTAGTAAAAGTTGGTGTGGCACTATTAGTTCTCTTTCAAAAAATAGGTCTTTGCTGTCCTTATTGTACAACCCTTTGACACAAATTAAACCTTTTCATCAAATAAAGAGATTGAATTGTCTTGCTTGACATCTTGTCTCTATCATCGAAGAGATTGATTTGTCTTGGACGAGTCAACTCATCTTAGATAAAAAAAATCACTGTTTTAACTTAGTTTATATTTATTATTCATATGTATATAAATATTTATAGATTTTTTTTTTTTAAAATTAGATAGATTTGGAGATGTTGAGTCATAAAATCATATTTTATTTAAATAATATGTGTTTAAATTTTAAAAATAAATAATTATTTTAATTAAATTATACAAAATTCTATGGTCAAGTTTTACCATCTTCTTGGACTAGCCATCTCATTTAACTCTTTCTAGGACTATGCCCAGGTGACACGGACTAGTTATCTCGATCTCGGACGAGATTTCAAACATGAAATATATATCCCGAGAAAAATTCAAAACATATTTTAATACTATCCAGGGTGGGATCGGTGGTAAATGGGAATTGTTAGAATAACTATTACATGCAACAGTGAAAAAATAATATATAATTCGTCAATCCAATCAGAAGTCGTTCCATATAACCATAGACAAAGTCTAGTCTGACGGCTATTGAAGATGTCAGCGGACAACATTTGTCGCTGTGTATAATAAACAGATGATATGCAAAGCTTTGTTTTAATTTTTCTCTGCAACTCCAAATCACCCCCCCCCTCCCAAATAAAAAAAGCCTCAAAATTCATCAAGAACTAGTTTGAGGTTTTATGATCTCTATTTGTTTCTTGTTTAATTAAGAGAGATTAGATTCATGTCGAGAGACTATGTGTTTGCGATCTTGTTATGCTCTCTATTATGCCTTCTTCAGAGATCACAAGCTCAACCTACTACAGATCCTTCACAAGGTACCGTACACCTCTCTCTCTCCAAGTTTGGTGCCAAACATTTTTCAAAATATGGGTTAGAAGCTTTGGAATGAGCTGATTTTTTGTGAGGATGATCTCTATGATGAGAAGATCATCCTCACCAAAAATCAGCCTATTCCAAAACTTCTAACCCCATCAAAAGTCATATTTTGAAAAATGTTTGGCACCAAACTTGGCAAACTTTAGGGCTGCTGAACCGCTCTCTCATATATATATATATATATATATATATATATATATATATATATATATTTGTTTTTCAATTATGACTATGATCTTCATCTGGGGGAAATATAGGTGGGCCCATTGAAAAGGGTCTTTTCGTTAAATTTGATTATCATTTCTTATTTTCATTTACATACCACTGACCTTTATATAAATGTTTATCATTATTAAATTATCTAGTATTAATGAGGAATGAACCAACTCGACTGACCAACCTAACCAACTCAACCAATCTGATTTGGTTTAGGTAGGGTTGATCCTCAACTTGACTCAACTAGCTGACCGAGATTATTTAGTTGTACTCCAAGTTTTTGTATTCTCTAGTAGATTAATAAAAAATGATCTAAATGCCTTAATCTTCAAACTCTAAGAAAAAAATATCCTTATATTTTTGAGTTGTGATAAACAAACTCAAAAAAAGAAAATAAGAAAAAAAAAAAACATATCACATGCTCAAGTGTTGTGGCATGTGCATAGAACCGTAGATATTTTTTTACCTCTTTTTCAATAAAGATTATAGTCATAAAAAAAAAATGTAGGAAAAAATACTTAAAGGATCCCAACGGAAGGACTTTTTTCTAAATAGTCCCTAAGTTTTGGACGGTCTCTTAATAGTCCATTTGGTAAACTTTTCTTTTCTTGACAGTCTTTGGACCTCATCTTCATGCACATTTCTCACGATTGAATGCCCTAATCATTCAAATTCATTATTTTTATAAATAAATAAAATTTGAACTTTTGGCATTGCAATCGAGTTTTGGAACTTCATTCCGTTAGAAAGGATTTAAGAAGGAAGAATAATTCATTTTCAAGGGTTCTTTTGGATTGAAATCATCTAAACAAGTTGTTATCTCGAGTTTTTAGTTGATCTTTTTATGTATTTTAGTTTAAAAAACTCAAAAATTGAAAATGGGTGGACTTTACTAGTGTTGAGTACACCACCTTTTATTTAAAAAGTAGTAAACTCCACAGTAAATAAAAAGCATTGAGTTCCACTTGGATAACGTTTGCCAATAATGAGAGACCATTTGGAAAGGAAAAGTTTACTAAATGTCGTGTCAAGCTATTGTTGAAAATTTAGGGATTATTTAGAAAGAAGTCCTTCCGTGAGGGTCTTTTAAGTAATTTTTCCTATTTAAAAAAGAGACCTTCTATTGTTACACCAACTTTAGCTAATACCACCCCAAGATGTGTGCAAATTCTTTGTTGATTTATATATGAATTGGGGTGGCATTAACTAAAGTTGGTGTGGCAATATGATCTCTTTACAAGGGATATTTTTGGAATTTTGAAAATTCACCTCATCATTTGCAATTTTTTTTTTGATTTTTTATAAAAATGACCTTGATAATATTAAGTTTAAACGTAAAGAATAGGGCATTTGTGAGATTAAAATTTTTAGTGTCGAGATCCACCTTCTCTTATTATAATAACTAGAAGATGTTATTGGTTTTTGACTAAAATAACCCTAATTGTATTAACTTCAAATGTTAAAATGATGACATTTTTGGAATCCAAATTTTGGTGTCAAACAACTTCTACTCCGCCTTCTTTCATCATAGTAAAAAAGATAATAAAGAATCAATAAAAAAAAAAGATAATAAAGTTATTATTATTGAGGAAGAAGTAAATATCATTTTCTTAACATCTTTGGTGGCTTTTTAATTTGTATGTAAATGTAGCGAGGGCTTTAAATACCATATTTCAACGTTGGAGGATTTTTGAGTCGACTCGGTGGAACATAAGCGGAGAATTGTGCACTGGTAGCGCCATTGACACAACAAACTTCGACAACGGTGACTATAATCCCGCCATTAAATGTGATTGTTCTTTGAATGTCAACAACCAATCCATTTGCCGAGTTACCCATTTGTAAGTATAACTCTTCTTTTTCTTTCTTTCCTTCAACTTCTATATATATATATATATATATATATATAATTTTGACAAAATCCTAAACAACCTTCTAGACAAAGTTTTGTCTTATATGATTAAAAATTTTCGGAATAGGCTGATTTTTTTGTGAGGATGATTTTCTCAACATAGAGATCATCCTTACAAAAAATCAGCCCATTCCGAAACTTTTAACCCATATAAGGCAAAATGCTTTGTCTAGAATGTTTTCTAGGATTTTGTCAAAGGAACACTACCCTATATAAAGATATATAATATTTGTTGTTTGAGGTTAAAAAAACTTCTTTTTTGATTTCTTCAGAGTTTGGGAATCTTAATCTTTCTCATAACTTGTTTGTTTCGGTTGTTTTAATCTCTCGTTAACTTGAATCGATTTCATCTTCTTTATCCAAGGTAAAAGGAATTGTTTTTTTAGAGAGATTCTATTGCCACACCAACATTGCTAACGTCACCCCAATTCATCATATGTAAATCACTAAAGATTAGCTCACATCTTGGAGTGGCATTAGCAAAAGTTGGTGTGGCAATATCAGATCTTTCTTTTTTTTTCTATGAGAGATTTTATTGCCACACCAACCCCCTCTAACGTTAGAAAAATGATACATATGCTAGATTATATATATAAAAAATATAAATAATTATAAAGACAATTCTACTCCTATGAATATTGTTTTTTGTAAATCATGTGCAAATGCACATGTCACCCCACCCACTAGTATGAATAAATTAACTTCTAAAATTTCAATGTTTTTATTTTATAAAGAATGATGTTTTGTGATTGAAAAGTTATTGATCTTGTTTATAATAAGAATTATTATTTAACTAAAAATTTGTATTTTTTAAATCTAGTTAAACTGATTTTAAAGGATTTTACCGGTCATAGATGGTTGAATTGTTCGACTAAGTCCGATCCATGACTCATCATTATATTTGTCTGCATTTTCATCTTTTTTTTTTCTTTCGAAGGAAAGTATACGCCATGAACGTTGTTGGAGCATTTCCAGAAGAGCTCAGGAATTTGACAACCCTTGTCAATCTGTAAGAATACTCTTTTACCCCATTCACAGTGTTACTTACCTTTTACATACAAATACTTGAAGGTTCCAATGTTCTAAGTTGGTTGAAGTTTGTGAATTTTGATACCACAGCCTAGGTTCAAAACCCGCCCTTCACCTACTGATTACTGAACACTAATCTCACTTGCCTAGCCAAAAACAAAACCAAAAAAATACCACCATTGTGTCATTCACATTTTAAATACCACTATTTATTAAAAAAAATTTCCTTTATTTCTTGCAGGGATTTGAGTCAAAATTACTTAACAGGGCCCCTTCCTGCTTTCATTGGAAGTTTAACTGACATGCAGTACATGTATGTTTGTTCTATTTTGATCTAAAACTCATTATTAAGGACCTGTTTTGATTACCAATATGCACCACAATATATATATACACATGTATTTCTCATTTGCTAACTTTTCTACATTTCTAAATGTCATTAGGACTATTGGCATTAATGCATTGTCAGGAAACCTTCCCAAGGAACTCGGAAAACTTACAAATCTAATCGTACTGTAAGCTATTCCTAATTCTGACTTTTGATTCTCTCTTTGTTGTTGTTGTTTTTTTTTTTTTTTTTTTGTGTACAAATTTGAACTACTCTAGTGCAAGTCCTATATTAGCTACAACTTTTCTTGGAATCATATCTGTCAGTGATCATGAATGTTTGTGTTAACCAACCAACTACTCCAAAAGACTGATCTTTTGGAGAACGAGAGAACTATGAATGTAAGAGGGTCACGGGGCTTAATTGGGGTATGACACACTGAGAGTGGAGGAAAATATATACTCAACACTCCCCCTCACCCATAAGGGTGGAAAGATTCAAACCCTTGACTTATATGAACCTAGCGCTCTGATACCTTGATCTGTGGGAGTAGGAGAGAACTATGAATATGAGAGGGTCATAGGACTTAATTTGGGTATGACACATCCGAGATTGAGGAAAATATACACTCAACAACTTGTATTCTAAACCTTTTGATTTTAATGAACTGCCTCTTGGATAGTATGAGGACCTTGAGATGCATTATCATAATGATCAATCATCATTTTCTAGCATGTAAAAGTTGTAGCTAATGGTCAATCCATCATATTTATTTGGATGGTTTAATATTTTTTTTCCCAGGTCTTTTAGTTCAAACAACTTCTCAGGACCGCTTCCTTCAGAGCTAGGGAATTTGAGAAATTTGGAACAATTGTAAGTTTGTATTGGATTATTTACCTTTTTATGATCTCTTCTTAAAAAATGTTGTAAATTTTGTAGAAGTTGTGCATTTTGCCAATGATTTTTACTAGGAAACAAAATCCAAATGAACTCTTTACCTCAATTAATTACATAAAGAAGCATAATTTATCTAAGAGGACCTTTTTGTAAATGGTAGAAAATCTTAACTAGTGCTAATAATGTTCATTTTAGGAGCTTTTGTGTGAGCCCGTGGTAGACCTACACAAAAGAAATTAGTTGAACCTACACAAAAGAAATTAGTTGAAGGATCATAGTTTTATAGAAGAATAGGGAGGCGAAGACTAAGGTTCAAAAGTATATATTGTAACAATATAATGGTGTGATGGAGTTTACGATACTATGGTGGATGCCATTGTTCATGTCACGTTGATTATAGACATTGGGTTATAATGGATCAGATTATGGATTAGCAAGCAATTTGGTAATTTATTGGGTCTAGGCAGTGAACTATATAATGCCTACATACAATCGAAAGGGGGAAGATGAGAGGCTCATGTAGGCTTAGATATAAAGGGAATGCCTTGTAAGTGTGTTGCAACCCAGAAAATATGAAAATTTACAAAATGGTCTCCGTGGAGAAGGACCTAACTAAATTGGTGAATGTAAACTTTTTGGGTGTGGTCTTACACCGAATACAAGTTCTTTGTTAAAACTTGTATTGGCATAACAATTTATTTAGAATAAAAAGTTTTGCAATTCATCGTGTGGTTCCAAAAAATTATACCATTAATGCACCATGCATTTAATAATAAATGACAGATAGTCAAATACATTTGATTATGAGGTTTTGTTTTATGCATCATTATTTTGTCCTGTATAGTGATGCATTGTCACCCATATTATGTGCTAATTCTTTATTATTCATTTTAAGATAATTTAATTTTGGTTAGTTCTATTAATTGTTAATGATAATATTTGGAAAATCACAAATTAATTTCCTCAACAATATTTACTTTGACAGGTACTTTGATAGTGCTGGAATGAGTGGTGATATTCCATCCTCATTTTCTAACCTACAAAAATTGAAGACTGTGTAAGTGCTTGCTCTCTCACCGTCTTTTTTTGGGGTTTTTGAAATATTTAGGCATTTTGTATTATTTAATCAATTGAAGCATATTTTTTTAAATAGCATCTCCATATTGAAACGTTTTAGTGAGTAAATATGTGTTGTGCTTAGTGTTATTGAGTAAAACATGTTTGGATTCCCAGGTGGGCATCAGACAACCAACTCACAGGAACGATACCTAACTTCATAGGGAATTGGACACAACTTAATTCTCTGTAAGATAATATCATGAGATGCATTACTGGTTTAACTCTATATTTCTTTCCCATTTTTTGCATAATTGAAGAACATTAAGGATAATAAGCATGTTTCCTCACCATATACATCTTATGGCATTCTATACCTTCAGGTATTTTTTGTATACATTAGTTATCAGTTTCCACTCACTTAATAATCATCTAACTTTCAAATGTTTTTGTAGGAGGTTTCAAGGGAACTCTTTCAATGGCTCAATACCTTTTACATTCTCTAATTTAACCTTGTTGAATGATTTGTAAGTGTTATAGTCTTTTACTTATTTTCACTTTATACACACACACACACACACACACACACACACACACAAAGATGATCTCTTCACCATGGAGAATATCTTTACTTTAAAATCTGCTCCTTTTGGCATTTGTAGCCATATAAAATAGAATCCAAATTCTAAATAATGACTGTCCATTTACCATTAACTTGAACTCGACATTTGGTTTGGTTAGAAGTTTTAAAAAAAACTGATTTTTTTGTGATGGAGATCTCCATGGTGAGAAAACCGTCTTTAACGGAAACGAAACCTTAACTTATCTCTATGCCCCCCATCCCCTCCCCTCTTGAGCATGTGTTTTGTATGCCAAAAATGGCGTGTCAACATATCTAGACTTGTAATGTAGAAATATTGTGGCACCCAAAAACATGATATGGTGCAACATGGATTTGAAGCACAAACTTTTAAGAACTCCAAAAAAAAAGATATATTTTCACTGTTGGATTTTGATTTTAAATTTTGGGGTTTAGTAGCCATGCATTTTTCAAAGCCGATGATCAAGAAAAAAGATTTTAAAAAAAATAATCCTAATCTAGACCATCGACTCTAGAGGGATGAGGTATCATCTGGGCCAACAAGGTAGTCAATGTGGCCCAAATGAGGACCTCAACCCGAGGTTCTACATGGTCATTATGAAGTATAGAACTTTGATGTAAAATTTATTTCACTGACTATATACAATCTTATAGGCGAATAAGCGACTTATCCAATGGGAGCTCCTCACTAGCATTTATTAGGGACATGAAGGTTCTCGTAACCTTGTAAGTGAACATGGTTTTGATCAATATAGTATTTACTAATTTATATGTTTATTTTTTCTTTTATTTGCCTTTGCATCTCAAAATTTTCTAATGATAAGATGTGCATGTTTTGTAGGATCTTGAGGAATAACAATATATCTGGTACTATTCCATCCAATATTGGAGAGTTCCAACGTTTGGCGCATCTGTAAGATATTTTTCTTAGTCATCGATTATTTCTTACCTGTATTTTTTTGCTTACTCGCTTGATTGTTCTACTTTTATAGGGATTTGAGCTTCAATGATCTAACTGGAGACCTTCCTGAGTCTCTCTTCAATTTGAGCTCACTGTCTTATTTGTAAGGAAAACCTATTTTGCCGAACTCTTTCATATCTTTTCGAAGTTCATACATTTTCTTCTTAATTAATTTGTGCTGCTATACTTCCCCCATGTACAGGTTTCTTGGAAATAATCGATTATCTGGCAATTTGCCTCCCCGGAAAATTCAGTCACTTAGCAATATGTATGTTCTTTTGACTTATGTTCGATCTACTTTTGTTAAATCTATTCATTATTGCTTTTTATCTCTGTAAATTTAACATATCTTGCTATTATCATTTTTTTTCTTATTCTATGTTTTGTGAGTAGATCTGGATCATGAAAATGTATGACAAAATAAGATCATGGTTTCAAAACTTGGTTTGACATCTTGCCTTGTCCATGGACGAGTCCGAGTTGTATCGTACAACACAACTCGTCTCGGACGAGGTGAACCCTTTAACTCGGTTAATAATGATTTATTCATATATATTTAAATGAAAATAATTATAATTTTTTTAATAAAATAAAGAAGATTTTGTCCTAAAATAATGTTTTATGTATATAAAAAATATCTAAATTCTAAAAAAGTAAATTATTTTAATCAAAATATACACAATCTCAGTTGACTCAGTCAAGTTTTACAGACTCGGCTAAGATTTACAAATATTGTCCAAGTCATCTCGTTTATCTTGTGAGATGATGAGAAGACGCAATGTATATCCATTTTGTTGCTTAATGATATCGAGATTAATGAATCCTTTTTCATTATGTCAACCCAATAATTTGAAAAAGGCATTAGATGATGGTGATGGGTCTGTTTCAGTCTTATGTCATCCCTATATTTGATTAATATCCTAAAATCGATTTAGTATATGCTTTTCTTTTTTCATCTTATATGGACATGAATAATCACACTCGATGATACATGGAAAATTATATCATAGAGTTGACAATAAATTGTGAAAAATTAGAAAAATGACAATGGATGTCACATCACACTTTTTTCTAGTGTCTAATTTAACTCAGATTGTTTTGTTAGTTTGGTGGAGTGACATTGATGATGGCTTATATGTTGTGACTACAGAGATTTGTCATACAATGGATTTTCGGGAAGCCTTCCTTCTTGGGTTATTGAACCAAATTTACAACTGTAAGTTTGAAGAAAATGAGTGCAATATTCATTGGTTGGATATTGGAATTATGACTTTTATCTTTTATAATGGCCATGATTTCCATGGCCATAGGTTGTCATTGTAGTGATATTACATTAACTTACAAAATTTTGTTTTGACATTATTTTCACTTAAGCTTTGAAATTGCATTCCATTCCTTCTCGGAATTTAGGGAAATTGGACTTACCATCCCTTAAAAAAAATTTAAACTCCATTGTATCTCTAGAAGTTGATTCCTACATGTATGTGAAAACAAATAGACCATTTGAACTAAAACCTGTAAACATTTTTTTTTATTTCGAGTGGTAGAGCAGATCAAAGTCGTACATGGGGTTTTGGGGTTTTCTACTATTTTCAAGGTATTGATGAATTTGTTTGTGTTTGTGTGTGTGTGGGGGGGGTTTGGGCCGTAAAAGCATTAGATCTATGAATCTGTGATGTAGTTTTATCATATTTGAGTTCACATTCAAGATTGTTTTGGGTAACATTTCTAAAATATTGAAACATCATTGAAGTTTGATGCGGCAGCCACATATTCTCAAAACAAAGTAATGCGACAACTTCTTACAATATCGGTTACAAGCATAATGCGACAATGATCCAATGCCGGATTAGGAACACATTCCTTACAAATTGAACAAAAATGCTCCTCCTAATTGTAAGAAACAAGAAATCAATCTAGCCTATTAAGCAATGGATTCTCTAGATTGTTTGACCAGGTAAAACTTTTACCACAAGGAAGTAAATCAATCAGAGAACTAGTAACAAACTTCCCATATTTGAGGTAAGGCTAGAGCCAACATTCTTCTTAATGGAGAACTAGATCACATTGAAGTCCCCTCCTAAGCATTGAGGAATGTCCCAATACATTTGACACCATCAAGCTCCTTCCAATGAAACCCACAAAAAATCTTCGCCAATGAGCTTGCATTGAAAACACTCCAACAAGCACATCTTCCACAACAATGAACTTATTATCATTTCCCCCACTGTGCCAATAATAGGACAATGCTACCAACCTTTATCCTTGCTTTCTTTTAGCGCTATAATTAATCGCTTATCAAAACTAGTTAGCTTCGTCTTTGAAGCACCACCTTATGTGGACGCATGTAAAGAATCATTGATTTGACTAGAGACCTTTTAGACCTATCACTCCTAACATTCCTAGAAAAGATCTTAATTGTCATTGTTATTCATGATAGAATGCCCAAACCTCCTTCCCAAACTGATCTCATTAAAAGCTCATTGATGTCTCTTTCCAAGTTTTGAACTCCTTTAATCAACATTTCCATTCATCTCGAATCCTCTTATCGTCGATATCCCACAAAAGTCTCAGGATGCTTAACCTCTGAGCCTCATTTTGAAGCATTGTTCCCCACATTCAATGCTGTCGACACGTCAACATTTTTCCATCCTTCCTGCATCGACGACATGAGTTTTACACAAATATTTTAGCAAAGCACAATCCGATCTCCTTGTTCCTCCCCAGGGCGATTCACCTTAGCATCATCCTCTTTCCTAGGGATAGACAATTCCTCAAACTGACTGGCCTTCAACTACTTTTGCTCCTACAACCTCAAACCCGGCCAATACCCATTAGCCGCCTCATTGTGCAAATGGAGAAAGCCTTTGTTGCCTACTTAGCGAGGCTTAAAAGCTTAATGAGGGGACTCTAGGACCGATCCTACTACCAAGAAAACCACCCCTGCTCCCGCTTATTTTGTCAAACCAACCTGGGGCCACTAGAAATGAACCCAACATACCCAAATATCCTAGAATGAACAAAAAAATTAATTAACATAAGCTTTGTTTAATATAAAACCTTTTTTTGATGGATTTTTTAATCGCAAACTAAATTTATATTTATTTTAAAACTTTGAAAAACAATTATGAAAATGCTACAATACATGTCTTCAATCTATTATAAGTATGTGAGCACATGCATTTAGTTGATTTTTTAATTACGTGAAATTATTAATATTTTACTAATTATAAATTTTTAAAAATAAGAAAATATATAAGTATGCATGTACATTATAGTTAGTAACCTATATAGTTCTGGAGGTGTCTGGATTAATTGATTTGCATATGCAGAGACTTTTGAAAGGTAAGATTAGGTTATGATAAAAGAAGGTTAGAAAAGAGAGTGAATTTTATGAGGCAGGTGTTGCTTATCAAGTGCAAGGTGCTCGAGAAACAAGGATTTATGAACAATTGTATTGTGTTTTTCAAGTAACATAATCATGCTCATCTTTGTGCATAATTCCCTCATTGTGTAACAACTAACAATTGTTATGGACATTCACTTTCACATTCCACATTGATATTTAGTTCCTTGATCTATAAGATTTAGGTGGTCTAGTAAGTTTGTCATACTTAGTTCAAAAGTCCCCAACTTATGATGTATCATCCACCAACCAAGTAGAGTTTGATCGCCGATTTGGGATAATTTCAACATTGGCGATGCCTACATTGGGTTTTATAGATGTTGTCTGCTTGTGCTTTTTTTCTTCTAAAGGTTGGTTGCTTTAGAATTTTTTATTGTCTATTGTTTGTTGGTGTTTTTGGGGAAAAAATGAAAATAGAAGGGTATTCGATGGAAAAGAGGAAGATATTCAAGCTATTGTTCTTACAAAAAATGCCTTATGTACAAATGGTTGAAGGCATCTAAAGAGTATAAAGGGACCTTCTTTGGGGATTTTACGTTTATATTAGATCTTTTTTTATGGAGGTGGGTGGAGTTTTGTTCACATCTTTGTGCTCTGGAGTGTCAATTTATTGTTTCTTTGAAGCCTTTTTAGATATTCTCGACTTCTTAGGATTGGCTTTTCCCTTTTCTTTTTATAAGTCAACTACTTATAAAGGAAAGCTAATGCTTCATTTCTCTATAATTATACAAAAGTTGTACTTTTTAGTATATGCTTATGTAAAATATATCTTCTAGGATAACCATAGCACTGAAATTGTGTTTCATATGTGGTTTTTATGTAGGAACTTGGTGGTGAATAACTTCACAATTGATAGTTCAAACAACAGGTACATTAGCTAGATGCCATAAAATACACATACTTTGGCCTTCTACAATGTTATCTATATCACCTGCTTTTAGCTGTTGCGATGCAATACCCAATGGGTGGCTCTCTAGTTGAGGAGTCACTATTTAGACAAAAGGAGGTGTTGCCACATGATTTAACAGGAGAAGATTCCAAAATTAATTTTCGTCTCATCTCCCCATGTGTTGGTGGTGTTAGGGTGGCTCCTTAGCTTATGAGATGCCCTTTTATGATGTTGCATTCCATTAGCATAGACAATGATATGTGCACCTTTCTCCAACTTGGGATGGTGAATAAGCAATATTTTTGAAATGATTTATTGGACAAAAGGTATTTTGTGATTCTGTTTCTTTTGGTAGATAAACACATGAAGTAAAGTTTTAAAGCAAAGTTTCTGGAATTACCACTCATAGATTTACCAACTTACTAAGTTGGTTCCTTCCATGTTCTCAAATACTTGCGTTAAAGTGTAGTAGAACATTGTTGGTCTTTAGCTTCACATTCCATATGGGTGTTTATTGTATTTTGATAACTTATGAGTATATTAAACTGTTTAATCATTTTCTATAATTTTAGTTATAATTTCCTCAGAATTTATGTTGTTTCCACAATATTTCCATAGTTCCTATGAAAATTATATTGATCTCCACAAATATTTCCATTTCCCTGTTGATAAAAAATGATGTCGAAATCAAAAGTTAATACTTTGTTCACATTTATGATATAATATATGAAAATCAACCCGTTGTTTGCTCTTCTACACAAAAGAATCTTGCCATTTACATATAAATAGGGTCAGGCTCAACAGCCAAAAACTCAGTGAGCCAAAACGAAGCCAAAGCTTTTTCTATATGGGTTAAAAGTCTCCTAAAGGGCTGATTTTTAGTGAGGATGATCTCTAAAGCAAGGAGATCATCATCACAAAATATAGCCCTAAATATATATATATATATATATATATATATATAGGGTAATGGTAACGTCCAATTCTTCATTGGAACGTGATAGCATTCTTCTATGTTTTACTTTTCAAATAATACCCTTAGTTCTTTTGTCTTTTAGTGAAAAAAAGGAATTTATTTTTGTTTTCTAGTCTCGAAAGGAAAAGGCTTTATTCTCAGTGAGAAACGGCATTTTCATGAATATTACAAAGCTTCATGAAGCTATGTACAAAGTTGGCATTGCACAATGAGGCTTTAAAGGGACTTCTTTTTAACTTTTTTAATTTATTTTTTAATTTAATTTAATTTAATTTTTTTATTATAATAATAATGGAAAAAAGCAAGGCATTGGAGGTTGGTAGCGTCCAATGCTTGCATAAGAAGTAGTATCACTCATACTTTTTTCTTACGCACCAAATGATTTGACTAGAGTCCACATGAGTCAATCGCTGATTTTTTTGGTGGAGGTGGATCTCATCATCATGGAGATCGGTCGCACAAAAATCTTCCTTGGCTCATCTCCAAGTGCAACCCACATGCCCATGTCAAAATAAACTATGTGATATATGTATGGAGAAGTGGATTCATGTGTTTCCAATACATGTAAGACGTGACAATTTAGGAGGGAAAAAAAGAGAGAAGCAAGAAATCTTTTTTCCTTTAAACATGTAGCCATTTTGCACTGAATCTTCATAGATGATGCGTGTACAACTTCATTACACCCTGGTTTCTTTTAATCAAGATACATTATTCTTTTGCATCCAGTGTTTTGTCTTCAGGATTGAATTGTCTTCAACGGAATTTTCCATGCAATCGGGGCAGTCCACGCTGTAAGTGATATTTTTCTTCTTTCCTTCCGCAGAGATTTTGAAAATATTGTTTTATATACTCAATCAGTGTTGGTCTAGATACACACCTTGATGTCATAAACATAACAATATTCAGAGATGTAGCAAGTAAATCTTGAATCTTGTTGATTTGCAGATTCTTCCTTTGCTGTCAAGTGTGGTGGGCCGCAGATTACGTTCAGATGGGATTGTGTTTCAGAGGGACAATGCCCCACTTGGCCCAGCTTCGTATTTTGTGAATGACGGAGACCAGTGGGCTGTTAGCAACACTGGAAGGTTTGCTGATAGCAACAATGCATCATATACCCGATCGCATCAATCTCAATTACCAAATACTTTAGACCCGGAGCTGTTCCAAACAGCAAGGATATCCCCGGGATCACTAAGATACTATGGCCTGGGACTTGAGAATGGAAATTACACTGTAGTCCTACACTTTGCGGAGATAGATTTCCCAAATTCTAATAGGTGGCAGAGTACTGGAAGGCGTGTTTTCGATATCTATCTTCAGGTTTGTGTTTTTGACATTTGTACCCAAATTTTGTGTCCCAAACATGGTGTCGGAACTCGGTTTGACGTCTCGTCACGTTCATGGACTCATCACAGTCAAGATAAACCGTTTAACTCGGTTTACAATATATATATATATATATATATGGTGGTTTTCGGCAACCAACATTAGGGAGCCAATTTTGTCCTATATGACTTAAAAGTTTTGGATTGACTGATTTTTTGTGAGGTTCATTTCTAGGGTGAGAAGCTCATCCTCATAAAAAATCAGCCCAATCTGAAACTTCCAAATCTGTCAAAAGTGGTTTACAAATTATCGGTAAAAAATTGATGGTCCACAATTCTAATCACTTTTGATGGGGTTATAAGGGTCAGATCAGGCTGATTTTTGGTGAGGATGATCTCCTCGTCATAGAGATCATCCTTACACAAAAATCAGCTCAATCCAAAACTTTTAAACCATATAGGACAAATTGTTGCTTGCCGAACCTGACCCCTATATATATATATATGAAAATTATTATAATTTTTTTTTATAAACTAAGGTAGATTAGAAGCTGTTTACTCATAAAATCATATTTTATTTAGATAATAATTATTTAAATTTAAATATGGGTCAGGTTCAAGGGCCATATGAGAAAACATATGTAAAAACAATGCAACATTTATAAAATTTTAAAATATGGGTTAGAAATTTCAGATTGAGCTGATTTTTTGTGAGGATGATCTCTATGATGGGAAGATCATCCGGAAAAAAAATCAGTCCAATCTGAAACTTTTAACCCCATTAAAAGTGATTTAGAATGTGGACCGTCGATTTTTTATCAATTTTTGTCACTAATTTGTAAATCACTTTTGATGGATTTAGAAGTTTCTGATTGAGCTGATTTTTTGTGAGGATGATCTTTTCATCATAGTGGCCATCCTTGTAAAAAAATCAGCTCAATCCAAAACCTCTAACCCTTATTTTGAAAAACCATTGTTTTTTCATATGTTTTTACATATGGCCCTTGAACCGCTCCCTTTAAATATATATATATATTGTTACAATATACAATCTCAATTGACTCGGACAAGATTTTCAAAATATCGTCTGAGTCATCTCGTTTGTCCCGCAAGATTCTTCAAACGTGAGACGCCATGTCCGTCCATCTTGCTCAAGGACGATACTAAAGATGACTCCAAGTCATCTCAGTACCAGACAAGATTTAAAACCATGGTCCCAAGGATCACAATTGATTTTGAGGTTTTCTACTTGTTAATGCTTAAGGGAAACTTGGAGCGAAAAGACTTTGACATACGTAAGGAAGCAGGCGGGACCTCTTTTACAGTTGTTCGAAAACAATTCACGGTTAATGTATCTGAGAACTTCCTTGAAATCCATCTATTTTGGGCTGGAAAAGGGACTTGTTGTATACCTGCTCAAGGTACATATGGACCTACCATTTCGGCCATCAGTGCTACTCCAGGTAATATGTTAGAAAAGATAAGAAAAATTACAAATTTTAAGCTGTAGAGTTGGTGATTCTTTGATGATATTAACCACTAAGTTCTTCAGATTTCACACCCTCCGTTAGGAATACCTTACCAAATACTACGAATAAGAAGAATAGAACAGGTTTGATTGTGGGGATTGTTGTTGCTGTTGGAGTTGTAAGCTTTGTTTCTATCTTTGTGGTATTTTCTTTAATTCGAAGAAGAAAGCGTCAAAGCAATGATGAAGATGAAGGTAACTCTAATATTCCTAAATAAGTAGTTGATAAAGTCTATGGGTGCTTGTGAAATCTATGCAATAAATACCTTTTTTTTTCTTTTAAATGTTACTGAGATTTTTGATAGTTACAAAATTTTCAATGTACAATGACAAAAAACACCTTTTCGTTTTTTCACTAAAAGAAAACAATGAAGGGATTTCAAGGGATTTTTTGGATAAAGATGCATAGCCATAACATACCATTCATTTTGAATTTGTAGAACTACTTGGAATAGCTTCTAGGCCAAATACTTTTACTTATGAAGAGTTGAGGTCTGCTACAGAAGACTTTATCCCTGGAAATAAGCTTGGAGAGGGAGGATTTGGACCTGTTTATAAAGTAAGTTTACTTTTCAATAAAGGAATACTATATAAGAAGCATAGAAGCACATATCGAAAACCCAAGAACACGATTAATTATTTGATTCAGTCGCACATTACACAGCACGAGTCAGTTATGCATGGATTGATACATTTTTTTGAGCTTTTATATTTTACTAGACACATTACAATATTATTCATTTAACTTTTTCGGTTGAATTGTGGAACTCTTTTAGGGAAAACTTCCTGACGGGAGAATTGTGGCTGTGAAGCAACTCTCGGTATCATCTCACCAAGGAAAAAGTCAGTTTGTAACAGAAATTGCTACCATATCAGCTGTGCAACACCGTAATCTTGTGAAATTGTATGGATGTTGTATCGAGGGAGATAAGCGACTCCTGGTTTATGAGTACTTGGAGAACAAGAGCCTTGATCAAGCACTCTTTGGTAAGACCCTTCATTGGAACTATAAACTTTTCTAAGATTCATAGTAACTTCTTTTCACATCAATGTAATTCTTAAAGGACACTTCGCTACATTTGGTATGCATGAACAGGAAAGAGTGGTTTACATCTTAATTGGGCAACTCGCTATGATATATGCTTGGGAACAGCGAGGGGTCTAGCTTATCTTCATGAGGAATCGAGGCCCCGAATCGTACATAGAGATGTCAAGGCCAGTAATATTCTTATCGACGCCGATCTCAATCCCAAAATTTCAGATTTTGGTTTGGCCAAGCTATACGATGACACGAAGACCCACATAAGCACTCGGGTTGCTGGGACAATGTAACTTTTTTCCGTTGCTTTACTTAAATTGTTTGTTTTATATTTCAAATTAATGACCAACTTCTTTTTATTATTGAAGTGGCTATTTAGCACCGGAGTATGCTATGCGCGGGCACCTAACAGAAAAGGCTGATGTATTTGGATTTGGGGTTGTTGCTCTTGAGGTTCTCTGTGGGAGGCCAAATTCTGACATGAGCTTGGACAAAGAGAAGATGTATCTTCTTGAATGGGTATGAAAAATAATACTAAAAGTCTCTGTATGATTGCGAGCGTAAGTTGGCGCAAAAATGATTTTCCCAGGAAAATGTGATTTTGGAAGTGCATGAATATGATTTGCATATATCGTTTTCCCTGAGAAAATGATTTTCTATTCAGTGGGGGAAAATCCTATTCTTATTCTTTCACGATTACCTCAATCTTCAAAACTAGAACTTACTCTCTTTTCTACATGTTCCCAAGTGCAATCAAACAACAGCAAAAATATGAAAAAGAAATCCATTTTCAAGGACTATTTCCCGGAAATTGATTTTTCTGAAAAAACAAAATCTATGCAATCAGTCCTTTCTTTTGAAATTTCATCCATGAAAAAATGGTCCCCTAACTAGTATTGTCATTTTGCTAAATTTCCCAGGCTTGGTATCTACATGAAAATAATCGTGCAATAGAATTGGTGGATCCAACATTATCTGAATTCAATGAAGAAGAAGCAAAGAAAATGTTAGGAGTATCACTTTTGTGCACGCAAGCATCACCAATGCTACGCCCATCAATGTCACGTGTGGTGGCCATGCTATCAGGAGATATCGAAGTAAGCACCGTCACATCGAAGCCTGGATACTTGACAGATTGGCAGTATAATGATTTAAATAGCTTCATGAGTGAAGATACTTCCAAAGCCTCAATTGAAAGAACTAGTAGCCAGCATGGCTCATTGTCAACTCCAAACCCTGTTGGTGACTATTCGCCAATGAATGGCTCTACCCAACCAATGCTCAATGAGATTATCGGGGATGGAAGATGAGGATGATTGTCTTTTGATCTGCCAATATGTAAGACCTTCATGAATTCCCATTTTTTTTTACATACATACCCCCCATTGTATATGTTTTATACACACAAACACGCAAAGGATAAGACTAGGTGCCTATTTTCATATATAATTTGTAGATGTGAATAAGCGTGTATAGAATGATTTTATATTTTTTATGAATGTGTATATGGATGCATAAGAGCCATGGTGGTGGTTATTTGAGATTGTAATTTTGTTTGATATTCGATGTTGGCATTGCAACAGATTGCTTCTCTGTTTGGCGGATCTTCTTGATCTCCATTGTTTTTTTCTTTGTTTTTGTTTTCCTTGACAAAATCTCTTACATCTATCAAAAAAAAGGAAAAAAATAAAATAAAAGATGGTCCAACAGATTGCGGTAGAAATGAATGTTATGATGATGTTCCAAGTATTTTATTATTGTTATTATTATGACTACTTCACTCTAAAAGGCGCATGTCTTTTTGTCTTGCGAATTTGACAAGACGAATGTGTCAGTGTGGAACAGAGGCCTTACATTGATTATGGATGACTCACTCTTGTAGCCCCGCTATCCTCAGGAATTCAAATAAAAGGATCTCTGAGGGAAATTCTAGAGCGAGATTGAAGTTTTCATGGGGATTTGTCTCAACCTATTCAATGGAAGTATGAATGGAAATCAAAATTATTACTGGGCATTAAGTACTTTCATAATAGCTGAAATTGAGAATGGAAATACTCTACCAAGGAGAATCGTTCTAGAAATTGACCCAACGGAGGTAATGCTATTGAATTGATTTGTCAGGTCCCAAAAGTCACAGTTGCCCAACCTTGCCCCGCATGGTCAAACAATTTAAATTCAAAGGGATCCAGCTCACTGCTTCCCCTATCATGGATGGATGGTCATGTTATATTAGTGGTTAGAGGGTACAATATTCTGATGATGCTAGGCTTCCACTCTTTATGTAGCTTGAAGAACTTTGACAATGGCAGATATTCAGTCTTACTGCCTAATTTGTGATCTTTGCGACCATGTCATAATCCAGACCTTGAGGCATGGAGATTTTCTCCTTAAATAAGACTACAAGACAAGCCAACGGAATATTAAGCACAAGTAAAACACGATTCTCCTTCAATTGTGGCTCTTTGTCTGGATGCCATCGTCACTCTATTTCATTTGCCTAATCGGTTATTTGTTTATTTACTTTCGCTGAATCATGTACCATACCATTCAACAGTATGTTTTGCTTGCACTTTTGATACTATTAGAGAAACCTGAGTTATGTGGTGCTAACCTATTAAGGCAATGTTGTGGACTACTTGTGAAGAACTGTTGTGAATTCCTTGCGACAGGTCTATTAGACCTTGTGAAGATTTACAACAACAGTAGAACTGATGTGGACTGCTTATAACAGGCCTATGGGACCTTGTGAAGGGTTGGGACAGTAGTAGGATTGCTTATGAGGGCTTGTGACACTTTACGATAGACTTGTGAAGGCTTGCGAAACTTTGCGACAAACTTGTTGATCTGCGACAACAGTAGAATTGTTATGGAATGCTTTGACAAGTCTGTGGGTGGAAAACTTTCCAACAAAGCTAAAATCCCTAGAATCTCAGAGAAGATCCATGGATTGGGTGCAATATTATTAGAATGGAAAGAGGTTGGATTAGAAACAAAGACCAAAGAGGGAAGAAGTCCAAAGCAAAAAAAGGAAACCCTAAAGGTATAAACATAAGGTAAAATTGTTCATAAAGAATGAATGGAATTTTAATTGATTGAAGGCATTATTTTTCTGGCTTAAACATCCGAGGCTCTTTGATAGGTAGCACATCGGTGCCCACAAAACTTCTTCTTGCAGGTTTGAACTAGTGGTGTTGTGAATCTTAAGGTGGTGGTGATGGTGGAGAAATGCCCCACAATCTCTATTGTAGATAAACTCAACTCCTTGTTTAATATCATCATCGTTCTTTGACCTAAACTAGGTGGCAAGATGAAAGGAAAAACAATTCATCATTTCCTGATTCAATTCATAGTAAGGCCTTTAGGATCAAGAGTGAAGATAGAAGGACCATCACTTTGGCATTCATGAATATTGTTATCTAGGGAACTAAGTTGCACGAGTCCCTGGTAAAATCGAGGCCAAAAACATTTGAAGACAGACTTGAAGGTTTAAAAGTAAATCAAAGAGTCGTATGAGAGTAACATTGAAATGTACATCGATTCTTACATTCTGAAGTGGTGGTGCACACATAACCATAGATTCTTTTCATTCGTATCTATAGTAAAAGCATCTATGGTTATGAGTGTACCACCACATCAAAATGTAAAATCGATGTACATTTTAATGTTACTTCAGTATTATCCTAAATCAAATTAGAGGATGTCCTTAGAAGTCAAGGTCATGGGCAACTCATTGCAAGTATAAAAGCTAGAAGGCCCTCAACTCCAAAAAATTGAAGAAGAATAACTTGAGGATGAAGAGGAGCCAGGATAGCAGATCTCATCTTGATTGGATCCAGAATCGCAACTTCAATTTATTTAAATACTCTTCGTATGAGGGTTGTGTATTCCTTCTGATAATTTGGATAGTGTAATGGAACTTGGAGACCAAGTTTTGGTGTTGTTCATATTGAAAATAAATTATATTAAAACAAAATCTTTTAACATTTACTACCCTTGTGTAGACACCCCATTTTTGCATTCGCCTGATTACTCAACTGGTCAACCTGATCGTAACGGTTCCCAATGATGGATGTTTATTCAAATGCTTTATTTTGTTACCAAATGTGTTTCAGAAATTCAGATGAGGTATCTCGAATTGACAAAACCTTAAAAATCACGCTAAGCTAGGAAAATATGACCCCAGAAACATAGAAATCATCATCTTACAGACCAAAAAGAAGCTTCACTATAAAAATCACTAAAAATGACCAAATTACCAAAATACCTCTAACATCAAAACAATCCTAAAGCCTACGTTATGCTTAGGAAAGCTTATTCAAACACATAAAATAACAAATCGAAACTAATAAATCATTTCGTCAATTTTCACAGAATTTGATAAAATTACAAAAATGCCCCTTATAAAATTCACTACCATTTCATACAAAAAATTTCATAAAGGAAAAAAACCAACATTTCCATTGAATTCCTTATGAAAAATTGATTCCAAAACATCTTGGAACATTGAAAAATGACTTAAAATGCAAAAAATCTTCTCCAAGGGCAAAACGATAATTTTATAATTTTAATAATTAAAATTTTTGAAATTAATAAATAAACCATTAAATAATGTAAAGTGAAAAATTAATAAAATTAATTTAAAATTTTGAACTAAAAAATTGATCAATCAGGCTTTCGGGCAAAATTGTTGATGGTTGCCAAGATATTTATTCAAGGACCCCTCCATCTGGGGGCCCAAAGAATTAAAGATATGATAAAAGGGGGTTCTCCAAAAATTAAAATCAATCAAGTAAGACTAAAGTCAAGATATTAAAGGTCAACCAAGAAAGACTAAAGTCAAAGTATTAAAGTCAATCTCATAAGACTAAAGTCAAAACTCTAATTTAAAACCCTAATGACTAAGTCAATCTCATAAGACCAAAGTCAAAACCCTAATCAAAACCCTAAAAGAAATCATAATCAAACCCTAATTCTTTTAAAAAACTTTATAAATAGGAGCCTCCACACCTTATTTTCGTTTCAAAGAAAAAATCCTAGAAAAAGTAGGTCAAGAAGCCTCTACAACCTTGTTAAAACCTTAATTTTGAAGTCCCAATTCCTTACTTAACACCCATACTTCGATTTTAGCCTGAAAAACACCTAGAAACCCTTCAAAAACACCCCAAAATCGATAATAAAATTCGAAGAATCCAAATCTAAGGAAGAGATACCTTACCTTGGAGATCCAAAATCAGATCTGGAGACAGAATGAAGAAGGAGTACGGTACAAGGAGCAGTTTTATCAAATCTGAGGGAATAAAACCGTTGCGTTCGAAGGTAAAATCTATTTTATTTTTTTTATCTAGGTTTTTGTTAGCAATGTAGTCTTATTTAGGATAAGTAGAGACCGGCATTGACCGGGTGGGGTAGGTGCCTAACGCCTTCCAACCTCGTAATGTGATTCCCGGATTCAGTTTTTTCTTTAGTAGATTAGTTTCTTTATCCGTTTAGAGTCAGTATTCGGTTCCTAGACCGTAATAACTAGGTGGCGACTCTCAAACCTCAAGGGTCAAAAGCGGATCCGCGCATCCCGCAGATCGAGGACGCTTTCACCTTGCAACCACCAACATTGTGTTAATAATAGAACAATTAAAAAATGATGATAATCATATTTTGTTTTGTTTTAATTAGGTGAGAGATTTCATTAAGCAAAAAAAAAAAATGAAGAACAAACCATGGAGGTGAAAAAGATCTACCTATCCGAGAAACAATCTATTGGACTGCCAAAGTACAATAATCAAGCAAATCTACCATCCCAAATAACACAATCATAGTGCTTCTACATCAATAAATATTCATAAAGAAATAAATGTAAATCAGTTTACATTATTTATTGACATCTATGAATAATTTATGTGAAATACACGTACCTAGACTTGTCCTTTGTATTGGAAATAATGTATTTTCTTTAGTACTTATTTTAATTCTATGTAAGGGCATTTATGTCTATTTAGTTTTTTTGTTTTATATATATATCAAGCTCTCGTTAATGAGATTTGAGAATTACCTTCTACAATTCTTTTTGGTATTAGAGCCTTCAGAGGCTCTATCATCCTCTCCCTTTGGGTCCACCTTCCCCCCCCCCCCCCTTCATTTTTTTTCTTCTCCTCTCTTCTCTATTCTTTTCTCCACGTTATAAGTTCCTATTTGGCATTTCAACAGCAACTAGGATTACATTTTTAGGCCCTGTGACAGTAGCTAGGGTTGAGTGGAGGACTAACAGCAGTAGCTGTGTTGTTTCTAGGCTGTGTAAACCCTGTGGTAGAGACTACAGGAAACCACTTTGAGTGGTGTTCAACCCTGCAACAGTAGCTATGCTATTTCTGGGCTATGTAAACCCTGCGGCAGAGTCTACAATAAAACTCTTTGAGTGATGTTCAATCTTGCAACAACAACCACATGTGTTGCACCCTGTAATAGTAGCTACAATGAGATTCTAAGTTGTGTTCAACCCTGCGACAACCACCACATAGTAAAATTTTTAAGGTTCCTTGAGTTGTGCTACAATGCAACCCTCTCATTCTCTCGACTACAATGAGTTTGTTTGTTTTTGGCCTTCTAATATAAATTTCCTTTCAAGACAAATCTACTCCTTTCTTGTTTGTTCTCGTAAGCATGACATCATACCAAGAAAACAAAGATATCAACACTAGTCTTGGGGAAAATTCCTCTTCCCAACGTATTACTAATGCCCTATTTGATGGTCAAAAATTTCAATCCTAGTCTCGATCTATTAAACTTTATTTGGGTAGTAGAAAGAAATTTGGATGGCTTTTGAGCACCATCACTAAGTCACCCCTCATTGATCCTAAAATTAAACAAAAAGAGATCGATAACTACACCATTCTTGGATTATTTTTCAATTTTATGGAGCAGTGCAAATACACAGTAGATCTCCTTCAGGATACTAGTATGTTTGGTTGTCGTCCTGTCTCCTCCCCTATGGATCAGAATCATCGTCTTCATGTCGAAACTTGTAATTTATTCTTGATCTTTCTTCTTATTAGAAACTTGTAGGTCACCTGATTTATCTGACTAACACAAAACCAGATTTGACCTTTGCAGTTGGTGTGGTCAGTCAGTTCACGCATACGCTACATACTTCTCATCTTGATGCAGTTTATCGTATTCTTCGGTACTTGAAGTCTTGTCTTGATCTTGGACTTTTCTACTCTTCCACTACCCAACAACATTTGTCCTGCTTCACTGATATGGATTATGTTGGTTCTGGGTTCTATACCTTCTATGGTAGTAACCTGATCTCATGGAAAAGTAAGAAATAATGTGTGATTTCCTGTTCTTCTACTGAAGCTGAGTATCGTGTTATGGCCTTGGGCACTTGCGAACTTATTTGGATTAGATCTTTGCTATTGGAGCTAGGTTTTTCGGTCTTTAACCCTTCTACTTTGTTTTGGGATAACAAGGTTGCCATCATGTTTGTTTCTAATTCAGTCCTTTATGAGAGAACCAAGCATATAGAGGTTGATGTTCACTTTCTTAGGGAGAAAGTTCGCTCTGGTACTTTACAGACAGTCTAGTCTTTGTATCTTCTTCAAAATAACTTGTTGATATGCATACGAAGTCTGTTGGTCCTTTTGTTACTTACTCTCATCTTGTCAAGTTGGGTTTAGCTGATATATTTTCTCTAGCTTGAAAGGGAGTATTGAAAATAATGTAGTTTCTTTAGCACTTATTTTAATTCTATGTAAGGGCATTTATGTCTATTCACACTATGTAAAAACATTTATGTCTATGTACTTTTTATGTTTTATATATATATATATATATCAAACTCTCACTAATGAGACTTAGGAATTACCTTATACAATTCTTCTCTTTGTGTGTATACAATATGTATAATGAGGAACAAATGAAAGAATTTATGAAAATTTCAGTACAACATAATTTGATAGATGAAAAGACATTCATACTCATTGTCCATCCCCAATAATCTCATGGAGCATTGGTTCAGTTTGCATTGGTGAATAATCTTCGACGACTAGGTTAGGCGAATAGTCTCTAATTGCTAAGTTTGGAGTCAACGATGAGCTATGCTGACTACTAGTTTTTTCTCTTGAGGTTCCGCGAGTATATTGACTTGAAGAGCTACTTAAATCATTAAACTGCCAATCTATCAACTATCCAGGCCTTGATATGTCGGTGCTTACTTACATATCTTCGGACAACATGGCCACCACACATCATATTGATGGGCATAGCATTGGTGACGCTTGTGTGCACAAAAGTGATACTCCTAGCACTCTCTGTAGACACCCAAATTTGATTGGACCCTCGAAGTAAAATGCCCCAAAAATTAGAATGGGCCCCAAGGCCCAAACTTTCAAAATCAAATTTATTTTGTCATTTTGTTTCAATAGATAGCCCAAGCCCAACCCACCACGTGGCCCATGGACCCAAACTCCTCACCAACCTTCTACACTGCTCAACCCAATCCATCACCAAAGCCCATTCAACTCAACCCCAAATTGATCCCTACCCAATCCATCACCTAAGTCCAATCATTCCTCAACCCAACACTATACCTACCAATTCCATCACCTAAGCTCATTCAACTCAACCCCAAATCCATCCCTGTTCAACCCTTCACCTAAGCCCAATTATTTCTGAACCCAACAACACCTAAGTCCATTCCTCAACCCAAGTCAAACATCACAACCAATCAACATGATCATTAAAGGTGGAATACATATCACCACCTCAACTTACCTCCCTCATCCAACAACCTACCTCATCATCCTTTTTCTAAAAAATCATCCACCCCATCACCTTTTTTTCTAAAAAATCACATCAATCGAACACCCTCCCCTAACCTACCATCATTATTCCCTACAAACCCATGCCTCCCCATAACTTACCACCATCATTCCCTACAAACCCATACCTCCCCCTAACCTACCATTATCATTCCCTATAAACCCATACCCCTTCTCTCAAATCAAATACTCATTCTCTCCAATCAACTCATCTAAACCTCAAATTTCCACACATTTTGACACATGTCACTATCTCCCTCACCTTCCCAAAACCTAATCAATCACCCTTTTACACCTTTTATTCTCCTAAGTCAAATACCACTCCCCTTTCACCTCACCAAATTCTCAACCAATCAACCACCTTCTTACAATCTCATTCTCTTAACCAAATACCACTCATTCCCTTTTACCTAACACTCAACCAAAATGGGTTGAAAGATCCAACTCATTTGAGTTATAAATAACCCATTTAACCCTCTTATACAAATGTCCCTCCACCACCCTCAATTTACAAATACCTTCTTTCTTAATCCTTAAATCATTCTACTCTATTTCATTTTTTCACTCAATTCTACCCCTAAAAATACTCTCCAAATCCTATAAAACTCCTTTCAATCTCAATTCACACCACCTAATAAAAAAACTAAGAAACATACTCTTTCACTCTCAACCCTTTACTCTCAACTCACTACTAAACCCCCAACTCCCAACTCACTACTAATTCAAGTGTCAGCTTTTCTCAATCTTCTATTTTCCATTGAAGAAAATTCAAGGAAGACTCATCACCTTGAAGGTTAAAAGAAGATCAAGGTGGGTTTTGGACAAAGAACACCTTCCTTCTCTCCCCTCCAACTCTTCCTCCTCTACTTCTCCCCTTTCTTTACACCTATACACACATTACTAAAAGTTCGAACCATTAAAGGGCCCTTTTTTCAATAAGGGTGCCCGCAACACTTTAAGCCAACATTAAAGTCCTTTGGGGGTACAAATCGAATTTATCCGACTTTCTTTTTTTTTCTTTCAAAACTGATCGAATCCGAGGTTACCATCAATGGTGGAGGGAGTAGGATGCCTAACACCTTCCTTATTTCCTAATATCGATCCCCTTACCTAGATCAAAAGTTGGACTAACATACCTTATCCGTACGAGAGTCACTAAATGCCAAATAACATACTTTTCAAAAATGTAACTTGGGTAACCATTCACACCCTTTTGCAAAAAGAATGGTGGCGATTCCAAACCACCCCACAAAGTGGTTGAGATATTCAAAAATTAAAATTTTAGTGTCCAGAGCTTGGCAACTCCACTGGATAGCACACTAGCGGGTTTGGCACTCTTTTTTGATTAGATCATTGTTTAAAAAAATGTTTCCATTTGTTTGCATTTGTGCTTATCTTCTAACATCTGTTATATCTTTTTTTTAATTATCACTGGGGAATGCTTGTAATATTTACTTATTTCATGCTTTGTATTTTTTTTGTTAGATAAATGATGTATGGATGGATACACTTTTCAAAAAAAAAAAAATGCATGTGCATACGCGTTTCACATCCCAATGCACAAACCACTCCCTTCCTTATTATTATCTTAGCCCCGGATGCCGGTATTCTCAAGCCCTTGAAATCGTTATTTCGGATGGCGGGCAAGAAAACATTCACCCCATTCACCAACCTAAGACATGGACACTACGATGTACATCAAGATTTGAAGAATTGGTATTCGAAAAACTACTTATAAACCCGCATACATTGTAGCGTGATTAATAGGCTTATGACACTAAGATCTTCAAAATCAAATGTGTATCTATCCCATGTTCATATGTTGTAATTTTAATTTTAGCCCATAACAGCAAGTTGTATAGATTTTAGGTCATTTTTTCTTAGTTTTTCTTTGTATATCCCCCTAGGTAAAAGGGGAAATTAATTTTTCCTTTATGTTTGTATCATTAAAAAAAAATTTTGGCCAAACCAAAAACCAGAGGTAATGTGCCCAAAATTTTTTTTTTTTTTGAAAATTATGGTTATAGTCCGTTTTTAGAGCATGGACCAGTATAAAAGTACTCGATCCGTGCATTAAAAATGGATCCTAAAAAAAATATTTTTTACTCATTTCGTCCCTTACATCAGTCCAGACAACTTTTCTCTTAAGACTTTATTTTTATTTTGGGTTTTAAGACTTAAAAATGATCAAATGAACCATTTTTATCGTTAAACTTAGAGCCTATCACTTGCCACTTTTTGTTTGATCCAAATAGAAGTTGCCTACACTTCACCAATCAAAATTGATTTACCAACGTAATGCATTATCAAACTCACTGTCATTCATTATCGAAGATCAATCCAAATTGAGTTCATAGCCCGAATCCAATTCAAAATGGGTCCACGACCCATATCCATTTCAAAACAGGTCCACGACCCATATCTACTTCCAAATGGGTTCACGACCCATATCCACTTTAAAAATGGGTCCATGACCCATATCTACTTCAAATGGGTCCACGACCCATATCCACTTCGAATATGTGTCTATGACCTGTATCCATATAGATTGGGTCCGTGACCTACATGCATTTCAAACTGGGTCCACAACCCAAATCCATTCAAACCATGATCCATACGTGATCCATCAATATCAACAATCAATCGAAATGAATACAATTATTTTCCAACAAATTAAGTTTGAAAAAAAAAGATCAAAAATAAAAAATAAAAAAATTTAAGTACCAATTGCAATTCTTGATTAAAGTCGGTGCCTAAGAACGATCTTGCCGTGTTGATACGAGGGGGATAGACTACGTCTATTCAAGGAAATGAAGTGATTTAAGATTGCCCTTGTGTGCCACATTTTCCTTGAGATCTAACTAGCTGATCTTGGTTTCAGAGAATTTGATTGGGTGCCTAACAAAAAAGATGTTTTTCCAACTCGACTTGTTTACAGCAATCTACTTTTACAAAATGTTATATCGATTTCGTGTTGATGCCAGCTCCGTATTGATGTAATCCTCTTTTTGAAAATATTTTACTAACTCCGTGTTGATGCCAACTTCGATTGATGTAATTCATTTTTCAAAATATTATTCCAATTTCGTGTCGATGCTAGTTCTGGTTGATGTAATTCTTTTTTCAATATGTTTTTCCAACTCCATGTTAATGCTAGCTCCCTGCTGATGCTAGCTTCGTGCCAATGTAATCGCCTTTTAATTATACTGACTCCGTGTTGATACCTGTAGACACCCCATTTTTTCACTTGCCTGATTAATCAACTAGTCAATCAAATCGTGACGATTTCCAATGATGGATGATTATTCCAATGCTATATCTGTTACTAGATATATTTCAGAAATTCAAATGAGATATGTTAAGCAAACAAAACTTAAGAAACCATGCTACACTAGGAAAATACGACCCAAAATGTAGAAATCACCATTTTTCAGACAAAAAGAAGTTTTACGATAAAAATCACTAAAAGTAACCAAATTACCAAAATACCCTAACATCAAAACATCCCTAGAGCTTACATTACGCTTAAGAAAATCCATTTGAACATATAAAACAACAAAATGAAATCAAATAAACCATTCCGCCAATTTTCACCAAATTCGATAAAATTACAGAAATACCCCTCATAAGGGTTCACAATCATTTCACGTCAAATTTTCATAAGTGACAAATCGATAATCCTATCGAATTTTTTATGAAAAATCGATTCCAAAACATCCAGGAACATGGAAAAATGACTTGAAACGCAAAAGTTCTCTTTGGGGGCAAAATGATAATTTTTTAATTTTAAAAATTTTTAATTTCAAAATTAATAAATAAAATATTAATTAACGTATATTGAAACCTTAATAAAATTGATTTAAAAATCTGAACTAAGAAAATTAATCAATCAAGCCCTCAGGCAAAATTATTGATAGTTGCCCACTTATTCAAGTGGAGCCTCTAATATTTATTAAAAGACCTTTCCATCTGGGGGTCCAAATAATTAGAGATATAATTAGGGGGTTCTCCACAAGACTTAAAAATATATTCTTTTACTGTACGTAAGATTAAAAATCCTAATTTCAAAAAAACAAGTCAATCACATAAGACTTAAGTTAAAACTCTAATTAAAATCCTAATCTAAAGAAACTTAGTTGATCAAATAAGACTTAAGTCAAAACCCTAATTACCTCATCTAAAAGGAAACCTAGTCAAACTTAATTCTTCCAAAAAACTATATAAATATAGAGCCTCCACAACCTAATTTCGTAGGTCAAAATAAACCTTATAAAAAGTAGGTCAAAAATACTCCCTAGCCTTCTCTCAACCCTAATTTTGAAGTCCCAACTTTTGCTCAAAAAATATCCAAAAATCCTTTAAAAATACCTAGAAATCTATCAAAATATTATGAAATACTTAAATATAAGAAGAAAACACCTCAACTTGGAGATTTGAAGCAGATCCAGTAACGGAGAAAAATCAATGAATCTTATACGAAGAGTCTCTCCACCAGCTCTGAGGGAACAAATCGTTGCGATCATCTAGGTATACTTTTTACTTTTTTTATTTATTTGTTCTAGGTCCTTTTTTGTAATGTAATACTTTTTTGGAAATAGTAAAGACCGACGTTTGTTGGATGGGGTTGGTGCTTAACACCTTCCAACCCCATAACGTGATCCCAGACCATAGTTTCATTTTATTCGTAAATTAATTATTTTATTTGTCAGAGTCAATATTTGGTTCTTGAACCATAATAACTAGGTGGCGACTCCCAAACCTCAAAAATCAAAAGTGGATCTGCACACCCCGCAGATAGAGGACGCTTTCAGTGGCGACTTCACTAGAGATTATTGATGATCAGACTTAAAAAGTCCCAAGTATGGTAAGAATTGCCAAAATGACCTAGTTATTTTATTTTATTTTTAATTATTTGTTTCTTTGTTTATTTTTATGTTTTATCATTTTTTATTCAATTATTGATTACTTGTCTGAATGGTAAATATTTTGTTTTGGCACATTTTTTTATAGTTCAATCTAGGGTCACTCGGAATGACCTTGAATAATGTAGAATTTCAAGAGGATAATGATATGAAATAATGATTGTTGACCCATTTTTTTTATCTAGTTTATTTTATATTTTTGGGTTGTATTATCTTCTCTTGGCATTATTTGGATTGATTTTGGGTATGTTATTTTGGAGTATCACTTTTTATGATTCAATCTAGGGTCATTTTAGGATGACTCTAAACAATAAAATATTCAAATTGACATATGAATCGAGGATGAAATGATGGTGGTTGGGGTGAGAGTCATGAAATTTTATTTTTGTTTTAGAAAATTTTTGGATAAATTTTTTTAGCACTTTACTATGTATGGGTGATAAGTTGTGAAAATCAATTATTTGTGAGTGATGTACTAAGAAATAAAAAAAATTACTTTTTTTTAATGTTGTTCGTGATGAGGAGAGAATTCCAAGAAAAAAATTTCAAAAAAAATTAAAATTTTATTTTTCTGTGTGGTATGCCGTTAGTAGAAAATAATTTTTTATTTTTCATCTTCTCCTCAAATAAATTATTTGTGAATGATGCGCTAAGAAACAATTTTTTTTAATATTATTCGTGATGCAGAGAGGATTCCAATAAAAAATTATAAAAAAAAAATATTTTTATGCATGGTGTACTGTTAGTAGAAAACGATTTTTTATTTTTCATCTTCTTCTCAAATAAATTATTTCTAAGTGATGCGCTAAGAAATAAAAAAATTATTTTTTTAAAATGTTGTTCGTGATGAGGAGAGGATTCCAATAAAAAATCATATAAAAAAAATATTTTTATGCATGGTGTGCCATTAATAGAAAATAATTTTTTATTTTCATCTTCTTCTCAAATAAATTATTTGTGAGTGATGCGCTAAGAAAGAAAAAAATTACTTTATTTTAATGTTGTTCGTGATGAAGAAAGGATTTCAATAAAAAATCGTAAAAAAGTAAAAAATAAAAAAAAATTATTTTTATGCGTGGTGTGACATTGGAAGAAAACGATTTTTTATTTTTCATCTTCTTCTCAAATAAATTATTTCTGAGTGATGTGCTAAGAAACAAAAAAATTATTTTTTTGAATATTGTTCGTGATGAGGAAAAGATTCCAATAAAAAATCACAAAAAATAAAAAATAAATAAATAAATTTATTTTAAAAAAAAAGTCATCACCTCTTATCTTAATGATTATCATCCTATCCTCGATTCAATATTTGTTAAAATCTCAATTTATTTTGGATCTTCCAAAGTAACCTTTGTTTGGACCACAAAAAAAAAATCCTTTTGATTTTTGTGCCTATTTCAATATTAGATCTGATCGATTATTCTGTGTTATATTCATTAATTGATATGCCATGATCTTAATTGATATACGTATGAGATGTGCAGGTCTTGAGATTAACGTTGTGGATTTTGAATGTTTGGTTAATATCATGTGATATTCTATGTTGTAATGATATGATCATGCCCATGGGCCCATTTATTTGGAAAACGCCCCGGGCACATCCCACCTTATTTTGCACACACCACTACCACGTTTTTTTTTATATTGCATTGCACGCTTACATTTCCCTTCTAGCCAACGTGTCACTAGTGTGTAGCTCCGTTTCCTCGAAGATGCGATGTCATTTATGAAAATCACAACTCCAGTTACGTACCTTAGGGTATATAAAACTGAGGTATCATTACCGTTTGATCAGGTGACACTAAAAGGTATATCGATGCACCTATGCTGGGGTGACTTGAGCCTTTTGTCTTATTGTAAGCCGCACAGTCACATGTCCCGATCGCCAATCTTGGACTCGTACCTATATGATATATCAAAGTTAATCTAAGTTCACCAACTGTAATTCTTGGTTAAAATTAGTGCCTAAGCGAGATCTTGCCCTACTGTACCCTACTATACGAGGGGGATAGACAACGTCTATTCTAAACGAGAGGTATTTAAATAGGTTATTGCTCAGCACCGTGTGCCACCTCTCAACTGGGGATTAAATTGATTATTTTTGACTTCAGAGATTTGATTGGAGTCTTAAATTATCACCTATACGGTATATCAAACCAAGTCACCACGTACCGTCTAATTAAGTACGCTCAAGAGGTATATAGGATCACTTAGGCAAGGATGGCTGGATAAATTACATTGCACGTAATAAACCTAGAGTTTAAAATCCTTCCTATAGGTCACGACCCGAATTGACTATGGGTATTCCTAGGTTGCTCTAATCAATCCAACCAATAAGTAAGTGGGCGGACCGATCCAAATCGTTCAAACTGGACCCACAATATTGATTAGACCCAATGTGTGAAATGTAAATCAATTGGTCCAATCAACAAATGGATCAAACTGATTAACACCAAACCAGTTGGACCAATTGGTTTTACTTTAAAAAATTCAAACTATTTTATACAAAAAAGATTCGATCTTAGGGTCAAATTAATTTGTCTGATCAAAGGTTTTATCCCAATCAGGGGTAAACCCATGACTAACCTTTCTCAGATTCTTGGTCCTTATAGACTTATAGTGCAATTGGATTTAATGTTTCCCACCGGACTTAGGCTAACATCAAAATTTTAATCATGTGGTTAAGAATCAAACCTTCAGAATCAATGATTAATTTTGGTGTACTTTCACTGAGGTGATAATTGGTCCCAAACGTTCTAAACCTCCATCTATAGCCCTTTGGGTCCGTAAAAAAAGTCGTCTTTACAGAGTATCATTTCCAAGTAGTCAGTCTTTGCCACAAGAAAAAATAAGTACCATGGATGAAACAGCATTCCATCAGATTTTAGAGTTTTTTCAAGAACAAATTATCACTTCTGTCCAGATACAAATTGAAGCCTTCAAGACTGAAATGAAAAAAGATAAAGCTATACAACCTCAGGATGTGTTTGACCTCGTCGAAAACCAAGAAGATGATCAATTACACGTCGACCTTATTTTAGATCATCGAATAACTCAAGTTGAAACTGTTTTAAAGAATATCAAAGACCTCGCTGACTTTGCTCTTGGATTAGGGGTAATGACGTTATTTCCCATAGTCCGTCTACTAGAGAAGTTCACAATACCAGATATGAAGTAGTTTGATGGGATTGGATGCCCTAAGACTCACTTAAAAATATATGTCGGCATCATGCAATCTTATGGTTTGAGTGAAGAACAGATGGCATAAATTTTTCAAAGAACCCTTACAGGTCCTGCCCTATGTTGGCTAATGTCATTAAATTCATCTCGGATAAGAACATGGCACGAATTGATGAAGGAGTTTATTGGTCGGTATTCATTCAACATGGATATTGAACTCACAAGAAGATATCTAGAAACTATTAAATAAAAGCCCGGAAAAACTTTCACTGAGTTAATTGCAATGGAGAGCTAAAGCTACTCAATTGCGGGATCGACCTCAAGAGAAAGAACAAGTCAAGATCATCCTCATGAATCTCACTCTAAATTATTCCAAGTACTTGATGCCTCAGTACCTTCCCACTTTTCAATCCCTTTTTGAGACTGGAAATCAAATTGAGGATGCCTACTCTTTGGGATTTTTTCGTAACTCGTCTGAATTAACATCCAAATATTTCAAACTCAGTATCAATTCCTTACAAGTGGTCAACACCTCTTTCGTACTAGCTCCTCAAGCTACTCAGCCCTTACAAGCCAAGCCTAGGAGACAATTCGCCAATCTTGGAGTGTCCCTTAGTGTTGTCTGTAGACACCCCGATTTGAACGGGCTTACACTCGAAATGGCCCAAAAATACTGATTTTTCAATAGGATTCCCTAATGGACCTCAAAGGCCCAAATCACTAAAAAATGAATTTTTGATCGAACCGATGCCCCTAAGACCTCTTAATGATCTAGGAGGCCCACCAAAAGGACTCGGCCTACCTTATGTTCTCCCAAACTTCACCGCTCCACGCTTGCATCCAAAAAAATACCAAAAGCTCGATAAAATTCCCCAACGGGCCTAAAAGTCCGATTAGCCAACACGTGGCATTTTAAGCGATCTAATAATTTCTAAAAATCCTAAAAAGATAAAAAATGAAAAAATATGAGACTTGGGATGCCTACCCCGCCTCTACTTCCACCGCTTTGCCTCCAAATCCACAAACACCCTAATCCCATTCAAAGCCCATGAACCCTCAAATCTACAAAAGCCAATTTCCCACCTTACCCCTAACCTAAAATTGACCTCATATTACCTAAACCCTAAAGTGAACCCACCTTAAAAAATCCAACCCACAAACAACCTTATCCAAATCAAAATAGCCCACAACCCTCCTAAAACCAAAGCCCAATACACTAAAAGCCCACAAGATATTATCCAAATTCATTATCCAACCCACAACCCTAACCCATTAACCACTACCCACATTAATCAATCACCCTCTCAATATCAAAATATGCACATGTCATCACCACCCTTCACCTCCCTCATCTAATCACCTACCCCCATCACCATTCTCTAAACAATCCATCTAACCCACATCACTTCCCTCCAAAATCACCTCAACCCATACCGACCCTAACCTAACCTATCCCCATTTTCTAACTAACCACATCACAACCCATACCTAACACACCCTAACCTATCATCATTCTCTAACATCAACAACCACCCACATCACAACCCATATCTTCACCCATCATTTTCTTTAAAACACTCCAATGAAATCACCTCAACCCATACCACCCTCATCATCAACTAACCAACCCATACTCTTCTCTAATCAAACAACCACCATCAACCAATCAACCAATCCCATCACCTCACCCTCTCATCACATATGACACATGTCTTCATCCCCTTAACCCTCCCAAAAACCAATCTACCAACTTCTTATATAACCCATCTTCCTAAATCTACATACCTCACCCCTTCAACCAACCCAACACTCTTTCTCCAAAAAACCCTCTTACACCCCACTGCTTCCATCAACTATCACTCATCTCACCCTAGCAAACACTCTACCCAAATGGATTTGGATAGAATTCAAACCATTTGAATCAAAATCTTATCCATTTTCATTCTTTACAAACCTATCCCCAATCTCACTCCAAATTTCATACCCCCATCTTCTAAAAACTATGCCATTACCCATTCTCCCAACCCTAAACCCCATTATATCCCCAAACATCCTCCCAACACCTATAAATACCCCTCTCCTCCTTTCAAAAATGGTTACCAAGTTTCACCAAGTCTTACCTAAAAAAATATATATATATAATTTCAACTCATCTTTCTTCTACTCTACTACTCTCTCATACCACATTCTAAAAAATAATTTCACTCTCATACTTCACTGAGGATTCATGAGAACTTAAAAAGAAGAAGAAGAAGAAAAGAAGATCGAAGATACAAGGTGGGTTCAAAGTACACCCCTCTATTATCTCTATCTCTCCTCCTCCCTTTTCTAATATCCCCTTCTTCTTTTTTCAATTTGTTTTAAATAAATAATCCCTAAGACTTAGATCTACAAGGTTCATCTCCATCAATGAGATGATCCTATGATCGAGCCGAAACTAAATCCCTACTTAGGGAACAAATGCACGACACGTGACACTTCATTTTTCAAAATTTTTAAATCAAAATGATCGAGTTATTTGAAGTTGACGCCACGTGGTGAGGAGAAAAGGGTGTCTAACACCTTCCCTTTTCTCCAACTAAACCCGCTTACCCAAATCCCTAGGTTTGATCAATCCCTATCCATCGTGAGTCACTAAAATACCAAAAATGTCATTTTTTGAAAAATGAACATCGGGTGACCATTCACACCCACTTGCAATATGAATGGTGGCGACTCCAATTCATTGTAGATGTGACCGTCATAATGACAAAAATCACGTATCTACAGCTGGTGACTCCACTGGGGACATGGTGTAGACACCTTATTTTTGCACTCGCCTGATTAATCAACTCGTCAGCCCGATCGCAACAGTTCCCAATGATGGATGTTTATTCCAATGCTTTATTTTATTATCAGATATGTTTTAGAAATCCGGATGAGGTATCTCGAACTAACAATACTTAGAAACCACGCTACACTAGGAAAATACGACCCCAGGAACATAGAAATCATCATCTTGCAGACCAAAAAGAAGCTTCACGATAAAAATCACTAAAAATAACTAAATTACCAAAATATCCCTAACATCAAAACAACCCTAGAGCCTACATTACGCTTAGGAAAACGCATTCAAATACATAAAATAACAAATCGAAATCAAATAAATTATTTCGTTAATTTTCACAGAATTTGACAAAATTACGAATATACCCCTCATAAAATTCACGACCATTTCACACAAAAATTTCATAAATGACAAAAAGTACATTCTCATTGAATTCCTTACGAAAAACTGATTCCAAAATGTAGACACCTCGATTTGAACGGGCCCTCACTTGAAAGGGCCCAAAAATAGTAGGGTTTCAATAAGTTCGACCAACGGGCCTCAATGGCCCGAATCATCGAAAAATGATACTTTCGCCGAAACCCAAGCCACTAACACCTTTCGATGGGTTAGTAGGTCCACCAAAAGGGCTCGGCACACTCCCATCCACCCCGCTCCATGCAAAATATCGATTTTCCAACAAAAGGGGCCAACGGGCCCCTAAGGCCCAAAAACATCAAAGGTGGTGACTTCGGTCAAATCAATGTTCTTAAGACCACCCCAGGGTCTCGAGGACTCGCAAAAAGGGTGGTGACCCATCCTACAGTTGTTCAACGTCGTCGCTCCGCACTCGCGTGCAAAAACCGATAACGGGCCCAAAAGCCCGATTCGCCAACACGTGGCATTTTAATTAAATCAATGATTTCAAAATCAAAAAAATCAAAAAAATCAAAAGAAAAATAATATGAGACTTGGGATGCCTACCCCTTCATCCAACCTTCACCGTTCCATCTCCAAATCCGATATCCAATCCAAAACAACCCACAACCCTTCTAAACCCAAGCCCAATACATTAAAAGCCCATAAATCACTATCCATACCCCATTCACTATCCAACCCACCACCCAACCCATCAACCCTTACCCACATCAACCAATCAACCCCTCAACATCAAAAGATGACACTTGTCATCACCATCCTTCACCTCCCTCATCCAATCACCCACTCCCATCACCATGCTCTAAACAACTCATCTAAAATCACCTCAACCCATACCCTACCCTAACCTAACCTACCCCCATCCTCTAACATCAATAACCAACCATCCTTCACCCATACCCTAACCCATCACCATTATCTAACATCATCAACCACCCACATCATCACCCATACCTCTACCCATCATCTTCCTTAAAACACTCCAATAAAATCAACTCAACCCATACTTCCTTCATCATCAATCAACTAACCCATTTCTCTCTCTCTAATCAAACAACCCCCATCAACCAATCAACCAATCTCATCACCTCACCCCCTCATCATGATTGCCATATGGCATCATCTCCTTTCTCCTCCCAAAAACTAACTTAACAACCTCTTACACAACCCATTCTCCTAAATCTACACACACACACCAAGTTTCCATAAGAAAAAAATCTACTCTATCTACTCCTCCTCACTACTCTCTTATAACACACTCTAAGAGAAATAACTTGACTCAACTCACCAAAGACTAAAGAGAATTCAAAGAAGAAGAAGAAGAAGAAAAAGAAGAAGAAGGAATCCAAGAGTACAAGGTGGGAGCAATCAACACCCCCCCCCCCCTTTTTTTTCCTTTCTCTACCCTCTCCTCTTCCCTCTTCTATCTTCCCCCTCTTTTCATTTCACTTTAAATGAGTTGAGCATGAATGGACCTCAAGGCTTGGATCTACAAGGATCATCTCCATTGATGAGATGATCCTATGATCAAGCCAAAATTAAATCCTACTTAGGGAACAAATATACCCATGGGACACACCTTCCACTTTCTTTTAAAAATCAAAATGACCGAGTTATTTGAGGTTACCGCCACGTGGCGGGGAGAAAGGGGTGCCTAACACCTTCCCTTTTCTCCAACGGAGCCGCTTACCCGAACCTCTAGGTTTGATCAACCCTATCCGTTGCGAGTCACTAACGTCAAAAATGGCAATTTTTCGACAAGGCACACACCGGGTGACCATTCACACCCATTTCCAATCTGAATGGTGGCGACTCCAATATTTAGTAGTTGTGGTCGTCATGACGACGAAAACCACGTAGCTACACAAAACATCCTAGAACATTGAAAAACGACTTAAAACGTAAAAAATCCCTCTGAGGGCAAAATAGTAATTTTACAATTTTAATAATTAAAAATTTCAAAATTAATAAATAAATCATTAAAAAAATGTAAAGTGAAACATTAAAGTCAATCAAGTAAGACCAAAGTCAAGTAAGGCTAAAGTCAAAACATTAAAGTCAACCAAGAAAGACTAAAGTCAAAGTGTTAAAGTCAATCTCATAAGACTAAAGTCAAAACCCTAAATCAAAATACTAATCAAGTCAATCTCATAAGACTAAAAGTCAAAATCCTAAATCAAAACCCTAATGTAAATTAATCAAGTCAATCTCATAAGACTAAAAGTCAAAACCCTAAATTAAAACCCTAAAGAGTAAGTCCATCTCATGAGACTAAAGTCTAAACCCTAATTGAAACCCTAAATGAAACCCTAAAAGAAACCTTAATCAAATCCTAATGCTTCTAAGAAAATTTATAAAAAGGAGCCTCCATACCCTATTTTCGTATCAAAGAAAAAATCCTAGAAAAAGTAGGTGAAGAAGCCTCCACAACCTCCCCAAAATCCTAATTTTGGAGCCCCAACTCCTTACCTAACATCCCTACTTTGATTTTAGCCTAAAAAAACCTAGAAACCTTTCAAAAACACCCGAAAAATCCATAATAAATTCAAAGTATCCAGATCCAAGAAGGAGATACCTTACCTCGGAGATCAGAAATCAGATCCGGAGATAGAACAAAGCAAGGAGTACGGTACAAGGAGTAGTTTCACCAGATCTGAGGGAATAGAACCTTTGCGTATCGAAGGTAGCATTTTTCTATTTTTTTATCTAGGTTTTGGTCATTAGCAATGTAGTCTTACTTGGGATAAGTAGAGACCGGCATTGGCCGGGCGGGCTTGGTGCTTAACACCTTCCAACCCCGTAACATGATCCTCGGATTCAGATTTTCTGTAGTAGATTAGTTTTTTTTATAATCCATTTTAGAGTCAGTTTGGTTCCTAGACCATAATAACTAGGAGGCGACTCCCAAACCTCAAGGGTCAAAAGTGGATCCGCACACCCCGCGGATCGAGGGCGCTTTCATATGGTTCATCCCTTGTGACAACTCGGTCATTTAAAAAATAAATAATAATAAAACATAGATTTTTATTTACTAACATGGTTTGTTTATAGTTTCCTATGTTTCTTTTTTATTTTGTTTCACATGTCCATTGTAATATTTATTTATTTTTCATTGCTTGTATTATATATTTGTAAGGAGGTTGATGAAAAGAAATGAAAAAAAAAAATGGCACGTGCACTTGCGAGCATAACCTCACTTCTAAGCCACCCCACCCTCAATATACTTAGCCCCGATACTTAGTAGTTCCACGGCTTGAGATCGTTATTTCAAGTTTTGGGAATGAACACATCAAATCCGATCACCAACCAACGACATGTGTATTTTGGTATGCATCGAGGTTTGAAGATCGGGTAACCGTGACGCCACCCACTAGCCGCATGCATATGCCCAATTAGTCAATGCTAGGACACGAATCTTCAAAGTTACATCGGTCCCCCAAGCAAGGTTGTAATTGTACAAGTTGTTGTCGGGCCTCGAAGCCCAAATTGTAAGCCCAATGGGGTACCCCTAGTTCACTAGGTAAATGTCCCAATTTATTTTTAAACTCCCTTAGGTAAAAGGGAGTAGTGCACATAGCATCATCCAAAAAAAAAGAAAAAAAAGAGAAAAATAGTAAGCCAAAGACTCAAAAACAGGGGAGACATGGAAAACAGAATTTTTAGAAATTGGATTTCTTTATGTTCCGTGTCTATGGCATGGATAGACCAAAATGTACATCATCCGTGTTGGGAACACGATTGAGATAGAATATGCGTCATCCGTATTTGGAACACGATTGAAATAGTGAATGTCTCATCCGTGCCCAAAACACGGATAATAGAATGTAGACGCTATCCGTGCCATTAACACAAACCGGAGTGAACTCGACCCTACAGTATGAGCTCGACAGTCCATTGTTGAAGTACCCCCTTTACCATTGACCAAATATTGAAAGCATCCTTGTTGAAAAATCCTAAATTTAAAAAAAAAAAAAACTACGTGAAATGGATTTTCGTTAATCAATGTTTTCAACAAAGTACAAAAAAAAAGAAATATAGAATGAAGAAAAGAAAAGGGGAAGAATTTGCAGATTTTCCAACTCAAAATAATTTTGTGAACCGGGCCCCCACTTGTATCCATTTAAACCGGGCCCACGATCCAAACCATTCCAACTAGGTCCATGACTCAGATCCAATCCAACTAGGTCCACGACCCAGATCCATTTAAACCAGGCCCACGATCCAAACCATTCCAACTCGGTCCACGACCCAGATCCAATCCAACTGGGTCTACGACCCAGATCAATTTAAACTAGGCCCACGATCCAAACCATTTCAACTGAGTCTACGACCCAGATCCAATCCAACTGGGTCCACAACCCAGATCCATTTTCAACTGGGTCCACGACCCAGATCCATTTTCAACTGGGTCCACGACCCATATCCATCTTCAACTGGATTGCGACCCAGATCCAATCCAAATGGGTCCACGACCCAGATCCATTTTCAACTGGGTCCACGACCTAGATCCATTTCTAACTGGGTCCACGGCCCCGATCCATTCTCAACTGGGTTACGACCCAGATCTAGTCTAGTTGGGTTCACAACCCAGATCTAATCCAACTGGGTCCACGACCCAGATCCATTTTTAACTGGGTTACGACCCCGATCCAATCCAACTAGACCCACGACCCAGATCCATGTCCTTTTTCAACTAGGTCCACGATCAATATCCATGTCCATTTTTCAACTGGGTCCACGACCCAGATCCATGTTTAATTGGGTTACAACCCAGATCCAATCCAACTGGATCCACGACCCAGATCCATTTTCAATTGGGATCCGACCCAGATCTAGACCCATTATAGTTAGATCCGACCCAGATCCGTTTCGACTGGGTCTAAGACCCAGATACACTACAAACCGGATCCATATCCAACTCCAAACCAAGTGCACGATCTAACAAAGATAACAACCAATCAATCAATTTAAGAGAATTCAATCTTTTTCAAAAAAAAAACTAGATTTCAAAAAAAAAAAGCACCAATTGCAGTCCTTGATCAAAGTTGGTGCCTAGAAAAATCCTGTTGATGTGATTTAAGAGTGCTATTGTGCACCGCCTCTTCCTTGGAGATCTACCTGGTCGGCGGTGATTTCAGAGAACTGAATTGGAGGCTATCAAAAACATGGGTTAGTCCAACTCGATGTATCTTAGAAATTACTTTTTCAAAATATTTTCCTGACTCCATGTCGATGCCAGCTCCGTGCTGATGAAACTATCTTTTTCAAAAGATTTTCCCGACTCCGTGTCGATGCTAGCTCCACGCTGATAAAATTACCCTTTCAAATGTTTTCCCGACTACGTGCTGATGAAACTACCTTTTTCAAAATATTTTTTCGACTCCGTGTCGATGCCAGCTCCGTGCCGATGAAATTACATTTACAAAATATTTTTTCGACTCTGTGTCGATGCCAGTTCCATGCTGATGAAATTATTTTTTCAAAATATTTTCCTGACTCCGTGTCGATGCCAGCTCCGTACTGAGATAATTCTACTTTCAAAATGTTTTCTCGACTCCATGTCGATGCCAGCTCCGTGCTGATGAAATTACCTTTCCTAAAATATTTTACCGACTCCGTGTCAATGCTAGCTCCGTACTGATGCCAACTCCGTGTTGATGCCGACTCCGTGTGGATGCCAGCTTTGTGTTGATGTAATTCTTTTGTAAAACATTTTACCAACTCTATATTGATGCCAGCTCCGCACCGAAAAATTATTTTTTCGCTAAAACTCATAGTAAACAACTTTACCCGACTTAATAAAACATCATACATCTTTATTTTTGTAAATAAGACAGTAACACTTGGTCATCTGTACCCACAGGTGGCCAAGCGAAAGAAATACAAGCAGCCAAAAGTACCTCCCTATTTTTTCAGATCGTCTACCGTCACCATGGGTTCTTCTGAACCAGCACAACCTCCAGTGACCGAAGCGTCAGGTATCGATCCACAAATAACAGCACTATTGAAAATAATTGAATGGCAAGAAAAGATAGTTAATACCGTGTTAGCCAACGCCAGCATCTTACAAGCCCAAATGATACAGCAGCATGCATTCGAGTCGAATCAGGATTTACCCGAGCAACTTCCACAGGGACCACAGACCACAATGTCGCCTGTAGTGCCAGAATACCAGGGGCTTCTGCTCTATATCCCACAGAATTGACAATCCCCTATGGTCATTCTCGATGATGAATCTGAATACAGGGCTACGGAAGCCAAAAACGCAACAGATGAAAAATTGGCTCAACAAATCGAGTCTCTGCAGGAAGATATGAGGAGGATGAAGGGCCTCAATATTATGAGTGGAACCCGATTCAAGGATCTTTGCTTCTACCCCAATGCTCAATTACCGGCCAAGTTCAAGTGTCCAGAGTTTGAAAAATATAACGGAGTAGGGTGTCCACTGTCACATCTGAAGTTGTATTGTAAATCCATGTGTCAGTATGGCGAGGATGACAGGTTATTGGTGCAATTATTTCAGAGGAGCTTAACATGGCCGACACTCAAATGATTTTCTGGATTGGGTCACTCACTCATTAAGAACTGGTAGGACCTAGCCGAAATGTTCTGGCAGAATTATCGATTCAATACTAATGTGGGGTTAAATCGAAATGACATGGCCAAGATGACAAGAAAGCAACGGGAAATGGTGAAAGAGTATGCACAAAGATGGCGAGAGTCCACCTCACAAGTAAGGCCTGCAATGACAGAGCAAGAGATGAATACTACATTTATCTCGACACTAGGACACACCTTCTATACTCATCGGTGGGGCACACTACAAGCACATTATAGAAATCTAGTACAAGTGGCAGATCGGGTCGAGGATGGGATCCGAACCAGTCTGATCTTTGACTTCACGAGTCTAGGGGCAACAACAGGAATCCCTTCTCAGAGAAAGCCAGTGCCTACTGAAAAGAAGAGGGAAGAACCACATGTTAAAAACGTACAACCAAACCGACCCCTCTTCATCCCTTCACCAGTACCAAGACCCCAAGCACCATCAACTTCATGGACACCAGCACCGCCAGCATGGAATCCTCCACCTCAAAACCCATTCACCCTCCACCAGTCGCACAACAAGTACCACTATACTGGCAGAACCAGCAGGCACGACCCAACAGAGTAAATAGAGCATTTACCAGGTTACCCATGACACTATCAGAATTACTGTCAATCTTACTCAGGGGTGAGTACCTTGTAAAATGTCCACCAAATCCTAAGACTGCCAAAGGGCCAGGGTACAACCCCAATTTGTTCTGCAAATTTTACATGGGTGCACCAGGGCACTCTACAGACCAATGTTGGTAGCTCAAACATCAAATACAGAACCTAATCGATAAAAAGGCTCTCATCCTAGATGGACATGCCAACCTGCCCCAACAACAGAATATCAATCAAAACCCCTTACCAACTCACAATAGAGAGGGGAGCGGACACAGGGTAAATGTTGTTTGTGGATAACTTGACTTCAATCCTTCAGATTTGATAGCACCTATCATGGCAGAAATCAGGATCCACTTAACCAAGGATTCACAGGCGTCAACGGTTAACATAGTCAACCATTACGCAACAAACTCATCCCAAAATTTATTACCACCACTCAGATTGGCCGACCTCACCAACCATCCAACTTGTCAAAATACTATTACTCGACCACCTTTAGTTATACCTTACGGATCATTGAACCATCAAAATGCGACCCAACCTCCTCTTGTTATACCCTACACACCACCAAATTCTCAAAAACTAACTCGATCTCCCCTTCATATACCATACACTTCATCTTCACGTCCACCGATCGTCATTCCATACACTCCATCAACTCCTCACATAACTCCTCTCACCACCACTACATCCAAATCATCACCACCACTCCTCATCCTTAATGTAAAACCGGATCCAACCCTTATGACCATACACTCACCCAAACCATTCCCCTATAGCTCCAACTAGGTAGTGTCCTTGAGCTACGAGACCACTATCGTCACCACCACAGGGGTCGAGACCATGAAGAAAGCCATAGTGGCTGATATCGGCCATATGACAAGCGTAGGAAGATGCCAAAAATTACCAAAAAAAGGGGTGGGCATTGGTAAAAAACAAAAGAGGCCACAAAAGAAAGGACAGATGAAGAGAAAAGAAAAACGAAGGGAAAGGATAAGCTGCATAAAGACGATAAGATGGAAGAGAAGGTGAAAGTGACAGACAAAGAGGCTGCAGACTTCATTGAGCTCGTTCGAAAGAGTGAGCACAATATTGTGGACCAGCTGAACAAACAACCAGCTCAAATCAGTATTTTGGGCCTAATGCAAAAATTAGAGGAACACCAAGAGGCATTACTGAGAGTTCTAGGAACATCACATGTACCTGCAACTACCTCGTCAGCACAGTTGGAGCAAACGGTTGGCTAGATCATGACTCCCAATCCTATTATTTTCACTGAAAGTGAATTCGTGCCAGAAGGGTGGGGGCACGTAGAATCGTTAAACATCATGGTCATGTGCAAGGGCATGATGGTTGCTAGAGTACTAATTGACAATGGCTCAACCCTTAATGTCTGTCCTCTTGAAACATTTCGAAAGCTTAAAGCAGACTGGTCGCATGTCAAGCCCAACAACAAGGTTGTTTGAGGTTTTGATAGCTCGAGAAGGGAATCTTTGGGAGAGGTGGATTTATCAATCACTATAGATCCTTGTACCTTCGAAGTAACATTCGAAGTTATGAAAATACCGACAACCTTCAATTTATTACTGGGCAAGCTATGGATCCATATAGCAGGGGCTGTACCTTCTTCTCTACACCAGAGGGTCAACTTTATCATGGGGCAGAGGATGATATCAGTATTGGCAGAAAATCTTATTCTGGTAGGAAGATTTTCGGATGTGTCATTGCAACTAAGCTCAATCGTTCACCGTTTTGTTAGGGTTACTAGTCCGGTCAATTAGAACGAACGTCAACGCAAAATCAATCATCAGAAATCCTTTAGAATATCTCAACATTTTCTAGTTGTTCTTTGAAGATCACAGTACCTCAGTCATGCCGGTTGTAAGCAATGTCTCAGTCTTCAATCCTAATCAAGCCCATTGTGGGTAGTTTTGAGTTTTCATGAGTCATTTGGGTTAGTTCGAGTCACTTTTTCTTTTTTTTTCAGCAAGGTATGTCTTCTTTTCAAGTCGACTCTTTTTTCTGTTGAGTTGAGTTATAGAGGCGTCTATCGCCCCTTTTGAATTTGATTGAAAAAAAAATTTGAATACCTCAAACGCATTAACGAATTAATTAATAATCTAGCTTCAAGGATATATTTTTCTCCTAAACAAGAAGATAAGGGTCGGGCTCAATAAGTTTCAATCAGAAAGCAAAGGTCATTGACTTTGGGACAAAAAATTCCTAAGAAATTCAAATAGAAATCATCTTATCCCTAGAGGAACACGAGGGGATGATGAATTTACTCAAAAAATTTAAGAGATTGTGTGGCGCCCCGCCGAACGCTAACACAAATCCCCATGTCAGATCTCGAGGTATTATGTAGCACCTCAAAATTTCGGCATGGTCTCCTCTGTTTATGTTAGCATTCCAAGGCGTTCAACCTGCACCTGATAAACGACATACAATCCTGCATACATATACAAAATATAATACTAGCGGAAGCCTATATAAGTCTAATAACGTACGAATTATCAGAGTGCGGAAGAAGAAAATTTACGGGATTATACAAAATTTTCTCACTCTAACAAGAATCCTAACGCTCAATACAAATCTATAATACTCCTAGACAAATGGAGTATAACTCCAATACTTACCAAGTGACAAAGTCTGGCTATCTATTTGACCCACCAGATGATTCTCACTCGTGCTCTATACTTGTCTCGCCAAGCTTTAGATCTGAAACTAAAAAAAATAGAGAAGGAAAGGGTGAGTAACAAGGGTTACCCAGTAAGGAAGCAACAATTTCTGCCAATAACCTCTCCTAACATGAACGAATAAACATACTGAATCATTTTAAAATAAACAAAATTTTACAGAAGAAAACTACGATTAACTGGTACATATAGCCAGGGATGAGCAACTAAACATTTTAAAACTCACATTACATCGATCAGCAGTACTCACTATAACATTCTCTTTTTATACAAATCTAATTGATCAAATGGAAACAATAAACATGCATTTCATCTTATATATCAAAATAAGCAACAGATACATAATACACAATGGTGGAGTATTGGAATTAGAGAGTTGGGATTCACGACTGGATCGCTCCCAGTCGGGACATGATGTTACAATTCTTCTCGGGCTTTTAGTTCCTGATTTTGTGGCTGGTCGCTGTTTACCACGCTTGGTTGACCATTTATCCGGCTCAGGCTGGCCGTTTGACGTGACCGTAAGCAATGGGTCTCTTTTCGATGTGTCAGAACGTTCGACTACTATAGATTGTTAGTGATCACTGACTAATCATCTTCGTCTATGCCTATCAGGCGTACATGTGATTCCCAAAGATACAAACCATTCGTATACGACCACCTTTACATTACAAGTTCACTGGTAAAGATAGAGAGGAATAAACCCGGATTCCAGTTGTGACTCCACTCTCATACGCGTCCCATACCACGTATGAGTTTGGTGGTCCCTACCGTACATCCCAGGATAGTACACCACTCCGGATGATATGATGCACTATCCCTTCAGGCATTCACAAACTCTTTAACAGCTCACAAAATAGCTACTTATATATATTATTTTCATTTGAAAACAAAAGAGAAATTAACAATACAAGGTTGAGAATAGATATCCAGTTTCCTACCATGCAAGTGTGGCCACCCGGCCTAAAATAAATAACATAACAGAGCGCCTCGCGCTAACAGAAAGTAAATAAACATGCAACCAGTAACATTATCCCTGGATATCCGTTCACCAACCTGCATACAACACAACAACGTAAAATGCAGACATCACCCCTCGGGTGTGACTCTGACATTTTACCGTTTCATACCCTTTTTCCCTTTTTTCGACTTTTACAGTTTTCAATCTCTTCATAAAATATCCATTTTCTGATATTCATCAACTCAATATGAGTTCATTGAATATTAAATCACATTTTTCAACTATAGAATTTATTTCTATCAATAATATTGAAAAAAATACAAATTTCATATCAAAACGGGGTCCGAGCAGTGCACAAGACCCAATTTATGGCAATAACCCGTTAAAATACTCTACCCACGTATAATTTGTTAAAAATACAATTAAACATATCAAACATGCAATTTCTGGCGTGAATTTTGAAATAAACAAAGAATTCTATATTTCGAAAATACATCCAAATTTTTCCAATAAAATCCTAAATGCAATTTTCACAATCTATGATTACTAATAGAAATTGAGAGTTCCTTACAATCTCTAGGCGAAAGGATCAAAGCGTGTGCGCGAAAATCGAGGCGATCAGCGCGGAAATCGAGACGGACCGAACTTCGAAGCGGCTGATTTTTGAAATCGACCTGGTGGTTTTGAAGATCTCGATGTGCTCGTCTCTTCTCCCTTCTACGGCGAAAGACGGTTTGACCCCGAAATCGATGAAAATCGAGGTCGAAGTTACGAAAATCTCCGTATAAAAATACGGCTGATTTTTGACTATACGGGGTGAAAAACACGAGAAAACGGAAGGAACTTGGTTGGGTTATGTAGAGAATGAGGCTGCGGACGTTTCTCCCTTCTGCGTCGGAAAGCGATTTGACCCCGAAACGGACGAAATCCGAGGTCAAAGTTTCGAAATTTCCGTATCCAAATACGGCTGATTTTTGACGATATCGGATGAAATAGAAAGTGAAATGAAGAAAGGTTGGGTGGGTTTTGTAGAGAACGTAGCTGCGGACATTTCTCCCTTCTGCGTCGATCGTCGACGGCGAGCCGTTTGTGAGAGATCTGAGGTGGAAGGTCGAAGAGAAAAGAAAAAAAAAAATCGTTTTATATGTCTCGGCCGTATGGACGCGTTGGGGAAGATGAGTTATGTAAAAAAAAATTAAAAATATTATTTAAATAAATGTGGGACAATTCGGTATTTTGTCAATTGTTTCGATCGTCGATAACTTGATCATCCGGACTCCAAAACTGACAAATGAATACTCTATTTCGCCTAATTTTTCATTCCGGATCTAATGGTATAGTCAATTTCTACAAATTATGTCTCCATCAAAAATTTACATTTTTGGCCTGACGTGACCCCTAAACTTGATGTCGTTTTCGTTTTTGGCGATAATTCACTTCCTGATCTCCAAAAATGACAAATAAATAGTCCATGTTGAATAATTTTTCGTTATGAACCCAATGGTATGATCGAATTTTAAAAATTATTCCTCTAACAAAAAGTCACTGTTTTAGCCTGGTCCGACCCGGTAATCGAGGATTTTGCAACTTTTATATTCGGACTCGCATTTGAGCGTGCTTACAGGCTAAACTATGTTTTTCGATCATTTTGAATCTAATGGTGAGGTCAGATTCCATTAAAAATGATCAGAAACATCCTAAAGTTTTACCCCTAAATCCCACTTTCAAGATTTTCTTAAAATTCCACTATTTATTTTTCCTCGAGATACGAATTAAAAATTCGGGGTGTTACATTCTCCCCCCCTTAATAAAAATTTCGTCCTCGAAATTGAAATCATACTTATCAAACTTTGTCGCGATTCCACTAACACGACATGTATAATAAACACTACCTATTTCGATTACTATCTATTTTTAGTCCCAAGCCAATCTAATTTATAACTCGTAGACTTATGTCTCCCATATTTTGTCAGCCCAATACATTCATTAATTAATCACTCTATTTTAAACCCATACTCCAACTAATCCATTATTTATATAACCACAAGATAACAATCAATTCACATTGTATCACTTCCCCACAATGTCTATCAACCACAATCCTTTCACATCTTCTTTATTCTTCATCTTTACTTCTCTCATCAATTACATCGTCTATTATGTTTTACTCATAATTATTATGAATATTACTCCCCAATGCATAGTCTTACCGCAAACACACCACTATCCTTATATTCGATTCAATATTACATTTTCTACTTATTGCGATATTTCCTCAAAACCTCTGTCATAACCTTTATAATTTAAAATCTTACTCGAGGGGATAAATCCTACATTTATTTTCTCACAATTCCATTAAGTCACCATTAATGCAACATTGTCACAAGATTATTCTTTCTCACATTTTACATCGACCCACCTCCTAACTTGTACTTCTACTAAATCTCTTTAGGATGGATGTGGGCACAGGTAGGTAGTAATCGCTGCTTCTACGGAATCATTATCTTTACTTATAACGCTTTCGTTTCGAGGAGTGAAAAGGAGTCACGATCGAAGTCTCGAAGTGAGCGTTTGTTTGTAGAAAGCATTGATCACGTAACGAGAACGATAATAATGAATTCCTCTCCTGGAAGGCGATCGTGAAAGGAGAAGGCAAAAGAAGAGTTAGAATCGACACCGAGGATAGAAAGATAAAAGGGAAAAGATAATCTATCTTTTTAAAGGAGGATAATTAATTCAAGAAGTCGTAAAGCAAGAGCTGCTTCATCTAATAGTTCAATCGTTAGACTTCCCAAAGTTAAGCCATTTTCAATCGAAAGGAGAGATACGCAACTCCCTGTGTTGATATTCGAGGAAGTAGCTCTCAATATGAAGGATATACAAGAAACACCTGCTTATCTACTAGCGTAATATACGGGTAATTGACTAGACTATTGATATAAAGACTAGCGTACCAATTGAACATCACTTGTCTTTTCACACTTTACAATTATTCTAATACCTATTTTGCAAGTTCTTAAATGATCTTCCAAAAATCTTATTCTTTTTTCGCAAGGCCTCTCAATGGTATAAATAATTTCAATACTTGACCTGTGTCAGTGGTTTCTAGCTCTAGCAAGTGTGCAAACTCTTCACAGAATTATATGATCTAGAGGAACTAGTGTTGAATATAACTCCACTTTTTAATATTATAATTAAAAATCATTACTTCCAAAACTTCATCGGAGATAGGTACTTTCTCCTAGGTCATAGCTCTTACTTGCGCCTGTGATAGAGGATATTCTTTCTTGATATGTCCCACCTGATCAAACGCGTAACAATGTCAATGATCTTGTCTTCATAGATCTCTGTGAAGTGGGTAGTTGGAAGACTAGGGTCTGTAGGCTCTGAACCTGCCTTGTTGATTCCTTTGGCCCTGTTGGCATCATTGGAGCTTCAACTGCTCTCTAACTCAGTGATGGGAAAACTCTACAACTTGATAGTGGAGGAGTTCTATATTGTGGATACATTGATCCGGGAAAGATTAGCCTCGAATCATCGGCCTCTTGGCCGAATCTGATCTAAGAGGAGAAGAAGTCTAAGGTTGCTTAATTTACCCTCTAGAAGTCTGTAACTCTATCTACTCTCATTTTATCCTTTAAGCTCGATTTACTGTATCTCTATAATTGGTAGTCTCAATCATCGATCTTTTGGCCCTTAGGTAAGGTTATAGTCTTCTAAAGAATCTACGGGCCTTCTGTAGATCTGTCAGGAGAAGCTCGGGTGCATCTTGTGAAAACTTAGTGAACATCATCTTATAGTCCATAATCGATAGATGACCTTGCACTAATCTCAAAAACTCCTAGTACTTGATTTCTCGAGCAATCTTGGATATAAATCTATTGAGAAACATCCTCTCGAAGTCTATCCACTCAATTGATTCATCTCCCAATACATTCATCTCAACGTTACTAATGATTGGCATCTCCATCTAACTAAAAACTAGTCACCGTCACCCACTGATCTCTCAGGTACTACATGATACTCAAAATCTCAATCGGATTGAAAAAAACTCTCAAATCTCGGTGGAAGTAATCGTTGGAAATTCTACTACCACATCTCTAGATTTACTTGTCCTTTGGGCTGGGGAATTCTCTCATTCTTCAAAGGCACGACCTGTAGTAGTGGTCCCTGAAGTTGAATAATATTTACTTTTTGCGAAGAAGTCCAACGCTCTCTCTTTTCTTAGATTTAGTGGTGCACCTTGCAATTGTGGTAAGTCTTGTACCATTTCTAGTCTCTGGCCACTAGTCTTGTTTATTCAGGGTGGCACGAGTACGTTATCCACTTTATTTAAATCTGGTGGCCTTATTGTTCTTTCAATTAGTTTGTCTAGCATCTTTTTGAGGCACGCATCCTTAATCGATTGATATTGACCCAAACATTGTTCTCCTTTATATCCCAATTTATCACATTCGTAATATATCACAACTCTTCTTTTCAACTGATTTAGTAGTATATGTTGTTTCTTATAAATTTCTTTTATCCATTGAGTAGGTATGTCTATAATCTCAATCCTCATGTATGATATATTTTCCTATGAATTTACTAGTTTTGTAATTGTTTGTCGCTTATTAGAAACTAATTGTCTTCCTTCTATTTGGCGTCGAGGTGCTGGTGGTTGTACTATTCATATTTCTTCTCCAAATTTGTCATGAGACTCAGTTACCTATCCGATGAATGACATTAGTTGTGATATCGAGTCAGTAGTCTGATCCAAAACCTATCTTGTCTCTGTTACGTTTCAGCCTTTGCCTCTTCTACTCTTCTCACTTGTGCTTATCCGTAACAATGAACTTATTAGAATAAGGCCAAAACTACTCTTACATAACTATAAATTCTATCGCAGCCTAGAACTTAGTAATGGACTCTATTTCCATTACTAACAGAACAAACCGAGAATCCTATCCTAGGCTTACTAGGTTCTATAGACCTCTAGACACGGAAGAACTCATAATTCCAATACGGAATTACTAATGAGCTCGGATACCGAATTCCTAATGACACTCTATGATTATCGCTCTAATATCTGTGGTATCAGCGAATTCTCCAAAATATAGCAGATCAGTATCCCATACGGATCTAATACTATGCTCTGATACCATCTGTGGCGCCCCGCCGAACGCTAACACAAATCCCCATGTCAGATCTCGAGGTATTATGTAGCACCTCAAAATTTCGGCATGGTCTCCTCTGTTTATGTTAGCATTCCAAGGCGTTCAACCTGCACCTGATAAACGACATACAATCCTGCATACATATACAAAATATAATACTAGCGGAAGCCTATATAAGTCTAATAACGTACGAATTATCAGAGTGCGGAAGAAGAAAATTTACGGGATTATACAAAATTTTCTCACTCTAACAAGAATCCTAACGCTCAATACAAATCTATAATACTCCTAGACAAATGGAGTATAACTCCAATACTTACCAAGTGACAAAGTCTGGCTATCTATTTGACCCACCAGATGATTCTCACTCGTGCTCTATACTTGTCTCGCCAAGCTTTAGATCTGAAACTAAAAAAAATAGAGAAGGAAAGGGTGAGTAACAAGGGTTACCCAGTAAGGAAGCAACAATTTCTGCCAATAACCTCTCCTAACATGAACGAATAAACATACTGAATCATTTTAAAATAAACAAAATTTTACAGAAGAAAACTACGATTAACTGGTACATATAGCCAGGGATGAGCAACTAAACATTTTAAAACTCACATTACATCGATCAGCAGTACTCACTATAACATTCTCTTTTTATACAAATCTAATTGATCAAATGGAAACAATAAACATTCATTTCATTTATATATCAAAATAAGCAACAGATACATAATACACAATGGTGGAGTATTGGAATTAGAGAGTTGGGATTCACGACTGGATCGCTCCCAGTCGGGACATGATGTTACAATTCTTCTCGGGCTTTTAGTTCCTGATTTTGTGGCTGGTCGCTGTTTACCACGCTTGGTTGACCATTTATCCGGCTCAGGCTGGCCGTTTGACGTGACCGTAAGCAATGGGTCTCTTTTCGATGTGTCAGAACGTTCGACTACTATAGATTGTTAGTGATCACTGACTAATCATCTTCGTCTATGCCTATCAGGCGTACATGTGATTCCCAAAGATACAAACCATTCGTATACGACCACCTTTACATTACAAGTTCACTGGTAAAGATAGAGAGGAATAAACCCGGATTCCAGTTGTGACTCCACTCTCATACGCGTCCCATACCACGTATGAGTTTGGTGGTCCCTACCGTACATCCCAGGATAGTACACCACTCCGGATGATATGATGCACTATCCCTTCAGGCATTCACAAACTCTTTAACAGCTCACAAAATAGCTACTTATATATATTATTTTCATTTGAAAACAAAAGAGAAATTAACAATACAAGGTTGAGAATAGATATCCAGTTTCCTACCATGCAAGTGTGGCCACCCGGCCTAAAATAAATAACATAACAGAGCGCCTCGCGCTAACAGAAAGTAAATAAACATGCAACCAGTAACATTATCCCTGGATATCCGTTCACCAACCTGCATACAACACAACAACGTAAAATGCAGACATCACCCCTCGGGTGTGACTCTGACATTTTACCGTTTCATACCCTTTTTCCCTTTTTTCGACTTTTACAGTTTTCAATCTCTTCATAAAATATCCATTTTCTGATATTCATCAACTCAATATGAGTTCATTGAATATTAAATCACATTTTTCAACTATAGAATTTATTTCTATCAATAATATTGAAAAAAATACAAATTTCATATCAAAACGGGGTCCGAGCAGTGCACAAGACCCAATTTATGGCAATAACCCGTTAAAATACTCTACCCACGTATAATTTGTTAAAAATACAATTAAACATATCAAACATGCAATTTCTGGCGTGAATTTTGAAATAAACAAAGAATTCTATATTTCGAAAATACATCAAAATTTTTCCAATAAAATCCTAAATGCAATTTTCACAATCTATGATTATTAATAGAAATTCAGAGTTCCTTACCATCTCTAGGCGAAAGGATCAAAGCGTGTGCGCGAAAATCGAGGCGATCAGCGCGGAAATCGAGACGGATCGAACTTCGAAGCGGCTGATTTTTGAAATCGACCTGGTGGTTTTGAAGATCTCGATGTGCTCGTCTCTTCTCCCTTCTACGGCGAAAGGCGGTTTGACCCCGAAATCGATGAAAATCGAGGTCGAAGTTACGAAAATCTCCGTATAAAAATACGGCTGATTTTTGACTATACGGGGTGAAAAACACGAGAAAACGGAAGGAACTTGGTTGGGTTATGTAGAGAATGAGGCTGCGGACGTTTCTCCCTTCTGCGTCGGAAAACGATTTGACCCCGAAACGGACGAAATCCGAGGTCAAAGTTTCGAAATTTCCGTATCCAAATACGGCTTATTTTTGACGATATCGGATGAAATAGAAAGTGAAATGAAGAAAGGTTGGGTGGGTTTTGTAGAGAACGTAGCTGCGGACATTTCTCCCTTCTGCGTCGATTGTCGACGGCGAGCCGTTTGTGAGAGATCTGAGGTGGAAGGTCGAAGAGAAAAGAAAAAAAAAAAATCATTTTATATGTCTCGGCCGTATGGACGCGTTGGGGAAGATGAGTTATGTAAAAAAAAAATTAAAAATATTATTTAAATAACATGTGGGACAAATTCGGTATTTTGTCAATTGTTTCGATCGTCGATAACTTTATCATCCGGACTCCAAAACTGACAAATGAATACTCTATTTCGCCTAATTTTTCATTCCGGATCTAATGGTATAGTCAATTTCTACAAATTATGTCTCCATCAAAAATTTACATTTTTAGCCTGACGTGACCCCTAAACTTGATGTCGTTTTCGTTTTTGGCGATAATTCAACTTCCTGATCTCCAAAAATGACAAATAAATAGTCCATGTTGAATAATTTTTCGTTATGAACCCAATGGTATGATCGAATTTTAAAAATTATTCCTCTAACAAAAAGTCACTGTTTTAGCCTGGTCCGACCCGGTAATCGAGGATTTTGCAACTTTTATATTCGGACTCGCATTTGAGCGTGCTTACAGGCTAAACTATGTTTTTCGATCATTTTGAATCTAATGGTGAGGTCAGATTCCATAAAAAATGATCAAAAACATCCTAAAGTTTTACCTCTAAATCCCACTTTCAAGATTTTCTTAAAATTCCACTATTTATTTTCCTCGAGATACGAATTAAAAATTCGGGGTGTTACAGATTGGTTCATGTGGTCCTATGAGGATATGTTAAGGTGTAAGCTTGGGTGTTATCCGACACGGAATACGTATTCACTCGGTGAAATGAAAATACCAATGAGATCAAAGAAAATGTTACAAAATGTATCGATGTTGTCCTCACTGCATCTCAAGTTACAAAATTCATCAAAGAAAATGTCATAAGTCAATACAAGGTACTTTTTGAGTTAGTCTCTAATAATGGGTCACATTTCAAAGTCGAGGTCAATACCTTATGTTCAAAGTTTAAGATCCGACGTCACAAATCATTCCCCTACCTTCATCAGACCTATGGAGCGGTTGAAGTGGAATTGATATCTGACAATGGGTCATACTTCAAAGTCGAGGTTATCACTCTGTGTTCAAAGTTCGTGATTCGACATCACATTATCTCTCTACCGTCCTCAGATTAATGGAAAGGTTGAAACAACCAATAAAATCATCAAGAAAATGTGTCAATCACACCAGGATTAATTAGAGAAGTTACCATTCACACTAGGGGCACATCATACTTCAATGCAGTCTTCCACTGGAGCTATTCCCTATTTTTTAGTGTATGATATGGAAGCAATCTTACTAGTTGAAATGAAAATCCCGTATCTCAAGGTCTTTAAGGAAAGTCAATTGTTAGAAACAGACTAGGCTCCTCATTGGGTGTGAAGAGCTAAACTTGACTGAAAAAAAAACAACTTAGAAGTTTTGTACCATGTGCAAACTTATCAAAAAAGAATCGTTCGCACATTTGATGAGAAGGTTAAAATTCGCCACTTACAAGTCAAAGATTTAACTATCAGACTTCAAAGAAAATTGAACAATCTTCTTCGACTATAGGAGGAAGTCTGAACCCAATTGGAGAAATTCATTCATTAAGGAAATATTGTCTGAAAAAGCCATCAGACTTCAAGATCATAATGGAATTGAATTACTAGAACCAACCAATCTTGACTAAATCAAACGGTATTACATTTAAGGAGGCCATCTTTAGCCGAATCAATTTTCCTATTACCCAGTTCAATATCCTCCTATCTCAGCCCTTTGCAGCCTTTCAAAAAAAAATATATATATATATACCTTTTTTCTTTCTCAGCCTAATCACCTAACCCAGGGGAGGGAAAATTTGAATTACATTTTGGTCTGATCTCAAAATTCTGGGGTACGTAGGCAACCTGATAAAAGCCCGACCACATCAAAATAAAAAAAATCTCTAGAAAAAAATTCAAAATTCAAAAGAAATATCTTCAAAATGGGAAAGAAAATTCAAGGTAAAATAAAAGAAATGCCACATAAGGGGCATTTGGATTTTTGAGCCTCAAAATTCATTTCTTTTTATGCTTAGTCTTAAGCCTACCCATAAAAGTCTTCCTACGTACTGTGTGAAAAAGTGAAGGAAGAGAGTAAAGCATGATCAGAAAGTAATTCCAGAAGTTCAAAATGAAAGAAAAAGAAAAATGAAGCCTGCTAGGTTGAAAATCCAAAAAGGCAAGTTGGGCAAAAATTAAGGCAAACTCGAAAGGTTGAAAATCTGAAAGGACGACCTTAACAACTATCAGAGCAAAGAAAAGAGAAAAAATTATAAGCTCACTAGATCGAAAACCTAAGAAAGACGATCTAGGCAAAAGCTAGAGCATGCTCGCTAGATTGAAAACTTGAAAATGTAATTTAGACAAAACTTATAACAACCAAAAAATAAAAGAAAATCTCCGTTGACCTGAGAAGCTGAAAATGCGATCCGAACCGAAACATCAGAAGTCTGAATGATCAAGTTTCAATTCCCATTTTGAACCAAATATAGACTCAATGGATACAAGTATCTCGCTTATGATTGATCTAAAGAGTTTCATGTCCCTAAGCGAACCAACGGGGAGAAAGAATAAATTCTATGATGAATTTCAGAAAGAAATATTTTATTCAAATTCGTTTGAGCTTGACTCAAAATCTTCAATATAAAAAATTAAAATTAAAAGTGAAACCTTTATTACACTTGCGATAATCAAGAATTTCAAACTTTCATAACAAGGGCACGTCCTTTTTTTAAAGAGTATATTTTTCCCCCTTACACTAGGGGCATTTGTTTTCTAATTATGTTCAATTATCCCTAGTGCAATGTTCCCTGTCAAACTAGAGGCATTTTGGTTTTGAAGCCTAGTTAATTTCTACCCCAAAGGATAAGATTAACTTTGAATTAAAGGTTATCCTCTTGATAGCAATTTTGAAAACTCCTAAGATTCAAAGAGAGTTAAAATGTTTACCGAACCTTCATAAAATCCAATTTTTATTTAAAAAAAATCAAATGCGGTGTAAATCCCTCATTTATTCCCAAAAAAAATTAGTTCATTACTCTTTCACCCTGGACAGGTAGAGTAGGATTCCCAAAAAGCTTAGTTCATTACTCTTTCACTCCGAGTAGGTAGAGTAGAAATTTTTAAAAAATTAGTTCATTACTCTTTCACCCTGGGCAAGTAGAGTAGGACTCCCAAAAAAATATTAGTTCATTACTCTTTCACTCCGAGTAGGTAGAGTAGAACTTTTCAAAAACAATTAGTTCATTACTCTTTCACCTTGGGCAGGTAGAGTAGGACTCTCAAAAAATTAGTTCATTACTTTTTCACTCTGAGTAGGTAGAGTAGAACTTCCCAAAAAATTAGTTTATTACTCTTTCACCCCGAGCAGGTAGAGTAGGACTCCTAAAAAACTAGTTTATTACTTTTTCAACCCGAGCAGGAAGGGTAGGACTCCCAGAAAAATAAGTTCATTACTCTTTCACTCCGAGTAGGTAGAGTAGAACTTCCCAAAAAATTAGTTCATTACTCTTTCACTCCGAGTAGGTAGAGTGGAATTTCCCAAAAAAAATTAGTTCATTACTCTTTCACCCTGGACAGGTATAGTAGGACTCGCAAAATATTAGTTCATTACTCTTTCACTCTGAGTAGGTAGAGTAGAACTTCCCAAAAAACTTAGTTCATTACTCTTTCACCCCGAGTAGGTAGAGTAGGACTCCTAAAAAACTAGTTCATTACTTTTTCACCCCGAGCAGGTAGATTTGGACTCCCAGAAAAATAGTTCATTACTCTTTCACCCCGAGTATGTAGAGTAGAACTGTTAGAAAATTAGTCCATTACTCTTTCACCTTGAGTAGGTAGAGTAGGATTTAAAAAAAAAAATTGGTTCATTACTCTTTCACCCCGAGTAAGTAGAGTACGATTCCAAAAGAAAAGAATTTCATTACTTTTTTACCCAGGGTAGGTAGAGTAAGACATTCAAATTTTACTTAGATTATGCTTACTTTTACTCAGATTATGCTTAGTTTATGCTCAGATTTTACTCAGATTATGCTCAGTTTATGCTTAGTTTTTTTCTCAATTTTTATTCAGTTTCATACAGTACACACACTCACACTTGCACTTTTTAGTTAGAGAGAATTCTTTAAAATTCAAGTATCTGACATTGTTAGTGAGCGTTCTCGCTCAAGGACATGATAACCTTTTGTTCGGGGAGAGTTTTACCCTCAAGGATCCGAAGGCCTCGACGAATTGCTAAATCAGACTGCAAAATGAACTGTCACTAGCTTTGGCATTCGGATATCGCACTATCTACTAAAATAGATTTTCTATCTAGTTTGCTTAAACCCTCTGTCAAAGAGGGGCATCTGTAGACACCCAATTTTTGTACTCGCCTTATTAATCAACTCGTCAACCCGATTGCAACGGTTCTCAATGATGGATAATTATTCCAATGCTTTATTTGTTACTAGATATGTTTTAGAAATTCGGATGTGGTATCTCGAACTAACAAAACTGTAGAAACCACATTACGTTAGAAAAATATAACCCCAAAAGTTAAGAAATTATCATCTTGCAGACAAAAAGAAGCTTTACGATAAAAATCACTAAAAAATAATAAAATTACCAAAATACCCCTAACTTTAAAACATCCCTAGAGTTTACGTTACGCTTAGAAAAATCCATTCAATCACATAAAATAACAAATCAAAATCAAATAAATCATTTTACCAATTTTCATAGAATTTGATAAAATTACAAAAATGCCTCTCATAAAGTTTACAATCATTTTGCACAAAAAACTTCATAAATGATAAAAACCAACATTCCCATTGAATTTCTTACGAAAAATTGATTCCAAAACATTCTGGAATATTGAAAAAAGACTTGAAATGCAAAAAGTCCTCTCCGAGCGTAAAATGGTAGTTTTACAATTTTAATAATTAAAAATTCTAAAATTAATAAATAAAACATTAAATAATGTAAAGTGAAATATTAATAAAGTTAATTTAAAAATTTTTGAATAAAAAAATCAATCAATCAGACTTCCAGGCAAAATTGTTGATGGTTGCCAAGATATTTATTCGAGGACCCGTCCATTTGGGGATCCAAAGAATTAAAGATATAATAAAGGGGATTCTCCAAAAAAATTAAAGTCAATCAAGTAAGACTAAAGTCAAGATCATAAAGTCACTCATGTAAGACTAAAGTCAAGATATTAAAAGTCAACCAAATAAGACTAAAGTCAAAATCTTAAAGTCAATCAAATGAGACTAAAAGTCAAAATATTAATAGAGTTCTAATTAAATAATAATTCTAAGCAATCCTAATTAAATAATAACTCTATTTAATAGAATTCTAACTAAATAATAACTCTTTCTAAGAGAATTATAATTAAACAATAATTCTCTCCAAAAGAATTATAATTAAACCTTAACTCTATCTAAAAGGCACTTAAAAAAGTTTATAAATAGGAGCCTCCAAACCCTATTTTCGTATCAAAAAATAAATCCTAGAAAAAGTAGGTCAAAAAGTTTCCCTAGCCTCCCACAAACCTTGATTTTGAAGCCCCAACTCTATACCTAACATCCATACCCTAACTTTAGCTAAAAAAACACTTAGAAACCCTTCTAAAACACTCCAAAAATCCATAAAAAAATATAAAAAGTCAAAAGGAGATACTTTATTTTGGAGATCAGAAACGAATCCGACAACAGAACGAAGTGAGGAATATTGTACAAGGAGTTGTTCTATCAGATCTGAGGGAACAAAACTGTTACGTTTGAAAAATGTAACTATTTTTATTATTATTTAGATCTTGTTAGCAATGTAGTTTTATTTGAGAATTAGTAGAGACCGACGTTTGCCGAGCAGGGTTGGTGCCTAACACCTTCCAACCCCGTAATGTGATCTCCGAACTTAGTATCTTTTGTAGATTAGTTGTTTTATGCATTTCGAGTCAATGTTCGATTCCTAGACCGTAATAACTAGGTGACGACTCCCAAATCTCAAAAGTGGATCCGTGCACCCTACGGATCGAGGGTACTTTTAGTAGCACTCGTCACATCAGAAAGAGATCCAAGTTGGATGGATCCACTAGTCGACTTCTTGAAGGTATGGTAGTTGCAGAATGAAAATAGGAAAGCTAGACAAATCAAAATAATGGTCATAAAGTATACACTTCTCAAAGAATAGTTATATAGGAAATCTTATGGGGGGACCACTATTGAGATGCTTAACCTTTGAAGAAACTGATCAAGTCTTAAAAGAAATATATCAGGGAGACTGTGGAAACCACTTAGAAGGAAGACCTCTCGTGTACAAGGTACTCTCTTGAGGGTATTTCTAGTCTTACATTCAAAAGGATTCCCTCAGGTATGTAAAAAAGTGTGACAGGTGTTAGAGGCAAGCTCGGTTGATCCACCTACCAGTTGTGTAACTAAATTCAATACTAAGCCCATAGTCGTTTGCTTAGTGGGGAATAGATACAGGTTTAGACTATCCCTCACGATTGTATCAGAAAATGGTAAACAATTTATAGGAAGGTAGACCAGGGCTTTTTATTTAGAGCATGGGATTAGGTAGACCTTTTCCATTCCACAATACCCTCAAGGGAAAGGGTAGGCAAAAGCTACGAACAAGGTTTTGATCAACATATTGAAGAAAATGCTAAATGAAAGTGAACTTATGCTCTGTACGATGTAATGTGGGTATACAAAATGATAGCTAGGGTCTTCATAAGAATATCCCCCTTTGATATGACATATGGAGTGTAGGCAATCATTCTTACAAAAGATAGTTTCCCCACAACTAGGACATACGTGGTCACAATAGGACATAACAATGAACAATTGCTAATAAAGTTAAAATTTTTGGACAAAAAAGGGAAATTGCCTGAGTGAAGCTGAAAGGCTATCATAAGAGATTGTAGAGGTATTACAACAAAAAATACGAGAAAGGCAATTCCAAGAAGGAGACGTGGTATTGAGAAAAATGTTTCTAAATGTAGTAGAGGTGAGCAGTAGAAAGCTTGTGGCGGATTGAGAAGGGCCGTACTTGGTGTCCAAAGTAGGGAATAATGGAACTTATCACTTAGCATCCATGGCCAAGCATGATTTACCTAGGCCTTGACATACATGTAATTCAAAGAAATACTATTAATAAAGACTATTCAATTTCAATCTTAGTTGGGCTCTCTTGTGAGTTAAGTTTTGTGTGATCTTGCTCTGCCTTGAGTAGCAGATCACAGAGTTGGGACTTTTTGTGGGTCAGGGTCTTGATGAACATGTTCTATCCTGAGTGGCAAAACACATAGTTGAGCCCTTTTGTGGGTCAGGGTCTTTGTGACCTTACTTTGTCCTGAGTGGTAGAGTACATAGTTGGGCCTTCTTGTGGATCAAGGTTTTCGTGACCTTATTCTACCTTGAGTGGTAGAACACAGAGTTGGGCACTTTTGTTCGTTAGGGACCTTGTGATCTTTCTCTTCCTAGAATGATAAAACAGACATTTAAGTCCACCCTGGAGTAAGAATCTTAATGACTATGCCATTTACTAAGTAGTAGAGTAAATAACTCACAGGAAAAGGAATAAAACATCTATCCTGCTCAGAAAAGAGTAGAATAGACACTGGGGGGAGGCTGTTTAAGTACAAATCCAAGTTCCTTGAAAAGAAAACAGTTTATTAAGTGTCTTCTCTACCCACCATATGCATTGCAGACATTGGAAGCAAAGAAAGGTATCTGACTATACCAATAAAAATTAATTAAAGTTCAAAATGAAAGTTAGTTGGAGAAAGACTTGCAAGTAAGTAAGAGAAAATTTGCAAAATGTTCATTCTTTGCTCCCAATAAGAATTACGGAGAAAACCTTAATATGGGCACACACACACACAAAAAAGAGAAGGAGAAATGAATTCTTTATCCCTCAGCCTGATGGGTAGGATGAGAAACTTGAGTAAACTCCATTTGAAGTTGAGTTGAGTTGAATTCGCCTAGGGCTGAAAAGTCTATTTGGCAGGAGCTTAACCATAAAGTAGAATAGATGGATCGATTGTCAAAATGGAGGAAGTTGATCCATTAGTATCAAGAGTAGAATCGATGGCCACATCAGCTACCCCGGCTCCTAAGCAGATGTGTTAACCCCTTCAGTAGGAGCCAATGGCAGAAGTATCCTAGAGGTGCAAGCATTCCATTTTGCCACTTGGCTAGGGACTGAGATGGGTTCAGGTGCAACCACCTCCTCTGATGAAGGCTCCATTCCATATTATGCCTTGGCATCATGGAATCCCTCATGATAGCCAGTTTTCTGAGTAGTGTCCCAGATTGAATTATACTCCAGCTTGAACTTAGATTTCTTAGTTTTCTAGACAACATGATAAATTTTCCCTTCTTGCTTAGATAGAAGAGCAATGTTCTTAGTCTAAAGGGCATCATGTTGACTTTGAAGGGCTATGAGGGCCTCCTTAAACTCTGCATCTTGCTAGAGGATGCGTTCCTTCAGCTCGGAGTTCTCAAGCTCTACCCCTTATACTTTTTCTCCAGATGAGAATGCTCATTTGTTAAATCTTCCAAGCGATCAAAAAATTTCTTGTTGATACCTTGAAGGTCTACAATCTGAAGCTCAGTAGCCCTAGGAAGTAGTAATATGGGTACCCACATTTTCCTCATATAGTAGAGCAATGGAGGTTTGTTCGATTAAAACCTGCTACAACTGGAGAATTTTTGTAGCTCCAAGAACCAGGAACTACAATTAAAAGAAGTGTAAGGTTCATAATAAATGGAATATTAGAAAAATGACTGAATGAAGAAGAGTAATACCTAGTAGAATCCATGGTTGATCTTGGCAAGGAGCATCTCTGGGTTAACCTGCTCTATTGCATCCATATCCTTGGGAAAAATCACATTGGAAAGAGGAAGGTGGTTGCCTGAAGTTCTTAGAGAGTAACATCGTTGTTGGCAACCAACCCTGTCTTAAGATGGTAGTCAGGATGGAAGAACTCAGTTGGATTGCCCTAAAAGATCCCACCTTGGCTAGCCCAATGAAAGTCTAAATGCTTTAAAAACATCATAAATCTACGGTTAACAAGATGAGGCGAGAGGTTTGCATCCTGATCGTCAATAATGGCTATAAACCCTTTAGGCTAAACTCCCCTCTTCTTATTCTTTGTTGGTTGAGCATCAGAAATGCCAACCTATTCACCTAATATTTAGTCGAGCCGAGCTTAGCTAGAATAATTTCAGTCTTCTTGACCACTAAAAACATCCTGAACTGGGGTTAAGGTCTCAACAGGGCAATGACTCTTCTTCTTGTTCTACCCTAGTATCCTGAAGGTAGGCTGGGTTGGGGGAGCATCAATAATGGAAAAATCCTCTAGTTGATGTTCATGTCTGCTGGGGAAGGAAAGAAATTGTAGTCGCTCGAGGCTAGTATTGGAAAAGATGGGTGACGTTACTTTGACACTTGTAGAATGAGATGGAGAGAGGGATTGGATGGGGAAATGAGACTTAGCGGATAAATTTGGGCCTGAAAAGGTTTCAGATGGCATGGTAGAGTACTCAAAATCCTGTTTAGTGGTACAAGCAGTGGGGCACAATCTCTTAGAGCCAAGTTGCTTTCTCAGCCTTCCTTTTCTCTTTGATTCTTTTCTCATCTCATTGCACCTTCCTGGTCTCCACACAGTAACAATACACATAGAGACCTCTGAAATATCAAAATGGAGTTTAGTGAGATATTATCTAAATCCAAGCACGAATTCTCAAATAAGGGCATAAATCCTTACCTTCAAAGGTTTTAGAGATCTGATATCCTTCCTTTGCAATACTAGCCCCAACTTCCCATTACCCAGAGAGGATTAAGTGTTCTATGTACCATGTTTTGTTAGAACTAGGGAGGGTCACCTAAGCCTTACCCCAGGCTTAGAAGACATGGAATAGTATCCAGTATGCTATGAAATTGATTTAAGGTTATATTTAGAGATGAACTTACTAGGGGAGGCACCCATTTTCTCCATAACCGCCACAAACCTGTAAAAGTTACCATACATTTGGCAAGGGGTCCTATTAATTCGACTCAGGACCTCCTTAAGGAAAGGAAATAATAGAAAATGCAAGCCAACAATGATTTGACGTACATAAACCACAATCTTCCCAGCACAACGTTCGTTGAAATCCCCACAGAACCTAATCTTTACCTTTTTGGGGATGGAGTAGGATTTGCGAAGGGTAGACATGGTATTAATCATTCTTAAGAAAATAAATAGAGAGAAGGAGAAGGTTTGTCTCAAAAGAAAAATAGGAAAGAAGGATGAAGAATGAGTTGTAGAGAATTAAAGTTTTTTTGCTTCGGAGTTCTAATGCAGCAAGAAAGAAGATGGATAGAAAAGAATAACCAGATCCCTAAGTTTCTCTATTTATAGAAAAGGGCTATTAAAAGAAGAGAATGGCTTAGTAGGACACATGGAAGCATAGGGAAGGTTGGAACTCAAACGATTGCATCATTTGAAATTAAAAACAATGGTTCATCATTATGATTGGGTTCGAAATGAAATAGCATAATAATGAGGTTTTTAAGTATATGTGCAATTTAACAAGTCCTATTCAAAAGAGGTACCATTTCTTGAGACAATGCTTGAGATTAACATCATTTTGAGAGGGGGTAATTGTAGAGAGTAAAAGCTATAACACATCTAGACCCTACACATGTTTAGATGTGGGTAGAATAAATAGATTGAGTTGGGCAATTCTACTATGCTCAGAGTGGTACCTAAGATAGTCCAGGCCTAGATGTAGGGCAGGGTAGAGTTACATAACAAACATCAAATCTCCTTGACCTTCAAATTTGGTGAGATATCCTAAGAATCTCAAAGGGGGATGATGCAATCGGCATGGACTCTTTCCAGACTGGGTAACTTCCTAAAAAAATAAGGGATTCCTGTATGAAGATCCTTAAAGATCAAGGATCACGAAGAGACTTCTATTCTTAGAAGATATTTGAGGAAGAGGTCCAAGAGGTAAATAATTGACATTTTTGGAAAGATTCAGAGTTCATTACTATTTTTAGAGAGCTAACTTGATTGTTGGAGGATTTTGATAGATAACATACCGGTGCCACCATTTAACAGTAGGAAGAAGGAGCATCCAATGGAACGACGAACGGGAGTTGTCAGAGGTAATAGGAAATCACCTTTACAAGATACATTTTTCAATAATCTTATTTCCAAAATCTTGATGTGGCCACCCAAAAGACCTTGGCCAACTTAGTAGCATAAATAAAAAAATATTCTAAGTTGGAAGATAGATATTGCAAGGTGTAAAGCTCAGAAGGTAGAAGGTCATAATCCCCACATCGTGGCAAAGCCCAATGTAGATATGTGATTTTTGAGTTCGAAGATCACTTCTACAAGATTTGGAGTCGCCACCATTTTTTTTTAAAGAAAATGGTGTGAATGAGCATTAAAAAAAAATGGTGTGAACGGGCACCTGATATATGATTTTTGAGAAAAATAGTTTTTCCTTTGTAGTGACTCTTGTACGAATAAATTATTGGACTACCTAAGTTTAGGTTAGGGTTTAGTTAGATAGAGAGGAAGGTGTTAGAAACTCCTTTCTTTCCACTAAAAGGTGGTAACCTTAAAAATGTAGTCATTTTAGGAAATATAAAAAAGAAATGGAAAATTATGGAAAAACGATGATTTTGTACCTTAAAATGTAAGGGACTTTAATGTCAATTTGTCTTAGGGGATCATCTCATTGAGAGAGATGACGATAACCACATCTTGCCTTAAATCAAGTAGTTGGAAAAGTGTTGGCCCTAGGTTATGGGCCCACTCTCATTGAATGAGAAGGGGCCCAATCACCTTTAGCCTCAAATTTTTTTTTGTGGTGTGTGCTAATTGTGTTGGAAGGTTTAAAATGATTTTGCTTGAATATAATTACAACCTCTACACTTTTGATCAAACCAAAATTCGATCTATCAGAGGTAGTGGAGGGTGAATATTACATATTAGAGGTCTCTTAAAACCAAAATTAAAATAATTGAGGGGAAGGGAGTTAGAAAAGGAAGGTAGAGAAGGGAGAGAGGGATGCAATACTCGTCTCTAACCTATCTTGAGGCTTAAACATTCATTCCTCTTTTTCTTCTTCTTAAGTTTTTAGTAGAGTTGTTATGAGTTTCTTTTTAGAAAAGAAAAAGTTAATAAGAGAGAGAGGGAGCGTTGGGTAAAGTGAGATTGAGAAGTTTAGAGTTTTCTTAGGAGGGTTTGTGAACATTAGAGATTGAGACAAATGACTTGAGGGGGTGCTCAAACATGGGTTTTTCAAAAATTGGGAAGGGTTTTTATAAGGTTGAAGGTTATTTTTAGGGGTAGGATGGTCCAAGATAAAAGATGGAAGATAATAACATGAGATTTATAGGATTTTGATTGGGATTTAAGGTTAGTGGAGGGTAGAAATGGTAAATGGGAAAAATGGGTTGGATCTTTCAATTCATATGGGTTGCGTATTAGGTGAGGTTAGGGGGTGTGGGTGTTGGTTAGAATAATAGTTATGTAAGGAGGATAGGTGTTGATGTTTTGAGAGGATGAAGGAGATAGTGATTATCACGCCCCGAAATCCCAACACGTATCCCGAGGATTCATTCGTTAGAATCTCGAGGTGTGAGGTGAATATACACACAACTTAATAATCAACAAGGATAATAATGCTAAGAGATAAAGATATACGCAACAGAAACTATACTAAAATTCAATAAATCAGAGTAGCGGAACTAAAAGTCAAAATCATCATCCAAGAAGATCCTCAATATCCCTCATGTCCCAAAATACAACTTCCCAAAAATAAATACATCATGTCCCACAAAATTTGGAATCAAAGATAGATAGCATCTAAACTCCTAAAGTGATCTTCAAATTGATGGAGTTTATACATTATCGACATAACCTTTCAAGGGAACCTCCTCGAATGACTACTCGTAAGCAGGCTCTTTAGAAATTGGGTAATCTGAAAGGGGTGAAAGATCGGGTGAGTAACAAGGGGATGTTACTCAGCAGGATGAACGCTGTTCTAACGACGAATCATATGTGTATGATTAATCATCTAAACAATTAAATCATGCAGACTTTTCATAATGTAATAAACGAGAAATTGTCTAAACATAATTAGCAAGCAGTTGCAATAATTTCAATCTATCATCAAAATAGCATATACAACTTTCAAAAGGAAATCGTCTATCAAAATTACAATTAAAGAAAAGATACATAATACGAATACAATAGTGTAGTCGTTAAGAGAGCAGATGATCACATCAATATAACCGCATCGACTGTGGCAAACTTGATATTCCAAACTTCAAATACGACGTGAAATCCCATCATTAAAATATGATTTTGTGGCCAGTCTAGCGTACCATGATTGGATGACCATTTATCCGATTTAGACTAGCCATTGACCAAGAACCGAATACTGAGTTCAACTAACGATGAGGTCGACTGTTTGACGACTGCAAACTAACAGTGATCACTAACTAGCCCATGAGACCTCTCGCGTCGAAGCCTGTCAAGAGGAAATGCAAGTGAACCCTGCCTACCTCTACACTATATAGAGACTGTCTTTACACACAACGTTTCCTAAGAAAAAAGTAGAAGAATTCTCGGATCTCAGAAGCTGTATAATACTCTAAGGTATCCCATACTACCAAAGAGCATATGACATCTAGTGCTAATCCTAGAATGACTCACCGCTTCTGGATATACAACAATGAATCACTCTTTGTAGGTTTTCCCACAACTCTTTTCTGATAAATAAAATAGTTTGTTTTGTATATAGTATACTAGTTTCTTTCTATCAAAAGTACAATAAAGTTTGGTAGTGCTCTCCGGTGACAACCATCTGTTATTTCTATCCATCAACAATTTCACCCATCTATCTATCTATCACGGTTTACTTGGCATAGCCACTATGTAGACTGGAGGCACTGTCCCAATAATCAGTTGAGAACATACGTTCTCTCTATCCATCCATCAATCAATCGATAAATTAAACGTCTAACTTCCTATATATATCTATCAATGTAGCTTCGTTTCTAAAGTTTTTTGAGAATCATAGAACACCAGCCAATTCCATTCGATGGTTTTGGTTGAGTTGAAAAGTTCAGAAATGCGATAAAATCATACGATGAGAAAGTTGGAAAAACTATCAAAATTTGATTAAGTGTTGGAAAAAGTGATTTTTCAAAGTTGTCGAAATTAAAAATGGGTTTTTTACACGTGAAAGCCCTCGACAACATGAGAAAGACCATATAATTTTTATTGCTTGATTCGAAGTAAAATTAAAGATATTGCATTTTCAAATTCGGATGAAAACATCAAAATTTACATTTTGTTTTTCAAACCAAAAATCAGATTTTGATCTTTTAAGTTTTGGATCTTGAAATCATTCTCATTGTTCCAAAATGGGGGGTAAAACCTTAATTTCATTAAAGAACTTAAAGTAAATGTTTCTTTAATTTTTTACTTTCCATTTACTTTAATTTTTACTTTTCATTTACTTTAATTTTTAAAGTAAATGGAAAGTAAAAATTAAATTGAATATTTATTTTAAGTTTTTTAATGAAATGAAGTGTGAGAAAATCATGTATAGGCATTAAAGAGGGCAACCCAAAAGACAGAAGTCAGTTCTGATGAGCTGTTCCTGTCGGTAGCTGAAACTTAGTTTTGTCGGTGGATGTTGGTAGAACCAACGGCTTTTGCCTATAGAATGGATTTGACGATGGTAGAAACATGTTTCTATCGGTGGAATCCACAGTACCTACCGTCAACACTGAATCATTCTTGAATTCTCGACTTTCCAAATTCTTTTTTCGAGTTCCTCTTCCGTTCTTCTAATACTTCGACCCACTCATGAAACTAAGATTAAAATTAGTAAAAAAATGATAAATCTCTATTCCTAACATGAATTTATCAACATTATATTCTATTAAGGATATCATACTACTTGAGGGTAGAAGGAAAGGCATTCTACTTGTATAGTTGTCCACGATTGATTGGAGGCAAAGAGTGGCACGAAGGTCAAGGTTGGTGAGTTTGAATAAGATATGCTTGGGTGGTTGCTAAAAGTGCCCTCGATCCGCGGGGTGCGCGGATCCGCTTTTGACCCTTGAGGTTTGGGAGTCGTCACCTAGTTATTACGGTCTAGGAACCGATCAATGACTCTAAACGGATAAAAACTAATCTACAACCAAAAAAACTGAATTCGGGGATCATGTTACGGGATTGGAAGGTGTTAGGCACCAACCCCGCCCGGCCAAAGCCGGTCTCTACTAAATTCCCAAGTAAATTACATTGCTAAAACCTAGATAAAAATAAATAAAAATAAAAATTTACCTTTCCGATAGCAAGGACTTTGTTCCCTCAAATCTGACAAAAAGAGCTCCTTGTACCGTGCTCCCTTGCTTCGTTCTATCTCTGGATTTGACTTCGGATCTCCTAGATCAAGGTATCTCCTTGTTTCTGAATCTGAACTCTTCAAGTTTGTTACGGATTTGGGGGTGTTTTTGGAGGGTTTTTAAGCGTTTTCTAGACTAAAATTGAAGGGGGGATGTTAGATAAGGAGTTGGGGCTCCAAAACTAGGGTTTATGGGGGGCTAGGGGAGCTTCTAGACCTACTTCTCTTAGGGTTTATTATTTGATACAAAAATAGGGTGTGAGCACCTCTATTTATAGATTTTTTTAAAGGTTGATTTGGATAGAGTTAGTGTTTAATTAGAGATCTTTTAATTAGAGTTGTGTTTTAGTTAAAATTGTTTTAGGTAGAATTGTGTTTTAATTAGAATTATTTTAGGTAGAATTGTTTTTAAGTTAGAACTCTATTAGATAGAGTTATTAATCAATTATAATTCTATTATGACTTTTGGTCTTATTTGATTGACTTTTAATGTTTTGACTTTAGTCTTAATTGATTGACTTTCAATATCTTGACTTTAGTCTTGCTTAATTGACTTTAATTTTGACTTCAGTCTCACTTGATTGACTTTAATACCTTGACTTTAGTCTTGCTTGATTTACTTTTAATTTTTAAAGAAGGCCTTTCCATTATTTCTTTAATTCTTTGGACCCTCAAAATGGAGGGGTCCTTAAAGAAATATCCCACGAACCCTCAACAATTTTGCCTGAGAGTCCGATTAATCGATTTTTTAGGTTCAAAATTTTAAATTAATTTCATTAATGTTTCACTTTAATTATTTAATATTTTATTTATTAATTTTGAATTTTTTAATTATGAAAATTGTGAAATTACCGTTTTGCCCCCGGAGAGGACTTTTCACCTTTCAAGTCGGTTTTTAATGTTTTAGGATGTTTTAGAATCAGTTTTTCGTAAGGAATTCAATGGAAATATTAGTTTTTATTGTTTATGAAAATTTTTTTGTGTGAAATGGTCGTGAACTTTATAAAGGGCATTTTCGTAATTTTGTCAAATTCTGTTAAAATTGGTGAATGATTTATTTGGTTCCAATTTGTTATTTTATGTGTTCGAGAGAGTTTTTCTAATCGTAACATAGGCTCTAGGGTCGTTTTGAGGTTACGGGTATTTTGGTAATTTAATCATTTTTAGTGATTTTTATCGTGAAGCTTCTTTTTGGTCTACAAGATGATGATTTCTATGTTTCTGGGTCGTATTTTCCTAGCGTAGCGTGGTTTCTAAGATTTTGTCAATTCGAGATACCTCATCCGGATTTTTGAAACACATTTGTTAACAAAGTAAAGCAATGGAATACACATCCATCATTGGGAATCATTGCAATTGGGTTGACGAGTTGATCAATCAGGCGGATGCAAAAATGGGGTGTCTACAGATGCCCCTCTTTGGCAGAGGGTTGAAGCAAACTAGATAGCAAATCTATTTTGGTAGATAGTGCGATATCTGAATGCCAAAGCTAGTGACAGTTCATTTTGCAGCCTTATTCAGCAATTCGTCAAGGTGTTCGGATCCTTGAGGGTAAGCTCTCCCCGAATTAAAAGATTGTCAGGTCCTTGAGCGCAAACTCTCACTGACAGTGTCAGATCCTTGAATTTTAGAGAATTCTCCCTGACTAAAAAGTGCAAGTGTGTGTACTGTGTGAAATTGAGTAAAATCTGAATAAAACAAAACTCGAGAAAATTTGAATGATATTTGAGACAAATCTGAGCAAAAGTTAGGAGAAAGTTAAATGTCCTACTCTACCTACTCTAGGTGAAAGAGTAATAAATTTATATTTTTTTGAGAGTCTTATTCTACCTACTCAGAGTGAAAGAGTAATGCACTAAATTTTTTTTTGGGAAGTTCTACTTTACCTACCTGGAGTGAAAGAGTAATGAACTATTTTTGTTTTTTTTTTTAGGAGTCCTACTCTACCTGCCCAGGGTGAAAGAGTAATGAACTAATTTTATTTGGAAAGTTCTACTCTACCTACTCGGAGTGAAAGAGTAATGAACTAAATTTTTTTTTTGGAAGTTCTACTCTACCTACTCGGAGTGAAAGAGTAATGAACTATTTTTTTTTTTGGAAAGTTCTACTCTACCTACTCGGAGTGAAAGAGTAATGAACTAAGCTTTTTGAGAGTCCTACTCTACCTGCCCAGGGTGAAAGAGTAATGAACTAATTATTTTGGGAAGTTCTACTCTACCTACTCAGAGTGAAAGAGTAATGAACTAAGCTTTTTGAGAGTCCTACTCTACCTGCCCAGGGTGAAAGAGTAATGAACTAATTATTTTGGGAAGTTCTACTCTACCTACTCGGAGTGAAAGAGAAATGAACTAAGCTTTTTGAGAGTCCTACTCTACCTGCCCAGGGTGAAAGAGTAATGAACTAATTATTTTGGGAAGTTCTACTCTACCTACTCGGAGTGAAAGAGTAATGAACTAAGCTTTTTGAGAGTCCTACTCTACCTGCCCAGGGTGAAAGAGTAATAAACTAATTATTTTGGGAAGTTCTACTCTACCTACTCGGAGTGAAAGAGTAATGAACTAATTTTTTTGGGAGTCCTACTCTACCTGCACAGGGTGAAAGAGTAATGAACTAATTTAATTTTTTTTTTTTGCAAGTTCTACTCTACTTACTCAGAGTGAAAGAGTAATGAACTAAGTTTTGAGGGAACAAACGGGGGATAAACCTCGCACTTGATTTTTTTTTAATAAAAAGTTGGATTTTATGAAGGTCCAGTAAACATTTTAACTCTTTTTGAATCTGAGGAGTTTTCAAAATTGCTATCAAGAGGGTAACCTTTAATTCAAAGTTAACCTTATCCTTTGGGGTTGAAATTGACCAGGCATCAGAACAAAAATACCCTTAGTTTGACAATGAACATTGTACTGGGGATACTTGAATATAATTTGAAAATAAATGCCCCTAGTGTAGGGGGGGAAACTGTACTCTTTAGAAAAAGGAAGTGCCCTTGTTATGAAAGTTTGAAATCCTTGATTACCACAAGCGCAATAAAGGTTTAACTTTTAATTTTGACTTTTTATATTGAAGATTTTGAGTCAGGCTCAAAGAAATTGGAACAAAATATTTCTTTCTGAAATTCATCATAGAATTTGTTCTTTCTCCCCGTCGGTTCACTTAGGGACATAAAACTCTTTAGACCAATCATAGACGAGATATTTGTATCCACTGAGTCTATATTTGATTCAAACTGGGTATTGAAACTTGATTATTCGGACTTCTGATATTTCGGCACGGGCTACCTTTTCAACTTCTCAACTCAACAGAGATTTTCTTTTATTTTTTGATAGCTCTAAGTTTTGCCTAGATTGCCTATTCAGGTTTTCAATCTAGCGAGCATGCTCTAGTTTTTGCCTAGATCGCCTTTTTAGGTTTTCGATCTAGCGAGCTTACAATTTTTTCTTTTTTCTTTGCTCTAATTGTTGCCAAGGTCGTCCTTTCAGATTTTCAACCTTGCGAGCTTACCTTAATTTTTGCCTAAGCCGTCTTTTTCGAGTTTTCAACTTAGCAGGCTTTTTTCTTCTTCTTCCCTTCTGAACTTCTGGAGTTGCTGTCTGATCATGCTTTGCTATCTTCTTTGACTTCTCGCACGGTACTTAGGAGGACTTTCATGGGTAAGCTTAAGACTGGGTATAAAAAGAAAGGAATTTTGAGGCTCAAAAACCCAAATGCCTCTTGTGTGGCATTATTTTCCCTTTTCTTGAATTTTCTTCCCCACTTTGACAATTTTTTCTTTTGAATTTTTTTCTTTTTAGATTTTTTCTTTGTCGGGGAATCTACTTTTATTTATTTATTTATTTATTTTTTATGTGATCGGGCCTGAAGTAACTTCTCAGGTTGCCTACGTACCCCAGAATTTTGGGATCAGACCAAAACGTAGTTCGAAACTTCCCTCCCCTAGGTTAGGTGATCGGGCTAAGAAAGAAAAAGGCATAATTTTTCTTTTTGAAAAAGGTTGCAAAGGGGTTGAGAAAGGATATATTGAATTGGGTAACAGGAGAATTGATTCTTAAATGTAGTACCGTTTGATTTGGTCAAGGTTGGTTGGTTCTGGTAATTATATTCCATCATGATCTTGAAGTCTGACAGCTTTTCCTGGTAATATTTCTTGAATGATTGAATCTCTCCAATTGGGTTCAAACTTTCTAGAATCGAGGAAGAGTAAAATTTTTTTCTTGGGTAGTTTGATGCTTTAGATCCTTGACTCATAAGTGATGAACTTTGACTTTCTTATCAAACACGCAAGTGACTCCTCTCCATTGACAGATCCAATCTGTTTCTAAAAATTAACTTCCATCAAGACCTTGAGATACAAGATTTTTCCTTTTAACCGGTAAGATTGCTTCCATATCATACTAGAGTGACTCTAGTAGAAGACTGCATTGAAATGTAATATGTCCATAATGCGAATGGTAACTTCTCTGGCCAATCCCGGTGTGATGTGTGATTGACACATTTTCACAAATGATTCTCTTGAGATTTTTACTAGCTGCTTCAACTATTCCATCGATTTTAAAATTCCAGCACTAATACATTTTATAATCCCTCCTCTGACTATGTTAGTCAATTCTGATTTGTATATGTGGTGTTCTCATAGGATGGGTATATATTTCATGTTGAACAACACTCCAAATTTAACTGACATATCCTCATAGGACCAAGTCTTTTGAATTTTCTGAACAAATTCATCATCTCTTTGTGATCCTCTGGGGATAAGTTAGTTCCAATATGAATTTCTTGGGAATTATTTTCGTTCCGAGGTCGATGACCTTTAGTTCCTCGAGCAAGACATTTATCTTCTTATTCAAGAGGGGGTTCCTTATTAGAGGAATTTCTCTTTGAAGTCAGTTATTAGTTAACTCGTTAATGCGCTCAAGGTATTCAAAAATTTTCTTTATTCAATTAAATTTAGATGGGGCGACTGACACCATTGCAGACTCAACAAACTAACTTGACTAGAACCAAATAAGAAATAAAAAGACAGATTTGATTACTAACTTGATAGAAAGAACCGGACTCAAGACTCATAAACAACTAAAGACAATTACCCACAACGGGCTTGATTACAGACTGAGAATTCGAGAAACTATTTTCAAGCGGTTAGACTGAGTTTTCTTCTTCAGATTCTTTGCATTCTTCAGACTTACTTCTTCTCTCTTGGCCAAGACTGCATTTGGTGGTGAAAACCTCATTAGGGACCGTCACTTTGGTAAAAGGAGGGCTAGGAGGTTTATGATTGACTGATCGGATAAGAAGGATTGGGTCAAACAAGAGTTGAGTATTGGATACCATGTTCAAAGTCTGAGGAGGTTGGTAACTGGGTAGAGGGTTGGTAGTAACATTCGGTTGCTCAGGGGCAGGGACAGTAATTTTTTTGGTGTCGATGAGGTCTTGAACTGTATGACGAAGAGCGACACAACGATCAGTAAGATGATCGGGATTTTGGTGAAACTCACAAAATAGGTTTGGATTGTGAGAAGTGGGGAGTGGATTTGGTAAAGGTCGAGGTTGGAGAGGTGCAATGAGCCCTTTACTTAATAGTTTTTGAAGGACAATGCTCAAAGGCATCCCAAGATTGGTGAATTTCCTACGCGGTCGAGGTTAATTAGGGTTAACTTGGTTACTAGGCAAGATAGTAGATTGGACGGGTGTAGTAGACGTATTGGCTACATAGGCGTGATCAGTAGTAGACTTAGAATTGGTAAAAGGCTTTTTGAACTTGTTGTCAGAAGGATTGGAAAGGATTCCGGAAGTGAAAGCATCTTCCAATTGGCTACCAGCTTGCAATAGAGACTCGAATGTAGGAAGGTATTGGAAACTAGATGTCGGCATACCCTTGCGAGAGATTTTTTAAGATAATAGCCACTTTTTCTTTCTCTGAAGGTCTATCCCACATTTGTGCAGCCTTGGCCCTCCAGCGACCAATGAAATCAGTGAATGTCTCCCCATTTTTCTGTTTAGTTGCTTCCAAATCCCTTCTTGAGGTCTCAATCTCAGTATTGTATTTATACTGATGCCAGAAAGCCTTTGACATGTTTTCCCATGTACCCACAGTAACTGGATCTTGAGACATTAACCAACGTAGCGCTGATCCCGATAGAGTCCTTTGGAACAATAATGTCATCTGTTCGTCGCTGAGTCCCATAGTGCGCATGTTGGTAACATACACCTTAAGATGTGTTTTTGCACACCCTGTCCCACTGAATTTGTCCATTTCAGGCATCACAAACTTCTCTGGCAAATGGATTCTAGGGATGCGATTTAAAGCTTCAATGCCTGCTGCAATTTCATCAATACCCTTTATACTCTTCATTGCTGACTCCAATTGAGACATTCTATTAGATAACGCCGAATTTTCATCAACATACTTTTCGTCTCCGTCGAGCTCGAAAACTTCACATGGACGTTTCTCTTCAACCTTTTTCCCCTTCAGATCATCTAAAGGAATTCCCGTTGATTCCGAGGTCTGTTCTAACATTTCCATTTTGCCTTTTATGTTGCTGATATCATTGGCAAAGGCTGCCAAGATCTTACGGATCTCTGTGAGCTCAGATTCTGAAGCCATTTCTGCTTGTTGACTTGGTACTGTGGTTCTTTTTAACCGACTGGACTTACGACTCCAACTAGGAGGTGGACGCTTGAGTTTGGGCGCAATGATAATCCTATATGACCCCATCAAAGGTAGATTTAGTCAATTTCGGTATTAACCCCTTGATAACATTTTTAAGAATCCTGAGATTTTATTGAATATATCATTTGTAAATCATTTTTCCTTCATTCTCTTTTCCTCTAGAAAACATTTTTTTTTTTTGAAAAATCTTGTTCTTATGGAAAATACTTTTTCTGAAAAATATATATATATTTTTTAGAGAACATTTCTTCTAGAAAATACTTTCCTTTTATAAACCATTTCTCTTCTTTAAAAATGGGTTGAAATCCGAATTTAGAAAAGAATTTGATTTCCATTTTGATCTAAATGGCCCGACCCATCATGATTATTGGATCGAGATGGACTGGGTCATTATAAATTATTGCAAAAAATGGATTCTTTATGGGGTCGGTGCACCCATTTTAATTTTCAAATTTTTTTTTTTATCCTTGAGAACAATCATACATTCTTGATCTCATCATTCACATCACTCACATACATTCATCAATCACATGCATTCATTCAATAAACAACCCGGGAACACCCACGATAAGTTCGAGTCGTGACCTACTGGGAAGGTTTCTAGACTCTAAGCTTACTACGTGCAATGCATTTTTATCTGGCCACTCTTGCCCAAGCACACCTATATACCTTTCGATACGTGGTGACTTGGTTTGATATACCGTATAGGTGATAATCTAAAACCTCAATTCACTTCTCTGAAGCCAAAAACAGCTAGTTTGATCTCCAGTTGAGAGGTGGCGCACAATGCTGAGCAAGGGCCCACTTAAATACCTCTCGTCTAGAATAGACGTAGTCTATCCCCCTCGTACAGTAGGGTACAGCGGGGCAAGATCTTGCTTAGGCACCGATTTTGACCAAGAAGTGCAATTGATATACTTAGACTATCTTTTATACCTACGGGTACGAGTCAAGAGTTGTAGCTTTCATAAATGGTTTGGCATCCCACGAGGGGACCGACCACGTACTAGTACTACGTTGACAATCGGGACATGTGACTGTGTGGCTCACAATAGGTCAAAGGCTCAGGTCGCTCCAGCCTGGGTGCATCAATGTGTCTCTCAGAATCACCTGATCAGACGGTATTGATGCCCCAGTTCGATATACCCTAAGGTACGTGACTGGAGTTGTGGGTTTCATGAATGACGTCGCATCTCCGAAGAGACCGGGCCACGCACTAGTGCCACGTTGGCTAAATGGGACGTGTAAGTGAGTAAAGCGGTAAACGTGCATGTGGTGTGTGCAACATTGGGTGGGGTGTGCCCGGGGCCTTTTCCGAACACATGGGCCCATGGATCCAATCAAACCAATCAACATATGGTTATCAAATGAATATTGATTAAGAAAATAATATAAAACCCATTACATTGAAATTAAGATGAAAGCAAACACATCACAAATATATTTGTAGAGATCATGGCATATTATATGGGCATATAAAACAAAGAATAATTAATTTGATCCAACATTGAAAATGCCCACAAATTTATTATTTATGATCCAATCAAGGGTTACTTTGGGCGATCCAAACAAAATCAAGACTTTAACGAATATTGCCTCGAGGATAGAATGGTAATTGTTGAGGTAAGGAGTGATGAGCACATTATTTTTTTATTTTTTTTATTTTTGAAAAACATGCATGGCAAATCTTTTGAGAACATAGGCTAACGTGACCAACTCATAAGGTTTCAAATTTTACTAAGGGTCCTTAGGCCATGTGGTTCATCATGTCGGCAATCCAATGTCACAACCTTAGAGATTTTGATGGGAAATTTTCTATCCAAAAATAAAATTCTCATTTATTTTTTTTAGCTTTGATCCAAGGTTTTTGAAAATGGGCGATTACGAAATCCCGAATCTAAAAATAAAAATTAATTATTTTTCTTGAAAATTTTCTTTTGAAAGTTCTTTAAGTTTTGGCTTCCACAAGCCTATGACATTGAACGGTGATTTTATGTGGCACACGGTGAACTCAACTACCCTTAGTAAGTATGAAATCTTACTAGATTAGTGATATTAGCCTTGCTTGAGGGTTATCTATATTTGCAGTCAAACAACCATTCTTAAAAGTGGTTTCCGTCACTTTGCAAAGTTTGAGGTGAGACCCACGTTGATAAAATAAAAACTAATATAAAGAATTGATCCCCCACATGCATGATTGTTTTGTGAAAAAAATAAAACAGAAAGTCCAGCCAATAATTGTTGAGGAACGCCCTTAAGAAAATTAATCTTCTTTTTTTTTTCCAAAAATATGGGTCCCACCCAAAATTTGTTTGAGTAACAACTTCATATAAGCCATAGAGTTTTTTATGTAAGAAAAACAATGTAACCATACTTCTGTCAAGTTTTTTTTCAAATTTTTTATTTTTTTGTTTTTTTTTAACACTCAAGCTGAGGTCTTCCTATATTATTCAAATCGAAAATTTATGTCCACAATTCAAGAGGTCGAGATGAACCAGCCATCTTACCTACTACAGCAAGGACCAAATAATAACAAAGATCTAGACAGTAGAAGGATGATTATTGCAGTTGAAAGCCATCTGATGCATTCCAAACATGCACTCCCAAGCCTTGAAAACTTTTGAAAAGAGAAGAAATAGATTATTTTCTTTGATTCTTGTAGTTATTGTAGTTAGGATCTTCTTGAGGAGAGTAGATCGAAGCAGCGAACATGGAACCAAGAAAAACAACGAACTTCGCCAGTGTTGCGAGTTTCGCCACCAATGGCTCTCCTCTCATGAACATCATCATCATCGCCTCCTTCAGAGACTGTCTTCTTCTTCCAAGGTGTATGCATCAGAGGCATAACCAGCAGTTACAGCAGCTCCCGTAAGAGCTCCGAAGATTCCAAATTTGAGAAAACTCCATGTTTTCTTCTCAGAGATATTGGGAAGTGGAGATGGTGGGGGGGAGAGAGAGAGAGAAAGAGAGAGAGAGAGAGAGAGAGAGAGAGAGAGAGAGAGAGAGAGTTTTTTTCTTGAATTTCAATGCTGTTTTTCGTCTTCTTCTTTGTGGAGAAGAAGATAGAAACAGCAGAAACGAGTTTCTGCTAACGGCACACCAAACGTGAAAAAATAATTTTTTTGCGATTTTTTTTTCTTGGAATCCTCTCCTGATCACGAACAACATTAAAAAAGGCAATTTTTTTTTTCTTAGTACATCGTTCACAAATATTTTTTTTCTATAACTTGCTGCCTATGCCTAGTAACACACCGAAAAAAGTAAAAATTCATCCAAATCCTTTTTTTTTTTAAATAATCATAACTCTCATCTCAACCACCATCATTCTATTTTCAATTTATGTCAATTTGAATCTTTCATTATTTAGGGTCATCCCAAAACAATCCTAGATTGAATCATAAAAAAAAATACTCCACAATGACCTATCCAAAATCAAACCAAATAATGCCAAGAAAAAAATAATAATAATAATATGACCAAAAATTATAAAATAAACCAAATAGTGAGAATGGTTCAACAACCATTTTTTTCAAACTATTATCCTCTTGACATCCTGCATTATATAGGGTCATAGATTGAATCATGAAAATGTGCCAAAACAAAGTATTCGGAATCCAAACAAATAATCCATAATTAAGCCAAAAATAATGATAAAAAATAAACAAATAAACAAATACGTAAAAATCAAATAAAAAAGGTCCTACTGGCAATGCATCCCATACTTGGGGTTTTTCAAGTCTAATCCTCAATTGTCCCCAGTGGAGTCGCCACTGAAAGCGCCCTCGATCTGCGGGGCGCGCGGATCCGCTTTTGACCCTTGAGGTTTGGGAGTCGCCACCTAGTTATTACGGTCTAGGAACCGATCAATGACTCTAAACGGATAAAAGCTAATCTACAACCAAAAAAACTGAATTCGGGGATCATGTTACGGGATTGGAAGGTGTTAGGCACCAACCCCGCCCGGCCAAAGCCGGTCTCTACTAAATTCCCAAGTAAATTACATTGCTAAAACCTAGATAAAAATAAATAAAAATAAAAATTTACCTTTCCGATAGCAAGGACTTTGTTCCCTCAGATCTGACAAAAAGAGCTCCTTGTACCGTGCTCCCTTGCTTCGTTCTATCTCCAGATTTGACTTCGGATCTCCTAGATCAAGGTATCTCCTTGTTTCTGAATCTGAACTCTTCAAGTTTGTTACGGATTTGGGGGTGTTTTTGGAGGGCTTTTAAGCGTTTTCTAGACTAAAATTAAAGGGGGGATGTTAGATAAGGAGTTGGGGCTTCAAAACTAGGGTTTATGGGGGGCTAGGGGAGCTTCTAGACCTACTTCTCTTAGGGTTTATTATTTGATACGAAAATAGGGTGTGAGCACCTCTATTTATAGATTTTTTTTAAGGTTGATTTGGATAGAGTTAGTGTTTAATTAGAGATCTTTTAATTAGAGTTGTGTTTTAATTAAAATTGTTTTAGGTAGAATTGTGTTTTAATTAGAATTATTTTAGGTAGAATTGTTTTTAAGTTAGAACTCTATTAGATAGAGTTATTAATCAATTATAATTCTATTATGACTTTTGGTCTTATTTGATTGACTTTTAATGTTTTGACTTTGGTCTTAATTGATTGACTTTTAATATCTTGACTTTAGTCTTGCTTAATTGACTTTAATTTTGACTTCAGTCTCACTTGATTGACTTTAATACCTTGACTTTAGTCTTGTTTGATTTACTTTTGATTTTTTGGAGAACCCCCCTCCATTATTTCTTTAATTCTTTGGACCCCCAACTGGAGGGGTCCTTAAAGAAATATCTCACGAACCCTCAACAATTTTACCCAAAAGTTCGATTGATCGATTTTTTAGGTTCAAATTTTTAAATTAATTTCATCAATATTTCACTTTAATTATTTAATATTTTCTTTATTAATTTCGAATTTTTTAATCATGAAAATTGTGAAATTACCGTTTTGCCCCCGGAGAGGACTTTTCACGTTTTAAGTCGGTTTTTAATGTTCTAGGATGTTTTAGAATCAGTTTTTCGTAAGGAATTCAATGAGAATGTTGGTTTGTGTCATTTATGAAAATTTTTATGTGAAATGATTGTGAACTTTATGAAGGGCATTTTCGTAATTTTATCGAATTCTGTTAAAATTGGTAAAATTATTTATTTGGTTTTGATTTGTTATTTTATGTGTTTGAGAGAGTTTTCCTAATCGTAACGTAGGCTCTAGGGTTGTTTTGAGGTTAGGGGTATTTTGGTAATTTGGTAATTTTTTAGTGATTTTTATCGTGAAGTTTCTTTTTGATTTGTAAAATGATGATTTCTATGTTTCTGGTGTCGTATTTTCCTAGCGTAGCGTGGTTTCTAAGGTTTTGTCAATTCGAGATACCTCATCTGGATTTCTGAAACATATCTGGTAACAAAATAAAGCAATGGAATACACATCCATCATTGGGAATCATTGCGATCGGGTTGACGAGTTGATTAATCAGGCGAGTGCTAAAATGGGGTGTCTACAGTTGCGCTATCATTAGAGACAAAACTCCTCACTTCTTATGATGAAGAACAATCCTTTCCCAAGTGAATGAACCCTCGAGTGGGATGAGTCGAGAACCACTTGCTGATTTTTTTGGTAAGAGACGAAGAGAACGAAAAATAAGTTAGGTTCAAAGACCGTGAGTTTGTAGAGCTCGATGTCGTCTTCAACCCCTTCTTTGTTGTTGAAGTCCAACGATCACTCATTGTCGAAAAATCTAGAAGGGAAAAAGGGTGGAAACCCTTGGTTTTCTAAGAGCTAGGGTTTGGGTTATTAAAGAGAAAGAAAAGTAAAGAATAAGAAATTATATTTTTTTTATTATAGACTTGAGGGTAAAGTTGGTAATTTCATATTGTTTCTATCTTCGATGATAACTTGACTACCCGAATTCGAAATTTGACGAATGAATACTTCATTCTCTTTAATTTTTCAGCATGGACCTAATGGTATATTCAGATTTCTCAAATTCTCATTTCATTACGAATTCACTATTTTTGGATCCCACTTAATACGAAATTCGAGGATTTTCATGATTTTTCCATCCGAACTCGAATTTGAGCGTACTCACAGGCTAAAATATGTTTCTCCACCATATTAAGTTCAATGGTAAAGTTATATTTCATTAAAAATGAACTAATAGAATATGGGTATTTTATCTTAATCTTTTATCAAAAAAATTTCTTGAGCTTTGAATGCTTGGTTTCCTCGATATATGAATTAGAAACTGGGGGTATTACATCCTCCCCCCTTAAATAAAATTTCATCCTCGAAATTAAAACATACCTTAGTCTAAGAAAAACTCCAAAAATTGAGTCTGTATTTCTTCTTCTTTTTCCCAAGTCACTTCCTCGACATTATGATATCTCCAAAGTACCTTTACTAGCGGAATAGCTCGTGATCTCAACATCTTTTCTTTACTATCAAGAATTTGCAGTGGCCCTTCTTCATAAGATATATCTTCCTCTAGGTTCAAAGATTACCAATCAATAACATGGGATGGGTCCGATTCGTTTTTTCTTAACATGGATACATGAAATACGTTGTGAACCTCTTCTAATTGGGCGGATAATGCCAACTTGTATGCAACCGTGCCAACTCTGTCCACAATTTCAAACGATCCCACATACCTCGGCTTCAATTTAGCCTTAATCCCAAACCTGTTGATTCCCCTTTTGGGAGAAACGTTCAAGAATACGAAGTCATCTACCGCAAACTCTAACGGTTGTCGACGATGATTTGCGTAGCTTTTCTGTTGACTTTGTGAGACTCGTAACTTTTCTCGAATGGTCTTAATCTTCTCAGTAGTCCCTGCAATGATGTCAGGTCCTAATAGAATACCATTCCCAACTTTTGCCCAACAATTCGACGATCTACACGGCCTACCATGCAATGCTTCAAACAGTGCTATGCCAATACTAAATTTGGAACTATTGTTATAGGCGAATTCAGCTAATGCCAAGTGATCCTTCCAATTTCCCCCAAAATCTAGCACACAAGCCCTCAACATATCTTCTAGTATCTATACAACATGTTCTGATTGCCCATCGATTTGTGGGTGGAATGCTGTACTCATCTTCAATTTTGTGTCAAATGTAACTTATGTGAGCAAACACCCCATCTTTCTTACGACTCAACGCATCTGCTATTACATTAGCCTTACCGAGATGGTAATGCAATTAAAGCCATAATCCTTCAGGTACTCCATCTACCGCCTTTGCCCCATATTCAAATCTTTTTGCAAGAACCAATACTTGAGGCTCTTGTGGTCTGAGTATACTTCAAAAGTCTCCCCATACAAATAGTGTCTCCAAACCTTGAAGGCATGCACTATGTCCGCCAACTCTAAATCATAGGTCGGATAGTTCTTCTCGTGGATCTTCAACTGTCTCGATGAGTAAGCAATTACCCAACCATCCCGTATTAGTACACACCCAAGTCCTATATGAGAAGCGTCTGTATAAATGACATATTTTTCTCCTAGGTTGGGAACTATTAAAATGGGTGCCGTGGTCAGTCAAGTCTTCAATTCCTAGAATGTTGTTTCACAGCTATTGATCTATTCAAACTTGACCCCTTTCTGAGTTAACTTCATTAATGACGAAGTTATCTTGGAGAAGCCTTCTACAAACCTACGGTAGTATCCTGCAAGCCATAAAAAACTCTTGATCTCGATAACTGTAGTTGACCTATGCCAATTCATGATCGATTCAATCTTCGACGGGTCCACAGATATCCCACTCTTAGAAATCACATGATCCAAGAACTTCACTTCATCTAACTAGAATTCGCACTTGGGAAACTTCGCATAAACTTCTCTTGGTGCAATCTATGAAGTGTGATATTCAAATGATCTTCATGCTCAAACTCCGTTTTCGAATAAATTAGAATATCGTCAATGAAGACGATAATGAAAATATTCAGAAAATCCCAAAACACTCATTGCATGAGGTCCATGAATACTGTAGGTGCATTAATCAGACCGAACGACATTACTATGTACTCAAAGTGCCCTAACCGTGTTTGGAATGCTGTCTTCGAAACATCCTCCTCTTTGATCCTCAACTGGTGCTACCCCGATCTCAGATCAATTTTTGAGAAGTACTTTGCACCTCTTAGTTAATCAAATAGATCATCAATCCTGGGAAACGAATATTTGTTCTTTATAGTCACTTGGTTTAGTTTTTGATAGTCAATGCATAACCTCATTGACCTATCCTTCTTCTTTACGAATAAAATTGAAACACCCCAAGGTGAACCACTAGGATGAATGAAACCCAAATTTGTCAATTCTTCTAATTGACTTTTCAACTCCTTTATTTCTGCTTGATTCATCAGGTAAGGTGGAATTGATATGGGTTTAGTTCCTGGGATCGATTGAGAAATCAATCTTCCTGATTGGGGGTAACCCATGTAACTCTTCCAGAAAGACATCGGAATAATCACACACTATTCGAATTGCCTCTATCTTCATTGACTCTTCATTCATCTTACTAACGGTAGTATTCATGACATACATCTTACCCAAATCAGCACCATTTCAAGATGATTCTATCATTTGGACCGTACGATTTTGAAATCCCTTGAACTTGAATTTTAATTGTCCTGGTGCACCAAACCGAATTGTTTTTACATAGCAACTATAACTACATGATACGTTGCTAACCAGTTCATACCTAGGATGATGTCGAAGTCTCGAAGGTCTAAAATAGTCAAATTTAGTTCAAACAAATTATTACCTATCTTAAGAACATAGGATTTACATACACAATGCGGTATTGTTTTGTTTCCTAAGGGAGTTAATAGTGAGAGTGTCCTTTATGCATCTATAATAGATAATTCTAGCTTTTCTACCATGCTAGAAGATATGAAAGAATGCATATAACCCGAGTCTATCAATACATGTACTAAATAGTTGTATAACATGATTGTACTTTCTATGACATCTTTCGAAATAGTAGCATCTGCCTGTGTCATAGTATACACCCTTGTGTGGGTCATCGAGTCACTTGACTGTTGGGGGATCCTGGGGTACTGTCTTCTCAAATGCCCAAGCTCGCCACACTCATAACATCTGATCCTTTCCCTATTAGTCTGATTCATGGGTGTCTTCTGTGACGGTAGTAGGGGTCTGGCAGTCTGGACCTGAGGCCTTGAAGTCTGTCCTTGGCCTCTGGCCATCTGACTTTGAGATCAAGAAGTCTAACATCTACTCTGTACCAGTACTGTTGCCCTCGGTAAATATTGGCCTATTGGTACTAGGGGTCGGACGTTGCTCTGACTTGGTGATCGACTGGCCCATTGTCACCCTGAAGTACTGGGTCCATAACTCATCTACCTCTTAGCTGAAGGAGGTACCATTCTCACCCCAGCACTCTGCTTATGAATGACTTCATCTGCCCTTTCTAGCCTCTGTGCTCTGGTGACTACCTCAGAATAGTCCGTGATATCAAATGTAGCCATCCTACTCTTGAAGGAGATTTTTAGCCCCTTAACAAACCTTTCTGTTTTCATTTGATTAGTGAAAATTAGCTCAGGAGCATAACGAGCTAACTGAGTGAAACAGAATTCGTACTGGTCCACTGTCATATTCTACTGTGTCAACCACTCAAACTTCATTTTTTTTTTCTGTCCCTAGTGCTAACAGGAATGTACTTTTCAAGGAACTTCTTCTAAAGATTTCCCAACTATTCTGAATCCCTGGTTGATTATCTCTAATCGATGTCCACCAGTGTGTAGCATCCCTTTGTAGCGTGAAGGTGGCACATAACACTTTCTGAGTGTCTGAGCACTCTATGGTGCATAAATATCTGTCGGACTCTTGTAGCCATTCTTCAGCCATAGTGGGGTTTACAGTTCTATCAAAACTAGGAGGCCTCATACTCCTATACTCTCTCAAAAGGGCACCTACATGACCCTGGTAAGGTGATCGCACTACCTACACACCTCTCGGTATCTCCATAGGTGGGGGTGGTTGTACATCATGCTCTGATGTAGTCTTAGGTATGTGTGCACTCAACTAATTCTGCCCTCTTAGCATCCCTATTATCTGCCTCATAAAAGCCAATTGTTCTTCCATCATCTAGGTTTGTCTTTTTTCCAATCTTGTCTGACTTTATGAGAGATTTGTTATGGATTGAATTGTAGTCTCCATCTCCGTAGGATGTCTAGGGTCAAATGTCCCTGCATCTGTGGGTCGAGTCCTCTTGTTTGGCCCTCCCTTGCCTGCCATCGTATAATGTCTACAATTTAAACAATCTTGGTAAGGTCTCCCAATCCCGAAAGATACTTCATCAAAATATAGGCAGAATACTAATTATACATCAAGTATCTATGCATTAACATCCTTCGCTTAATACTACTCAACCAATTAATCCCTCAAATTACGATTGTCTCCTATTTGTGATTCCTAAGGAATTTCCTATTTTTCCAAACCCTAACCCCCAGTCTACACTCTAAAAGATCTCTAGACTTAGAAAAGAGCTCTCATCCCATTCGAAACTAATATTGAGCTCTGATACCAAGCTGTCATATCCCGAAATCTCAACACGTATCCCGAGGATTCATCTGTTAGAATCTCATGGTGTGAGGTGAATATACACACAACCTAATAATCAACAAGGATAATAATGCTAAGAGATAAATATATATGCAGTAGAAACTATACTGAAATACAACAAATCAGAGTAGCGGAACTAAAAGTCAAAATCATCATCCAAGAAGATCCTCAATATCCCTCATGTCCCAAAATACAACTTCCCAAAAATAAATACATCATGTTCCACAAAATTTGGAATTAAAGATAGATAGCATCTAAACTTCTAAAGTGATCTTCAAATTGATGGAGGTTGTAGATTATCAACATAACCTTCCAAAGGAACCTCATCGAATGGCTCCTTATAAGCAAGCTCCTCAGAAACTGGACAATCTGAAAGGGGTGATAGATAGGGTGAGTAACAAAGGTATGTTACTCAGCAAGATGAACGCCGTTCTAACGATGAATCATACGTGCACGAGTAATCATCTAAACAATTAAATCATGCAGACTTTTCACAATATAATATACGAGAAATTGTCTAAACATAATTAGCAAGTAGTTGCAATAATTTCAATCTATCATCAAAATAGCATATTCAACTTTCAAAAGGAAATCGTCTATCAACATTACAATTAAAGAAAAGATACATAATACAAACACGATGGTGTAGTCGTTAAGAGAGTAGAGGATCACGCCGATATAACCGCCTCTGCTGTGGTAAACTCGATATTCCAAACTTCAAATTCGACGTGGAATCCCATCGTTAAAATTTGATTTTATGGTCGATCTAGCATTCCATGGTTGGATGACCATTTATCCAGCTCAGACTAGCCGTTGACCAAGAACCCAATATTGAGTTCAACTAACGGTGATATTGACCGTTTGACGACTACAGATTAATAATGATCACAACTAGCCCATGAGACCCCTCGCGTCGAAGTCTATCAAGAGGCAATGCATGTGAATCCCGCCTAACTCATACACTATATAGAGATTGCATTTACACACAACGTTTCTCAAGAAAGTAGTAGGAAAAATTTTCAGATCTCAGAAGTTCTATTATGTTCTAAGGTATCCTATACTACCAAAGAGCGTATGACATCTAGTGCTAATCCTAGAATGACCCATCACTTTCAGATATACAGCAATGAATTACTCTTTGTAGGTTTTCCTACGACTCTTTTCCAATAAACAAAATAGTTTATTTTGTATATAGTATACTAGTTTTTTCTATCGAAAGTACAATAAAGTTTGGTAGTATTCTTCGGTGACAACGATCTCTTATTTCTATCAATCAACAATTTCATCCATTTATCTATCTATCATGATTTACATGGCATAGCCACTTTGTAGATTGGAGGCACTGTCCCAACAATCAACCGAGAACATATGTTCTCTCTATCCATCCATCAATCAATCGATAAATCAAATGTCTAACTCCTTACATATCTATCAATGTATCTTCATTTCTAAAGTTGTTTGAAAATCATAGAATACCAACCAATTTCATTTAATAGTTTTGGTTGAGTAGAAAAGTTTGAAAATACGATAAAATCGTACGACGAGAAAGTTGGAAAAACTGTCAAAATTTGGCTAAGTGTTGGAAAAAGTAATTTTTCAAAGTTGTCGAAATTAAAAATGAATTTTTTTTCACGTGAAAGCCCTCGACAACATAAGAAAGTCCATATAATTTTTATTACTTGATCCGAAGTAAAATTAAAGATATTGCATTTTTAAATTTGGATGAAAACATCAAAACTTACGTTTTGTTCTTGAAATCAAAAATCGAATCTTGATCTTTTGAGTTTTAAATTTTAAAATCATTCCCATTGTTTCAAAATGGAGGGTAAAACCTTAATTTCATTAAAGAACTTAAAGTAAATGGAACGTAAAAATTAAAGAGGATATTTACTTTAATGTTTTTATTGAAATGAAGGGTGAGAAAATCTTGTATAGGCAATGAAGAGGGCAACCCAAAAGACAAAAGTCAGTTCTGATGAACTGTTCCTGTTGGTGGCTGAAACTTAGTTCTGTCGATGGAACCGACGGCTCTTACCGATTAAACATAATTGACAGTGACAAAAACATGTTTCTGTCGTTGGGACTGACAAAATGGTTGTCGGTGGACTGACAGTACCTGTCTCCAACACTGAACCATTCGCGAATTCTCTATTTTTTGAACCCTTTTTTTGAGTTCCTCTTCCGTTCTTCAAATACTTCGACCCACTCATGAAACTAAGGTTAAAATTGGAAAAAAACATGATAAATATCTCTTCCTAATATGAATTTATCAACATTATACTCTATTGAGGATATTATACAACTTGAGGGTAGAAGGGAAGGCATCCTACTTGTATAACTTTTCACGATTGATTGGAGGTAAAGAGTGGCACCAAGGTCAAGGTTGGTGAGCTTGAATGCGAGATGTTTGGGTGGTTACACTATCCTTAGAGACAAAACTCCCCTCCTTCTTATGATGAAGAACGATCCTTTTCCAAGTGAATGAACCCTCGAGTGGGATGAGTTGAAACCAACTTTCTGATTTTTTGGTGAGAAACGAAGAGAACAAAAAAGAAGTTAGGTTCAAAGATCGTGAACTTGTAGAGTTCGACATTGTCTTCAACTCCTTCTTTGTTGCAAGGTCCAACGATCACTCAATGTCAAAAAATCTAGAAAGAAACCTATGGTCATTTTGTGTTGTGCTAGTTAAGGTAGGTGAAAACGCCATCAATCCGTTGGGTGTAGTTTCAATTTTTTGGAGTCGCTACCTAGCTTTACAACCTAGGAATCGAAAACTAACTCTAAAACAGATAAAATAAAATCTACGAAGAGATTACAAGTATAAGGATTAGGTTACGGGATTGGAAGGTATTATGCACCAATCCTACTCAACGATAGCTGGCCTTTACTATTCTCAAAAATTTATATTGTAAAAAAAAATGACCTAAATTTAGAATAAAGATAAAAAAGATTACCTATTTTACTTGGGTGATTGTGACAATTATTCTTTCGAAGACTGGCGGTGAGCGTTCCTCATAAGAATTTTCTCAATTTTTATTTATTTCTAGATATATTTCACAATTCCAAGATGAGAACTTATTTTTCTAGATCGAAATATTTTCTGACTTTTTTGGGTTTTTTATAGGGTTTTCGAGTGTTTTGGGGTTGAAAATCAAGGATTGGGGGTAGGGTATTGGCTTAAGACTTCAAATTTATGGTTTTGAGAGTGTTCTGAGAAGTTTCTGACTTATTTTCTCAAAGGTTTTTGAAGACTTGCAAGATTTGATGGTAGAGATGTTTTTTTTATAGAAATTTTTGATAGGGTTAGAGTTAAATTAGGTATCTTTTAGATATAATCCATCTCTTACTATTCTCCACATGATTTTTTTAGATAAGATTCAAGTGGTTTTGATTTGATTTATTTACGTTACGTAGAATTAAAAAATTAATTTTTGAAAAACCCCCTAGTGGAGGGTTTATTTAATTATTTGAAATTTTTTGAGACTCCCAATGGAGGGTTCTCTAATTAAATATTAGGTCCGTCCCACTAGAATAAATGAGCCACCACTTGAATCAGCCTATTTTTTTTTTTGAATTTGATTAATTAGGATTTCACTTTACATTAATTAAGATTTTTAATTATTGATTTTAGATTTTTGTATTTTTAGGATTGAAAAATAATTGTTTGTCCTTAAAGAGGGCTATTGCTTTGCGAAGTCGTTTTTCGATATTTTGGGATCATTTAGAATTAGTTTTTATCAAGAAATTTAATGAGAATATTGTTTTGTGTTATTCATGAATTTTTTGTGTCAAAAGGATGCAGGCTCCATAAAGGGTATTTTGGTAATTTTTGTGTGTTTAAAAGGATTTTTCTAAGTCTAATATGGTTTATAGGGCTGTTTTGGTGTTAGCTGTATTTTTTTAATTTGGTCAATTTTTGATGATTTTTCTTATAAAGCTTCTTTTAGTCTAAAATGATGACTTTTATATTTTGGATCACATTTTCCTAGTATGATGTAGGTTCTAAGATTTTTTAGCGTTGAATATCTCATCCGAGCTTTGGAAACAGCTTAGTAATGAACAAAAATATTTAAAATATTCATCTATCATTGGGAACCATTGTAATTAGGAGAATGCAAAAATGGGGTGTCTACTAATGCCCTTCTTTGGTATAGGATACGTGTAATTAAGGCAAGACCCAATCTTGACGATAGATGCGAGGATCTAAATGTCAAAGTAAAGGACATTACATTTTTGCCGCTTGATTTTTCAACGAGTCGGGGCGATCGGATCTTGGAGTTTTACTCTCCTCAGACTAAAATATGTTAGGTTTTAAAGCATACTCTTATTGATGAAGGACAATAACAACATAATAAACTTCTATAAAAACAAAGTATAGTGTATGATGGTGTAATGCTTTGAGCATTGATCAGATCCTTAAGTGTAAACTCTCCTCGATTTGAAATGTTGTTTAGATCCTAGAAATCATCTCTCGTTGAGAATTTGGATAACATCGATAAAACTCAATTTGTTTACGTTGCACATGAGTGTAATAATACATTATAATGACCTTGAAATCTAAGTAAAAGATCTGAGCAAGACTCAATTAAGGCTAAGAAAAACTAAGTAATATCTAAATGAAACTTAGCAAAATCTAAGCAAAATCTGAGAAAAAATTGAGTAGAGTCGAACGAAATCTAATTATAAACTGAGTATAATCAGAGCATAAATTGAACATAATCTGGGCATAAAATGAGCATAAATTGAGTATAATCTAAGAGTCAATCTCTACCTAGTTTGGGTGAAAGAATAATGAACTATATTCTAAGAGTCATACTCTTACCTATTTTGGACGAAAGAGTAATGAACTATGATCTGAGAGTCTTATTCTACCTATTCTGGGTAAAATAATAATAAACTATATGCTGAAGAGTCCTACTCTACTTACTCGGGGTGAAAGAGTAATGAACTATATGTGGGAGATTCACTTTACCTACTTTGGGCGAAAGAGTAATGAACTACATTCTGAGAGTCCTACTCTACCTATTCTAGGTAAAAGAGTAATGAACTATATTCTGAGAGTTCTACTCCATCTACTCTGGAAGAAAGAGTAATGAATCACATTCTGAGCAAAACATATAAAAACTTGAAAATACTTTTGATTTTTGAAAAAATTGAAACTTGTAAGCTTTAGGTCAATATTTTGATTTTTTTTTAACCTTAGGGATTTTCAAAAATCTTATCAAGAGGATAACTTTTAATTCAAGGTTGACCTTATCATTTGGGGTTAAAATTGACCAGACTTTGAAATTTTGAGAACAAAATTCCCTTAAGTGATATGAAAAATTGCATTAGGGGATAAATGATTGGACATAGCTTGAAAAAATGCCTTTAGTGCGACGAGTAAAAACAACAAACTTTACAGAAGGAAAATACCCTTGGTTATGAAAATTTAAAATCTTCGATTACCACAAGTGTAGTAAAATGTTAACTTTTAATTCTGACTTCTTAAATTGAAAATTTTGAGTCAGGCTCAAAAGAATTAGAACTAAATATTTTCTTCTGAGATTCATCTTAGAATTCATATTTGCTTTCCTTTGGTCCACTTAGGAAAGTAAAGATTCTCAAATTCTTCGTAGATGAGATTCTCATGTCTTTTAAGTCTTTACATGGTTTAAGCTAGGTGTTGATCGACGTGACTTGCTCTAGAGTTTGATGAAGTTTCGATTTGACCACTCGGATTATTGATGTTTTGTCGCAGGCCGCCTTTTCGGGTTTCAACTTGGCTAGACTGAGATTTTCTTTTGTTACTCAGACTTTTGCTTAGATTACACTTTTGAGCTTTCAATCCAGTGAGCAAGGGTCTAATTTTTCCTAGAATACATTTTCTGATTTTTGATTTAGTGAGCTTTCCTTTTTTTTTTTTTTATTTAATTGTTGCCAAAGCCGTTCTTTCTGATTTTCAACCTTGCAAACTTAGCCTAATTTTTTCCTTAGTCTCCTTTTCGAGTTTTTGTCATAGCAGTTTTTTTATATTTTATTTTGTTATTCCTCTTTGAACTTTTGGAGTTACTGATTTATCATGCTTTACTCTTTTCCTAGACCTTTTTGCACAATACTTAGAAGGACTCTCATAGGCGTGTTTAGGATATTGCCTAATAAGAAAGGGAGTTTGAGGGCCAAAAGCTTGAATGCCCCTTGTGTGGCATTTCTTTTGAATTTTTTATCTTCCTTGGTTTGACATTTTTTCTTGTTTCTTTTTCTTTTGAGGGGAAGATATACTTTTTTTGCATGGTCGGGCCTAAAGTAAGTTCTTAGGTTGCCTACGTACCCCAAATTTTTGGGTCAGTACATTCCCTCCCCTAGGTTGGGTAGTCGGGCTGAGAAAGAAAAAGGCAAATATATCTATATATATATATATATATATATATATATATATATATATATATATATATACATATATATATATATATATATATATATATATATATATATATATATATATATATATGAAAGACTGCAAAGGACCAATGAAGGAAATGTTAATTTTGATAATAGGAAAATTAACTCGAGCTAAGATCGCCTCCTTAGATGTAATATCATTTTGATCTAGTCAAATTTGGTCAATTTTGGAAATTCGATGCCATTATAATCTTGAACTTTGACAGCTTCTCCTGACAATATTTCCCTGATGATGAAAAGGCACCTAAGTTGGGTTTGAATTTCCTTCTAGGGTCGAAGGCAGGTGTTCAATTTTCTCTATGGACCAAAATCTTCAACTTGGATATCTTGAATTTTGACTTTCTAATCAAAAGTGCAAGCAACTCTCCTATGATACACTTGTATTTGATAGAGATCTGAGTTGATTCTCTTTGATTAAATTGAGCTTTTTGTACCAGTAATGAATCCAATCAACTTCTGACAACTTGATTTCCATTAATACCGTAAGAGATGAAACTTTGTTTCAACTGGAAATACTCCTCTCATACCATATATTATAGAGTATAGAGTAACTTCGATGGAAGATCGAATAGAAGTTTGACATGCTGAGGGTATGAAAGATAATTTATGAATCAAACTTGATGTAACCAACACATCTCCATGATGATAATTTTGAGATTCTTGTTAGCTGCTTCAATTGCTCATTAGTTTAAGAATGGTAATCCACTCTTAGTACTCTTACCATTTTGAGAAATCTGACATTGATATACTTCATAATCTCTTCCCTGATCTTGAGAGTTTACTATAGCTTCACACATCGATATTTCAATTTTATTGGGTGAGTATCTAGTTAGTATTAAACAACACCCAAGCTTATACCCAATGTATCCTCATAGGATCACATGATCAAGTTTTTTGAACTTTTTGAGTAATATCACTATCTTTTTGTGTTCCTCTAGGGATAGGCTGGTTCCAATCCGAATTTCTTGGAGATTATATTTTATTCTAAGGTCATTCACCTCTTCTTCCTCTATTAGAGGTTGAGCCCAACATTTCACTTCTTGTTCAAGTAGCTTGATCGATTCAAGAGGGGATTCCTTGTCAAAGGATTCTCCTTTCAAAACTAGATTATTAGTTAATTCGGTACTATACTCGGTTTACTAAAAAATTTCTTTTATTCAATTAAATTCAGATGGGGGTAGCATGCACCATTGTAGACTTGATAAACTGACTGAACTCTGTGAAAATAAGAAGACCAGACTCGACCTAAAGAAAATATAACATTGCATACTCAATAAAAAAATTAGACTTGAACTAAATCAAAGGACTCGTGACAACAAAACTAAAAATAAGTACCCACAATGGACTTGATTGTAAACTAAGGACTAGGGACACTATATCCAATCAGTAGGATGTTGCGAACTTTGAGAGATTCTATGGTGGCTTGCTATCTTTGAACTTTTTATTTAGGTCTTTTACCTTTTTATAGGATTTATTTGAAGAGACTCAATTCCTTTTTCTTAGCCAAGGCTACTGAAAGTGCTCTTGATTCGCGGGGTGCGTGGATCAGCTTTTGACCTTTGAGATTTGGGAGTCACCACCTAGTTATTACAGTCTAGGAATCGAATATAGACTCAAAACGGATAAAAACGACTAATCTACTAAAAAAGTACTAAGTCTGGGGATCACTTTACGGGGTTGGAAGGTGTTAGACACCAACCCCGCTCAGCCAATGCCGGTCTCTACTTATCCCAAATAAAACTACATTGCTAATAAAAAGACCTAGATAAAAAAAAAAGAAATTTACCTTCGAATGCAACGATTGTATTCCCTCAGATCTGATAGAACCGCTCCTCGTGCAACACTCCTTGCTTCGTTCTCGGATCTCCAAGTTGAGGTATCTCTTTCTTAGATCTGTGAATTTTCTAATTTTTTATGAATTTCAAGGTGTTTTAGAAAGATTTTTGGGTACTTTTTGATCTAAAATTGGAGTATAGATGTTAGGTAAGGAGTTGGGACTTCAAAATTAGGGTTTTGGGAAGGTTGGGGTGGTTTCTTGACCTATTTTTCCTAGGATTTTCTCTTTGATACGAAAATAGGGTGTGGAGACCCCTATTTATAGATATTTTAAGTGTTTGTTTAGATAGAATTAGTGTTTAATTATAATTCTTTTAGTTAGAGTTATATTTTAATTAGAATTATTTTAGGTAGAGTTATATTTTAGTTAGAATTCTATTAAATAGAGTTATTATTTAATTAGGGTTTTGATTTTTGGTCTTATTTGATTGACTTTAAGATTTTGACTTTAGTCTTACTTGCTTGACTTTTAATATCTTGACTTTAGTTTTACTTAAGTGACTTTAAGATCTTGACTTAGTCTTACTTGATTGACTTTAATTTTTTGAAGAACCCCCTTTATTATATCTTTAATTCTTTAGGACCCCAAATGGAGGGGTCCTTGAATTAATATCTTGGCAACCATCAACAATTTTACCTGAGAGTCTGATTGATTGATTTTTTTAGTTCAAAATTTTAAATTAATTTTATTAATGTTTCACTTTAATTATTTAATATTTTATTTATTAATTTCAAAAATTTTAGTTATAAAAATTATGAAATTACCGTTTTACCCTCGGAAAAGACTTTTTACTTTTCAAGTCGGTTTTTGATGTTTTCGGATGTTTTAAAATCGATTTTTCATAAGAAATTGAATGAAAATATTGGTTTGTGTCATTTATGAATTTTTTTGTACGGAATGGTCGTGAACTTTATGAGGGGCATTTTAGTAATTTTGTCAAATTCTGTGAAAATTGGCGAAATGATTTATTTGATTTCGATTTGTTGGTTTATGTGTTTGAATGAGTTTTCCTAAGTGTAAAGTAGGCTCTAGGGATGTTTTAAGGTTAGGGGTATTTTGATAATTTGATCATTTTTTTTAGTGATTTTTATCGTGAAGCTTCTTTTTGTTTGAAAAATGATGATTTCTAAGCTTTTGGGGTTATATTTTCCTATCGTAACACGATTTCTACAGTTTTGTCAGTTCGAGATACCTCATCCGGATTTCTAAAATATATCTAGTAACAAAATAAAACCTTGGAATAAACATCCATCATTGGGAACCCTTGCAATCAGATTGATGAGTTGATTAATCAGGCAAATGCAAAAATGGGGTGTCTACAGATACCCCTCTTTGGCAGAGAGTTGAAGCAAACGAGATAGCAAATCTATTTTAGTAGATAGTGCGATATCTGAATGCCAAAGCTAGTGACAGTTCATTTTACAGTCTGATTTAGCAATTCGTCGAGATGTTCAGATCCTTGAGTATAAAACTCTCCCCATACTAAAAGGTTGTCAGGTCATCGAGCGAGAACTCTCACTGACAGTGTCAGATCCTTGAATTTTAGAAAATTTTCCTTGACTAATGTAACAACTGTGTAAGTGTGTGCACTTAAAATCTGAGATAAATTTCAATGAGTTTAAGTTGGAACTGAATAAAATTTAAGCACAAAGTGAATATAAATTGAGCATAATTTCAGCATAATCTGAGCATAAATTGAGCATAATCTAAGCATAGACTGAGCATAAACTGAGTATAATTGAGCATAACTGAGCATAATCTTAGCATAATTTGAGCATAGTTCTGAGAAAACCCTCGGCGGTAACTGAACATAATTCCAAGAAACCCTCGGCGGTAACTGAGCATAATTCCGAGAAAATCCTCGATGGTAACTGAGCATAATTTCGAGAAAACCCTCGACAGCAACTGAGCATAGTTCCAAGAAAGCCCTCGACGGTATCTGAGCATAATTTCGAGAAAACCTTCTGCGGTAACTGACCATAATTCGTGGTAACTAAGCATAATTCCGAGAAATCCTCGACGGCATCTGAGCATAGTTTCGAGAAACCCTCGGCTACATCTGAGCATAGTTCCTAGAAAACCCTCGACAGCATCTGAGCATAATTTCGAGAAAACACTCGGCGGTAACTTATTATAATTCTGAGAAACCCTTAACGGTTATTGAGCATAATTTTGAGAAAACCCTCAGTAGTAACTGAAAATAATTTCGAGAAACCCTTGGCTGCATCTGAGCATAGTTCCGAGAAAACCCTCGGCGATAATTGAGCATAATTTCAAGAAAATCCTCGGCAGTAACTGAGCATAATTTCAAGAAACCCTCAACGGCATCTGAGCATAGTTCCGAGAAAACCTCGGTGACATCTGAGCATAGTTTTGATAAAACCCTCGGCGGCATCTGAGCATAATTCCGAGAAAACACTCGGTAGTAACTGAGCATAATTCCAAGAAACCCTCGATGGCATCTGAGTATAATTCTAAGAAAACCCTCGATGATAACTGAGCATAATTTTGAGAAAACCTTCGACGGTAACTAAGCATAATTCTGAGAAAAGCTCGACGGCATCTAAGCATAATTTCGAGAAAAGCCTCGGCGGTAACTGAGCATAATTTCGAGAAAACCCTTGGCAGCATCTGAGCATAATTTTGAGAAAGCCCTCGGTGGCAACTGAGCATAATTCTGAGAAAGCCCTCAGCAGCATCTGAGCATAGTTTCTAGAAAGCCCTCGGTGGTAATTGAGCATAATTCTGAGAAATCCTCGGCGGTTACTGAGCATAATTTTGAGAAAACCCTTGGTGATAACTGAGCATAATTCTGAGAAAACCCTCGGCGTAAAATAATTCTAAATAAACAATAACTTTCTCTAAAAGAATTATAATTAAATAATAACTCTATCCAAACAAGTACTCAAAAAAAATCTATAAATAGGGGTCCTTACAACCTATTTTTGTATCCAAGAGAAAACCTTAGAAAAAGTAGGTCAAAAAGTTTTCCTAGCCTCCCATAAACCTTGATTTTGAAGCCCCCAACTCCTTACCTAACATCTATACCCCAATTTTAGCTCAAAAAAATACTTAGAAACCCTTCCAAAACACCCTAGAAATCCATAAAAAATTAAAAAAATTTAGAAAGAGATACTTTATTTTGGAGATCCGAAATGAATCCGCTGACAGAACGAAGCGAGGAGTGTTGTATGAAGAACTATTTTATCAGATTTGAGGGAATAAGACAGTTATCTTTGTAAAGGTAAAAATTTAAATTTTTTTTATTGATTAGGTATTTTTAGCAATGTAGTTCTATTTGGGAATTAGTAGAGACTGGCGTTTGTCGGGTGGGGTTGGTGCCTAACACCTTCCAACTCCATAACGTGATCCCCGGACTTAGTTTCTTATTTTTTGTAGATTAGTTATTTTTTCTTTTAGAGTTAATGTTCGGTTCCTAGACCATAATAACTAGATGGCGACTCCCAAACCTCAAAGTTCAAAAGTGGATCCGCACACCCCGTGGATCGAGGGCACTTTCATTGGGTAAGACTAGCTTGGTCAATGAGTTAGACAAAAGTAGCAGATGTGTTGAGTACATGGTGATGGTTGATGTAGGGCATAGAGTTGGTGGAAGGTTTCTTGGACTTGTTATCTGAAAGGGTTGGTAATGATTACAGAGGCAAAAGCATTTTCGAATTGACTATCAGCTTGTTGTAGAGATTCGAAAATAGGGAGGTATTAGGCATACCCCTGAGTGAGGTTTTTCAGAATAATGACAACTAGCTCATTTTTCGAGGGCCCATCCCATATTTGTGCATTCTTAGTCCTCTAGCGACTAATGAAATCGATGAAAGTTTCATTGTTTTTTCTATTTCATTGCCTCTAATTCTCTTTGTTAAGTCTTAATCTCAATCTTGTACTTGTACTGATGTTATAATAATTTTGATATCTTCCTAAGTTTTGACTACAAACAAATCTTGAGACATTAACTAGTGTAGCGTTGACCCTGACAAAGTATGTTGAAAAAGTAGTGCCATCTGTTCATCATCAAGTCCCAAAAGTCTCATGTTACTCAAATAAACCTTTAGGCGTGTCCTCGCACAACCTACACCGTTGAATTTCTCCATTTTTGGCATTACAAACTTGTTAGACAAACAAACCTTAGGGATAAGATTTAGTGTTTCAATGTTTACTGTGACTTTGTCTATCCCTTTGATATTCTTTAGAGCTGTTTCCAATTAAGTCATTCAGTTGGCCAGCAAAGGGTTTTCGATAGTGGGTTTTTCTTTGTCATTGAGTTCAAAAATCTCTTGTGACTGCTTGACCGCATTGATTTCTATTTTCATATCCTTTATTTCAGCATAAAGGGTTTCTGTAGACACCCCATTTTTGCACTCGCCTGATTAATCAACTCGTCAACCTGATCGCAAGGATTCCCAATGATGGATGTTTATTCCATTGCTTTGTTTCGTTACCAGAAATGTTTCAGAAATCCGGATGAGGTATCTCGAACTGACAAAACCTTAGAAACCACGCTACGCTTGGAAAATACAACTCCAGAAATATAGAAATCATCATCTTGCAGACCAAAAAGAAGCTTCACGATAAAAATCACTAAAAATGACCAAATTATCAAAATACCCCTAACATCAAAACAACCCTAGAGACTACATGACGCTTAGGAAAACTCATTCAAACACATAAAACAACAAATCGAAAGCAAATAAATCATTTCGCCAATTTTAACAGAATTTGACAAAATTACGAAAATGCCCCTCATAAAGTTCGTGATCATTCCACACAAAAAATTTCATAAATGACATAAACTAATATTTTCATTGAATTTCTTATGAAAAATCGATTCTAAAACATCCTAGAAGATTAAAAACCGACTTAAAACGTGAAAAGTCCTCTCCGGAGACAAAATAGTAATTTCACAATTTTCATAATTAAAAAATTAGAAATTAATAAATAAAATATTAAATAATTAAAGTGAAACATTAATGAAATTAATTTAAAATTTTGAATTAAAAAAATCGATCAATCGGATTTTCAAGTAAAATTGTTGAGGGTTCGTGAGATATTTCTTTAAGGACCCCTCCATTTGGGGGTCCAAAGAATTAAAGATATAATAGAGGGGGGTTCTCCAAAAATTAAAGCCAATCAAACAAAACTAAAGTCAAGGTATTAAAGTCAATCAAGTGAGACTAAAGTCAAAATTAAAGTCAATTAAGCAAGACTGAAGTCAAGATATTAAAAGTCAATCAATTAAGACTAAAGTCAAAATATTAAAAGTCAATCAAATAAGACCAAAAGTCAAAATTATAATAGAATTCTAATTAAATAATAACTCTATCTTGAGTTCTGACTAAAAAATAATTCTACCTAAAACAATTCTAATTAAAATACAATTCTACCTAAAACAATTCTAACTAAAACACAACTCTAACTAAAAGAACTCTAATTAAATACTAACTCTATCCAAATCAACCCTTAAAAAATTCTATAAATAGAGGTCCCCACACCCTATTTTCGTATCAAATCATAAACCCTAGGAGAAGTAGGTCTAAAAGTCCCCCTAGCCTCCCATAAACCCTAGTTTTGGAGTCCTAATTCCTTACCTAATATCCCTCATTCGATTTTAACCTGAAAAATACCTAAAAGCCCTTCGAAAACACCCCAAAACCCATAACAAACTTGAAGAATCCAGATAAAAAAAGGAGATACCTTGCCTCGGAGATTAGAAATCCAAATCCGGAGACAGAATGAAGCAAGGAATACGATACAAGAAGCAATTTTTATTGGATCTGAGGGAATAAGGTCTTTGCTATCGGAAAAGTACAATTTCTTCTTTCTTTTATTATCTAGGTTTTTTTTTAGCAATGTAACTTATTTGAAAAATTAGTAGAGACCGGCTTTGGCCGGGCGGGGTTGGTGCCTAACACCTTCCAATCCCGTAACATGATCCCCGAATTCAATTTTTTCTGTTCTACATTAGTTTTTTATCTATTTAGAGTCATTGATCGATTCCTAGACCGTAATAACTAGGTGGCAACTCCCAAACCTCAAGGATCAAAAGCGGATCCGCGCACCCCACGGATCGAGGGCGCTTTCAGTTTCCACCAACTCTTGAGGACATTTTAACACATCAATATTACTTTTCATGCTATTTATGTCTGTGGCAAAGGTTGTTAAGATCTTATGGATCTCTGAGAGTCCAAATTTTGAGATCATTCTTGATTGTTGGCGTCTACTCTAACTGACCAGACTCACAATTCCAACTAGGGACAAACGCTTAAGTTTGGGAGCAATGACAACCTAAAATCCATTCAAAGGTGGATTATTATTTGCGGATTTGAGGGTAATCTTTAACAATTTTCAGAAATAAAAGGCCCTCTTAATAGTACTTGGCTGGTTAAATCCCTAGATCCAAAGTTACTAATTGATGAAACATATCGATCAAAGGTATTAGATGAAGATAATAAAAAATAGTTATTTTTGTTAATCTTATTGTTTTTCTCCCCTCTTTAAATTTGGTTGTTATTTTATGTATATAAACTTTTGAAACACATTTTTAGGAAAAATAATTTAAATTTTTAGTTCTTTTACATGCCACTTATATTTATATTGGCCCTTACTAATACTAACTTACTTAATATTAATGGGGAATGCATTAACTTGACCAACCTGACTTGGTTAGGGTTTGGGTTGAGCATTTTATGTCCGAGGTCGGGTTAAACGAGGGTACGGGTTGGTGTTTGTCAAGTTTGGGTTGAGCGCGAGTTGATTCCCAACCTGACTATTGGGTTGGACTAGTATTACGGGTTTAATTTGAGTTGTATGGACTGATCGACCCAATTACCATTTCGGTTGGACTGAAAGAATACAACCCAAGAATACACAAGAACAAAGCTTGTGTTACTTCAGCCTGAAATACTGATATATCTCCCAGTTTCATCTAGTTAGATAATACATGGTGCTCCAATTTAATATACCCATTGTAGCTACGTGATTTTCGTCATTATGACGGCCACAACTACTAAATATTGGAGTCACCACCATTCAAGTTGGAAGTGGGTGTGAATGGTCACCCGTGAGGCATTTTCCAAAAATGACATTTTGGCATCTTTAGTGACTCACGATGGATAAGGGTAGTCGATCCTTGAGATTCGGGTAAGTGGCTCGATTGAAAAAAAGGGGAAGGTGTTAGGCACCCCTTTTTCCCCGTCAAATGACGGTAACCTCAAAGAAAACTCGGTCATTTTAATTTTTTTGTAAAGAAAGTGGAAATGTGCCACGTGGGGGGCATTTGTTCCCTAAGTAGGGATTTGATTTTGGTTTGATCATAGGGTCATTTCATTAAGGGAAATGACCCTTGTGATCCTAACCTTGGGGCCCAATCATCAAGAGGGGTAAAGTAAAATAAAATAGAAGAAGGGGGTGTTAGAAGAGGGAAGAGTAGATGGTTAGAGAAGGGGAGGGGGTGTGCTTGAAACCCACCTTGTACACTTGATCTTCTTTTCTTCTTCTTCTTCTTCCTTTCTTGAATTCTCTTGAGTTCTTAGTGAAATATGTGAGCGAAGTTTCTTTTTAGAAGGGGATAGGAGAGAGTAGTAGAGTAGAATGAGGGTGAGTAGATTTTTTAAGGAGATTTGGTGTAACCCTTTTTGGGGTGAGAGGGGAGGTATATATAGGTGTTTGGAGGGGGTTTGGGGGTATAATGGGGTTAAAATGTGAGAGAAGGGGTAATGGTATAGGATTTAAGAGTGAGTGGTGTGAAATTTAAGGTGAAATGGAGGGTAAATGTGTAATGAATGAAAATGGGTGAGGTTTAGACCCAAATGGGTTGGATCCTACCCAAACCCATTTGGGTAGAGTGTTTGATGGGTTGACATGAGTGATGGTTGGTGGTGGGGTGGGGGTGTAAGAGAGTTGTTTAGAGAATGAGTGTTAGGTTGGTTGATGAGGTGACGTGTGTAGATTTAGGAGAATGGGTTGTGTAAGAGGTTGTTAAGTTAGTTTTTGGGAGGAGAAAGGGGATGATGCCATGTGGCAATCATGATGAGGGGGTGAGGTGGTGAGATTGGTTGATTGGTTGATGGGGGTTGTTTGATTAGAGAGAGAGAAATGGGTTAGTTGATTGATGATGAAGGAAGTATGGGTTGAGTTGATTTCATTGGAGTGTTTTAAGGAAAATGATGGGTAGAGGTATGGGTGATGATGTGGGTGGTTGATGATGTTAGATAATGGTGATGGGTTAGGATATGGGTGAAGGTGTAGTTGGTTGTTGATGTTAGAGGATGGGGTAGGTTAGGTTAGGGTAGGGTATGGGTTGAGGTAGTTTTGGAGGGAAGTGAGATAGGTTAGATGAGTTGTTTAGAGCATAGTGATGGGAGTGGGTGATTGGATGAGGGAGGTGAAGGATGGTGATGACAAGTGTCATCTTTTGATGTTGAGGGGTTGATTGGTTGATGTGGGTAAGGGTTGATGGGTTGGGTTGTGGGTTGGATAGTGAATGGGGTATGGATAGTGGTTTATGGGTTTTTAATGTATTGGGCTTGGGTTTAGAAGGGTTGTGGGTTGTTTTGGATTGGATATCGGATTTGGAGATGGGACGGTGAAGGTTGGATGAAGGGGTAGGCATCCCAAGTCTCACATTTTATTTTTTTTTATTTTTTTGGTTTTTTGAAGCCATTGATTTAATCAAAATGCCACGTTTTGGCGAATCGGGCTTTCGGGCCCGTTGGGGAATTTATCGATTTTTGCATGCGAGTGCGAAGCGAAGTCGTCGAACAACTGTGGGATGGGTCACTACCCTTTTTGCGAGTCCTCGAGACCATGGGGTGGTCTTAAGAACATTGATTTGACCGAAGTTACCATTTTTGATGTTTTGGGCCTTAGGGGCCCGTCGGCCCCTTTTGTTGGAAAATCGGTATTTTGCATGGAGCGGGGTAGGTGGGAGTGTGCCGAACCCATTTGGTGGACCTACTAACCCATTGAGAGGTGTTAGTGGCTTGGGTTTCGACGACAATGTCATTTTTCGATGATTCGGGCCATTGAGGCCCGTTGGTCAGTTTTATTGAATCATCATTGTTTTTGGGCCCTTTCGAGTGAAGGCCCGTTCAAATTGAGGTGTCTACAGCTGCCCTTCTTTGCAGGAATTGCGTGCAAAGAACTGCAAAGAATAGACCAAACCCCTATTTGTACGGGCCTGACGAAATTTTGCAAAACACGACTTCGAATTATCGGTTGAATTGATGACTTTTGCATAAAAATGGTTACTCAAGCACGGGGTCTGACAGAGTTACCTTATTGATTCTTTGGTCTCGATGGCGCGGAGCTCGTGTGAGACCTCAGATTTGACGAAGATTGGATGATTTTTGAAATTTGGGTATTTCTCGGTCGTGTTTTAACAAATCGAAATTGAGTGCAACTCAAAAGGTTTTTCGATGTTTGATTTTTTTGGTTTTTTTTTTTTTTTTTTTTTTTTTTTTTTTTTTTTTTTTTTTTTAATGATCCGTGCTTAAGACACGGATGACGTTTGGAGTGATTCGACCCGTGTCTAAGACACGGATATTATTATTTTTATCTCATCCGTGCCTGGGGCACGGATCCAATTAAAATCGTCTTTTTCCGTTCTAGTGGCACGGATGGCATTGTTTAAGCCTTATCCGTACTGGTGACACGGACCAGTACGAATTTCAAACGGTTAAAGCCTGCGCGCCCTTTCATTTTCAGTTTCTTCTCCGTTTTCCTTCGGTTTTTCTTTTTCTCTGGCGACTTTTGACGATTCACTTCTTGCCTCTTTGTTTTCTCATTAACTTCTCCCCTCTTCTCTTTATTTTCTCTTCCTTTTCATCGATTTGTTCCTTGGGTTTGCTTGGGAGAGTAAACGGACGTGCGTGTTTGCGTTTGATCGTTTAAAGCTTCGAAGAGCTTGTTTGGTCTTTGATTTCACATTGAGGTTAGTCTTTAATTGATCCTTCCTTCTCTTTCCTGCTTATTTGATCCATGCGTAGTCTATATTACTGTTTCATGTCACTTCCTTTTTGATTTTGCTTTGTATGCTTCACATGCCATATGCTCCTATTTTTCATGTATTTTACAGCAAATGCACCTGTTTTCCACCCTTTGAATGTTTGTTATGCTCGAAAATGACGTCACTCGTTGTCCTCTTTTCTTGTTATTTTATTGTTTTATCATTTCTCTTTTTATATTTCGGCCGGGTGTATGTATTGTTGGTTCATGGAATTAGTGGGGATGTTGGGGTTGTTTTGATAGATGGAGCTTGGGACTTGAAGAAATGGATGATGGTGGTTTGTTGTGGGGTGGTTTGAAGTTGTTAACGGATTGCATGGATGGGGATTCGGACTGGTTGTTTTAGGTAGTTTGGAGTGAGGGGCTGTGTATTGGGTTATGCTGGATGTAGAACGGGTTGACTGGTTAGACAGGATTTGATTTAGATGGGTCAGGTTGACCAAGTTTGGCTCCATGTCAACTGGGATTGATTTGACTTAATGGGTGGACTGGATTAATCGGGTTGACTTAGGTTGACTGGACTGAATGAGTCGACCTGGTTTTGACTGGATTTAATGGTTGACTCGATCTCGGGTTGATTGGGTTTGCCTGAGCCGGACATGTTCACTGGGTCGAGTTGGGTTGGATCGGTTTTGGGTGAGTTGGTCGAGTTGACTGGGTTTTAGGTTGAGTCGACCCAAGTTTGGTTTTGGTTGGATGGGTTGGACATAGATTTGACCTAGGTGGGATGGATTTGACTTTTTGGTTGACTAAGTTGGGTTGGTTTTGACCGGATTTGTGGGTTGACTTGAACTTGGGTTGATTGGGTTTTAGGTTGAGTCGACCCAAGTTTGGTTTTGGTGGGGTGGGTTTGTCTTGACTTGGTTAGGTTTAACCTAGGCAGATTCCTTGAGATACGGGACTTTTGCGTTGTTGATTGATCACATGGTGACTTGCAGATGGGTAGAGAGCGGAGGAGCCGAGTAGTGCATCAGTCATCCGATGATGAGGAGGAGGAGGCGAGGCCCCGGACTCGGGCTCGCTTTGCCTTGGGGTCCGGCGTGGCCACAGAGTATGGTTGGCCGAGACAGCCTTCACGTAGGCCTGATTCCGCGTCGGTAGCTGGTTCTTCGTCTGGCAGCAGGGCAGATGAGGCCAGTTCTTCTCATAGCGGTCCAGTTGAGGATCTGCCGAGCGGTAGTGGTGGTAGAGGTCGACGCGGTGGCCGAGGTCGGGCGGATAGGGCCGTAGGCGCCGGTAGAGTTGGTAGAGAGGTTCCCAGGGTTGAGATTCCTGCAGAGGAGAGTGAGAGAGTACCAGATACCTCTCTTCTTCGTGGATTAGGGAGGCATGTCTCTATGTTAGTTCGTTTGGACATCCCTACGCCCTATCCTTCAGCCAGTTTCAGGGGTAGGTGGAGTGCCTTTCTTTCTATGGCCGCCCTGTTCTCGGATGACATTCGGACGCAGTTTGCCACCGTGGGCTTTGGTGCTTTCTTGCAGATACCGTCTTTCAAGGCGGATCGACCCTTGTTCTTGGCCATGGTGGAGAGGTGGTTTCCGGCGACTCATTCATTCCACATGCCAGAGGTGGAGATAGGCATCAGGCCTTCGGATTTTGTGGCGATTACAGGTATCGCGATGGATGGAGAGCCTCTGCCTTTGACTATGTTATCTATCCAGGAGGTGGGAGAGCTGTTGGGCATCACTAGAGTACCCGCTTCTATGGTGGGGAAGCAGGGTAGGATTAGCACAGAGGTGTTGGTGGGTCTACTATTGATTGAGGGAGAGGATGGAGCTCCGCCTACTTATAGAGGGAGATCGGCCCGCTTCGGTGATCGTGATTTCGACATTATTTTTCGGATCTGCTTTCTCCTTCTCATTGGTAGCTGTTTCTTCTTAGAGGACGATTCTTCAGTTTCCACCACATTTCTCTCTGTTATGCATGATATCGACCACATTGGCGATTTTGATTGGGGTAGCCTTATTTATGGTACCATTCTGGCTGGTCTTGATCGAGTAGTGGTGGGCATTACTGCGCCCCGTGGAGCTGGCATCTCTACTCGATTCTTCTGGCATTTTATTGAGGTAAACTAGGTCCTGATTTTATTTCTCTATCTAATTCTCCTTCCACTTCCTATTTTCTCATCTGACGCCTTGCTCTTCCTTTCAGATTTTCGTTCACGTCTACTTTCCCTTTTATCTGCCCACCCGTCGTCATCCTGACGAGGGTTACCCATTGGGGGCATTTTGGGCCACCAGAGATGCTAGGGCCATTAGGAGCAGTCCCAGGAGTGCACACATCGACCGGTGTCGTCTTCGAGATGTGAGTACTTGAACTTTCCTCTTTCGTTTGGCCTTAAACTTTTCTGTCTTCTGACTATCTCTTTTGCAGATCTTCTCCGTTACTTTGCGAGACCTGCCCCGCACCGTTAGCGGGAGGCAGGAGGTGAGGAACGCCTATAGGCGTAACACCAGGCGACAGCGCTACCCCTACTTTATTGGTGAGCAGAGATATACATTCTACCTAGGGGAGCGCTTGTTCTTTCAGCATGACGGGAGCCTTCGCATCCCTGTCGCTCCACCTGAGCCTATCTCGGGTGCGATGACGGTGGATGAGTATCTCGCCCAGGCGAGGGGTGTAGATGCTACCGGACTGGTGGGAGGGGGTGACTATCAGGCGTGGTTCCGAGAGGCCTCCATTGGGTGCATTATGCCTGCTGTTACTGCCCGGGCCGGGATTACTGAGATCGGAGGGGTCCTTCTACAGGAGCATGCTGTCACGGTATATATTCTATCATTGTCCTTTCTTCTTCTGTCTTTTATCATTCTCACTTGGTTGACTTTCCCGTTTTCAGGCTGATGATCTTCGTCGTCTTCGAGAGGGTTACGACGTGATCGAGGCCCAAGCAGCGAGGGCAGTGGAGATGGAGAACAGGTGGAGGGCTTCTAGGGCGGAGGTGGAGGAGCAGGCTGCTCGGTTGGAGGAGCAGGAGGCTCGTCTCGAGACTCAGGCGGCCCGGATCCAAGAGTTGGAACTGGAAATGGCCATGCGTGAGTCTCGCTTTCAGGCTGAGATGGTACGTCATTTCGCTTATTTTCCGTCTTGTAGCTCATAGTTTATGGTATTAGATTTTGACTGGTTCCAACATATGATATTTCCAGGACTACTATCGGCGCCGGATGGAGCGAGCACCTCTGCGCGGCCTCCGACACCTCCTAGGGTAAGTACTTATATTTTAGCCGTTCATTTCTCTACCCATGCCGCATATATCATTGTTGCTTGATGTGTTTTGTTTCTCTTATTTTCAGGCCTCCCCTTCTACTGGACCTGTTGTCCCTGGCGTTGATCTCGCGGGTACTACGGAGCAAGATGCTGCCCTGGATGCGGAGCTGTTCTTCACGGATTCGGAGGGACGGTTGCGGATGCACGGCCTACCTTCTTCCGGGGTGTCTGGCTCGGGTGCAGTGGCTGGATCTTCTTCTGGAACTATCTCGGAGACTCAGAGTGCTCGGGACGATGCTCCCCCCTCTGTCTGACTTTGTTTATGTACCTTGCAAAACATTAGATATTTCTATGTTAGACTTTCAGCTATTGTATGCAGACATTATAACCTTGGTATATATATATGCATTTATGCTCATTGTTCCTTGCATTTGTTACATTGTCATGACTATGTGTGTAATTCATTCGAACTTCTCGGGTGAGATATCGTTCATTGAGGTTCTTGAGCCTTTTTGAGTGTCGGCAAGTCTGTTAGCGGGTAAAAGGGGGCGATGAGGGTCCCAAGGACCCTTCGAGTATGCTCTTGAGTGGTGTGAGTCGTTTGGGACTCATGGCGGGCAATGCGGTCCTTCGAGGTCTAATTTGGCCTAATATGATCTTGACGAGTTCCCACGTACCCGATATATATCTCGAGAAACTTTGCGAGTTTTGAAAACATTTATCGAGCATGTAGGAATTTCTTAAGATAAACGTTGGGTAATCCGGAATTATCAGCATTTCCACTGATTTGGCCCCGAGACTGAAGAATGTTCTGGTCCGTGCTCTCAGCACGGATGAACTTTTTCAATGTTCATCCGTTCCAAGAGCACGGATAGGGTATTTTATGTCTTATCCGTGCTATGGGAACGGATCAGTCATATCTTGCTTCATCCGTGTTGTTGGAACGGATGAGTTATCTTTGATTGCATCCGTGTTTTGGGCACGGACCAGCATGATTTACTTAAGCTTTCACCTTGCCCTAACATCTCACTTTCACCTTTACTTCCCTTTTTTACTTTTGGCCGATTTTTTACTCTCCTTCTTCCCTCAAGCTTCTTCTCAAGCTCTATGGAGGTGTCATCCACTCTTCCCAACTTGAAAAGGTATGGCATTGTTGACTCTTTTTTGAGTAGTTGGATAGATAGCATGGACAATGATGATAGAGCTCGATGGTGCTTGAACAAGTTGGGGTTCACTCTCTCGTTGCCTAAGGTCCCATTGCAATGGGGTTTGATTGAGGCTATGTTGGGGTATTGGATTCCCGAGCTTAATCTTTTTCGGTTTGGGGCACATGAAATGACTCCCACTATCGAGGAATTTGAAGTATTGTTGGGGCTTGAGATATCGGGCCCCGTCGTGATTCCGCCTTTGCGTGATGGATTCCGAAGTGAGGCTTCCGATTTTTTGGGCATAAATCGCAAATTTTTGAAGATTCCGGATGGCGGATCGGTTTTGAAGACAGTGTCCAAGTCTTTTTTGGTGGACCGCCTCATGGATCCCTCGAAGCCTCTGATTCATTTTAATGCTCTCACTTTGATGGCGGTGAGTCAACTCTTGTTCCCGGGTGGCGGGGACATCATAGATCTTTCTCTTATTCACGTTGTGCAGCAAGTCCGGGAGGGACGCCGGTTGGCCCCGATGCTTTTAAGTGGAATGTTCCAATCTCTCACGGCTTGTTCTTTGGGCCGCGATCGAACTTTTCGAGGATGTGCTCCCCTCTCCTGTTATTGTAGCTCTGGTTCATGGATCATCTGGCTTCCACTGAAGTGGTTAACCGCCCCTTTTGCGTGAATGCCAATCTCGTACTCATGATGTCGAAGCGAGTTGCTCCTTTTATCTCAAGTGGCAAAGAAGAATGGTATTCTTTTGTCGGCAACCTTGATGATGAGGAATTGAGATGGGTTGGTGCCTTCCAACCTCGAGGGTCCCCTGTGATTGCTTTTGATGGGGCTCGTTTCCTTGTTTTGATTGGTCTTCACGAGGCAACTCATTACGTACCACTTCGGGTTCTTCGTCAATTTGGCTATGACCAAGGCGTGCTCCTCCCGGAAAATTTTAGTGAGTTGGTTGGTCCGTTGTCGACTATACTTTTGAGTCGACTTGTGAAAGAATGGGGTCGGGTTGAGGTTCTGAGTCGACCCATCTTTGCAGCGCACCAGTTCCCAGCATACTTGCATTGGATTCAAGAGCTTGTTTCTGGGAGACCCTCGGTATCTATAGTTCCTCGGACACGCCCCGGCGCTTCATCTTTCTTTGATTACCGAGATCGAGTTGAGGAGTCTCAAACTGATCATCGTCGAATTCAGGCTATTTGGCTCAAATCCGAAAAGAAGATGCAGAAAGAGATTGCTCGACTGACATCTGCCCTTGCCCAGTCCGGAAGTAGTGATGGTAATGAAGTGGCTAGGCTTCGAGCTGAGGTTGATGAGTTGAGGGATCGGCTTGCCCAGTGTCCTCATTTTGAGGACTTTGCAGCATACTTGGTGAGTCGTGATACTTCTGATGCCGAGAAAGTGATGGTGAGTCAGGCCGCCCGGATCCGTGCTCTGGAGGAACGTCTTGATTCCTTTTTCATTTCTCACCATGACATTTGATTGACTGCGTTGTATTCGCTCTTTCTTTCTTTTTTTTTTTTTTTTTTTGTGTTTTTTTTTTTTTTTGTATGCAAAATGTTGAAGGATTAATGCAAAGAAAATAGGTTTTGTACTTACTTGGCCTCAGGTGTATCTATTGTTCTTGAAAACTTGAGTTTTTGTTGAATACATTCTAGATTTGTCGTCATTGGCCAAAATAGTAGTTTTGAAATGCAATTTTGTGAAATGTTTTTACCAAATGAGTACGATAAATTCAGAGTTTGTAAAACCTTTGGTCGTGACGATTTTGGTGTTTTTGCCCAGCACAAGTGATGCAGATGTCAATTATTCTTTTGGTTCCTTTAGAATCATTCCCAATGCCCTGGTATCGGAAGGTCGTTCTCCGTTTGGGGTCTCGGAGCTTTGGATGGATTTTGCCGTTCATAGTTTATACTCTTGCGGGCCAGGAGTTTTTTTTTTTTTTTTTTTTGTTAACCCTTATTGCCCCTGGTGCCAGTTACGGTTTTCACCAGACCCGGTTTCCACATTTTTGCGCATCGACGTCCTTTTTGGGATTTTCATCGTGCCGGTGGCTTTGATCTTGCCATAATCTGATTCTTTTACTCATAGCGCCCTTTCGGATTTTCACTATGCCCTTTCAGATTATGCTTGTATCTTTAGATTTTTGCATTACAATTCCGTTCGGAGTCTCTGTGTCTCTGTGGCTTGGTGACTCAAGTTGAGCTGCGAGATCGGCGACTCTACTCTTGTAGTGGCACTCTTTCTCGAGTAATAGATCTGGATTCCCCTCTCGAGTTTGCTGACGACTATTCGTGGTTCGGCGACTCAAGTTGAGCTGCAAGATCGGTTACTCTACACTTCGAGTACTCTTTTTTTTCGAATATCCGACCTGGATTCCCCTCTCGAGTCTTCCAACGACTAATAAGACTTTAGAGGTCCGGACTAAGTTGCAAGATCATTGATGCTGTCATTGTCATTGGGTTGCCCTAAAACATTCCCTGATCGAAAAGGACTTTTGTTGAGACGAAATGTTGGCCTAGGCTAGTGGTAGTGAAAGGTTACAAAAAAGATTAAGGTCTGGATATACTAGAGTGATTTAGACATGGGGCTTGTCTATTTTTGTTTCGAAAAGGTGATCTGCATCTCCTCCCAGCGTCTCTCGAACTTGTTTAGGCTGGAGATTTGGGTCGAGCTCAGATCAAGTGTCCGAGTTTTTTTTTTGACTTTTTTTTTTTTGTATTTTTATTCACAGTTGCGGGCCAGGAGTTTTGTTTTGATGATGATCTCTCTCTTTTTTTTTTTTTTTTTTTTTTTTTTTTTTGACTTACCCCAGTCTTAGGTTAAGAAATGAACGTGATGGCTCAAAAAGGGCTGACTAGGGTTAGATTTGTTGGTTTAGAATAGCAAAGATGGCCTTTTGTCATTTCAAGGTCAATTCTTAGGCGTAGTATTTTTTGACAGTGTCAGCATTGATCGGTTGCGGGAAGACTTGTCCGTCCATCTCCGTAAGGATCAGAGCTCCTCCCGTCATCACTTTCTTCACGATGAATGGTCCCTCATAGTTCGGTCTGAATTTTCCTCTGGCATCTTCTTGGATCGGCAAGATCTTCTTTAATACAAGGTCTCCTGGCGAGAAATCCCTAGGCTTGACTTTCTTGTTGTAGGCACGAGCTATTCGCCTCTGATAAATTTGCCCATGGCAAATGGCTGCGAGCCGCTTTTCTTCGATTAGATTTAATTGGTCGAACCGAACTTGGATCCATTCCGTTTCATCTAATTCTGTTTCTTTTAAGATTCGGAGGGAGGGAATCTCTACCTCTACGGGTAAGACTGCTTCCATTCCGTAGACCAATGAATATGGAGTTGGCCCGATCGAGGTTCTGAACGAAGTTCGATAGGCATGGAGTGCAAAAGGCAACATATCGTGCCAGTCTTTGTATGTAATTGCCATCTTCTCGATAATTTTCTTAATATTCTTGTTGGCTGCCTCAACTGCTCCGTTCATTTTAGGTCTGTATGGTACGGAGTTGTGATGAGTGATCTGGAAATCTTTGCACATCTTGACCATATCCCTGTTTTTGAAGTTCTTAGCATTATCAGTCACTAACCCGCTGGGAAGCCCATATCTGCAGACAATGTTGTTCTTGACAAACTTCGGGACATTGCTTTTGGTGACGTTGGCGTATGAAGCAGCTTCTACCCATTTGGTGAAGTAATCGATAGCCACTAGGATGAAGCGATGTCCATTTGCAGCTTTTGGCGAGATTGGCCCGATGACATCCATTCCCCAGAGGGAGAAGGGCCAGGGCGTAGTCATGTTATGCAGCTCCGAAGGCGGAGCATTGATCTTGTTGGCGTAGATTTGGCATAGATGGCATTTGCGAACATGCTGATAGCAGTCACTTTCCATTGTCGACCAATAGTACCCCATCCGCATGATCTTCTTTGCTAGCATGTGGCCATTCATATGAGGTCCACAAACTCCACCATGTACAGTTTCGATCAATCGCTTTGCTTCGGCTTCTGCAACGCATCGGAGTAAGACCTCGTGGTGTGACTTTTTGTACAGGATGCCATTGCTGATAAAAAATTGCCCTGCCAATCTCTGAATGGTTCTGCGATCGTTAGGCGTTGCATCTGAGGGAAGGGTTCGATCTTCGAGATATGCTTTGAGGTCTGAGTACCAAGTTTTTTCTTCAGGTTCTTCTACTTCGACGGGTAGACAATAGGCTGGCTCGTCCTGAATTCCAATCTCGATCGGGTCAATGACCAGATCTTCTGAGATACTAATCATGGAAGCTAAGGTAGCTAGTGCGTCGGCGAACTGGTTCTTTGCTCTAGGCATGTAGGTAAATGAGATTCTGTTAAAGTGTGAGCTTAGTTCCTCTAGATACTCGTGGTAAGGGACCAGTCTCTGTTCGCGAGTTTTCCATTCTCCAGTCGTCTGATAGACTACCAGGCTTGAATCTCCGAAGACATCAATCTCGTCTACTTCAAGATCTAATGCTGCTTTTAACCCTGCTATGCACGCTTCGTATTCGGCTTCGTTGTTAGAGCATTGAAATTTCAATCTGATTGCGATCGGTACATGGGACCCGTCTGGTTTAATCAAGACTGCCCCTATTCCGTTTCCTTTCTGATTAGCTGCTCCGTCGAAGTACATCTTCCAACCAGGTTCTTCGTCATCATTGTTTTCCATCTCGACAAACAGTATGGCTTCATCCGGGAAATTTGTTTTTAACGGCTCATAATCAGGTAACGGGTGCTTGGCGAGGTGGTCGGCGATGGCTTGCCCTTTGATGGCTTTTTGGGTGACATAGGTGATGTCGAATTCTGATAATAATAACTGCCATTTCGCTGTGCGGCCTGTTAGTGCAGGTTTTTCGAATAGGTACTTCAGGGGGTCCATCCTGGCGATAAGCATAGTCGAGTAGCTGAGCAAATAATGGCGTAGTCGTTGAGATGCCCAAACCAATGCACAGCAAGTCTTTTCGAGTGTCGAGTATTTTGCTTCGTAATCAGTGAATTTCTTGCTGAGATAGTAGATGGCCTGTTCTTTCCGCCCTGATTCATCGTGTTGTCCTAGCACACACCCCATAGATGTTTCTTGCACTGAGATGTACATTAACAGAGGTCGTCCTGGCGTAGGAGGGACTAACACCGGTGGATTGAGCAGATACTGCTTGATTTTATCAAATGCTTCTTGACAGTCTTTGTTCCACTTCTTCGGCGTATCTTTCCTTAATAGCTTGAAGACTGGCTCACAGATAGGTGTGAGCTGAGCAATGAAACGGCTAATGTATTGTATCCTTCCTAGGAAGCCCCGAACGTCCTTTTCTGTAACGGGTGCCTTCATTTCTAGGATATATTTAGTCTTTGTCGGATCTATTTCAATGCCCCTTCTGCTGACGACGAATCCCAGCAGCTTGCCCGATGTTGCCCCGAATACGCATTTCGCTGGATTTAGCCTTAAGCTGTACTTCCTCAGCCTGTCGAACAACTTCTTTAGATTGACCAAATGATTTTCCTCAATGCCAGACTTAGCGATCATGTCATCTACGTAGACCTCCATTTCTTTATGGATCATGTCATGGAATAACGCGGTCATCGCCCGTTGGTAAGTCGCCCCCGCGTTCTTTAACCCGAACGGCATGACTTTGTAGTGGAAAGTACCCCATGGTGTGATGAATGCTGTCTTTTCTTGGTCTTCTTCTGCCATCTTTATCTGGTTATAGCCTGAGAAGCCATCCATGAATGAGAACATGCCGTGCCCTGCTGTACTATCGACTAAAGTGTCGATGTGTGGTAGTGGAAAATCATCCTTAGGGCTGGCCTTGTTCAAGTCTCGATAGTCAACACACATGCGTACTTTTCCGTCCTTCTTGGGTACTGGCACAATGTTAGCTAGCCACTCCGGGTACGTAGAGACTGCAAGAAACCCTGCTTCGAATTGCTTCATGACCTCATCTTTGACCTTGAGGGTCCATTCTGGTTTCAGTCTTCTCAACTTCTGTTTGATTGGCTTACTTCCGGAAGCAATGGGTAGCTTGTGTACAACGAGATCGGTATCTAACCCCGGCATATCTTTGTATGACCATGCGAAGACGTCCTGATAATTTCGTAGAAACTCGACCATTTCCTCCTTTTGTTGTGATGTTAGTAAAGCTCCAATTTTGACAATTCGTGGGTCCTCTTTGGTACCGAGATTAATTGAGTCCGTATCCTCGATGTTTGGCTGAACACCTCTTTCGTGACGTTCTACCAACTCTTTGATTTCTTTGGGTGGGTATTCCATTTCATCCTCAGACTCTTCTTCTATCCCCATGAGGTCGAAGTTGAGTTCAAGATTGAAATCATACTCGTCCCTTTCAAACTCTGTTTTATCTGAGTATTCATTTGATGGAGACAAATCCCTTGAAAACTCTTTTTTGTGTTTTTGAACAATATCTATTTTTTTGGGATTTTGAAAGTTTTTTGATTTTTTTGATTTTTGAGAAATTTTTGATTTTTTTGCCTTTTGAGAGATATTTGTTTTTTTGTGATTTTCTGGATACCTGAAATAAGGAGAACAACCATGCAAACTTGTTAATAAAGGTAGGGAGCCCCCAAAACAGTCTTCGCCCGAGGATAAGGGCTCATTATGATCCTCGGGCAAATTGATGTCGCCTAATGGCATTTTTTTTGGAGGCCTCGACTGCCTCAAGTGTCAGTGGGAATTCCTCCCAGTTGTGTAATGTCTCCCCTTCTCTGAGGGGGCGGATGAGATGAGCAAGTGATTCGTTGGATGATTTGGTTGGTGGTTTGGAGATGACCATGATCTCCGATTGAATGTTGTCAGGTTGGGGCATGATCCCTCCCAAGCTTGGTGGGATGGTGACTGATGCCCAGTCAATCCCTGATGAAAATGGTGAGTCGTTCTCTTGGTTGGTAGTAACTTTAGTAGGCTTTGGAGCAGTCTCTGATAGACTTTCATCGGAATCCCCATTGAATAGAACATCAATGCCTTCTTCGAAGGATGATTGGGACTCTACGATTGGGTCTTCTTGAATGTTCACTGGTTCAGGGTTTACCGTTCTTGGCTTTTTTGCTGATGGTGGTTCTGATAAGTCGTCAGGTCTGAGATGGGATTTTGGAAAGCTAACACTGATGTGAGGGATTCGGCCCAGATTCCAGATGTTCGGATCACGGTTTTGCTTTCTTGCGAGCCGAAGTTCTTTTTTCTTGTCATTCATTTCGGCGATATCCCTCTTTGTGGGTCTAAACCCTAAACCAAAGTAAGGAATGTGCTTCCTGGCCTCGACCGGTGTGGTCCTTCCTCTTCCTCCTGGTCCCAACCCTTGCTTGGGTTGGTATCCCGATCTTTTCATGATCCGACCGACCATAAGGTTTGCCCCTGATAGCTTTGCCCTTACCTTTTCCCTTCCCTTTTCGATGTGATTGACAGTCGCGAATTGGTACGAATGGTAGAGCGCTTTATCTGTCGTCATCTCTATATCAATGAATGGCACATCTGGAGTTCTTCCAGCTGGAATAAGGTTCTCCGCCAATACCGATATCATCCTCTGCCCCATGATAAATTTGACTCTCTGGTGTAACGAGGAAGCCACAGCTCCGGCAATGTGGATCCAAGGTCTGCCCAGTAATAGGTTGAATGTCGTGGGTATTTCCATGACTTCAAATGTTATTTCGAAGGTGCAAGGACCTATTGTGATAGGTAAATCCACCTCTCCCAGGGAATCCCTTCTCGAATTGTCGAAGCCTCGGACAACCTTATTATTGGGTTTCACATATGACCAGTCAGCGTTGAGCTTCCGGAATGTTTCAAGTGGACAGACGTTGAGTGCTGAGCCATTATCGATTAGTACTCTGGCGACCATCATGCCCTTGCATATGACCATGACGTTCAGTGGTTCGACATGCCCCGTCCCCTCAGGCGTGTATTCATTCTCTGTGAAAATGATAGGGTTGGGGGACATGATCTGGCTGACTGTTTGTTCCAACTGTGATGGTGTCGTGGTTGAGGGTACATGTGATTTTCCCAAAACTCTCAGCAGTGCCTCCTGGTGTTCTTCTGATTTTTGCATTAGTCCCAGGATACTAATCTGAGCTGGCTGTTTGTTTAATCTGTCTACTGCGTTATGCTCACTCTTGAGGATGAGCTTAATGAAGTCTGCAGCTTCTTTGTCGGTGACCTTTGCCTTTTCTTCTGTTTTCTCCTCCTTATACAGCTTACCCTTCCCCTTTGCTTTTCTTTTTCCTTCATCTGTCCTCTCTTCCACTGTCTCTTCGGTTTCGGCCCCGATATTTTCCCCATTTCCTGGCAAATTTTGGCATTTTCCTTCCCTCGTCGTATGGTCGATATCAGCCACTACTGTTTCTTTCACTATTTCGATCCCCGTGGTGGTGGTGATAATGGTCTCATAGCTCCAGGGGACTGCCTGTTTGGAGCTATAAGGGAATGGTTTGGGTGAGCGTATGATCATGGGGGGTGGATCGGGTTTCATGTTGAGGATGAGGGGTGGCGGTGATGGTTTGGAGGCAGTGGTGGTGTATGGAATGATGAGTGGCGGACGTGGGGATGGGACATAGGGTACATGAAGGGGAGGTCGGGTTGATTTTTGTGAATATGGCGATGTACACGGTATAACCAGGGGAGGTCGAGTTGGATTTTGATGGTTGGATGATTCGCAAGGTATGACTAGAGGTGGTCGGGTAGCAGCATTTTGATGAGTGGGATGTATGGTAAGGTTGGCCATTCTGAGAGGTAATTGTGGATTTGAAGGTGGATTGGTTGTGTAGTTGTTGATTGTGTTAACTGACGATATCTTTGGCTCTTGGGTTAAGTGAACCCTAATTTTTGCTCCTACCGGTGCTATCAGATCCGAAGGATTGCTGCTGGGGTGGGTTGGCAGGCCCATCTAGGATGAGGGCCTTTTTATCAATTAGGTTCTGTACTTGATGCTTAAGCTGCCAGCATTGGTCCGTAGAGTGCCCTGGTGCACCCATGTGGAATTCGCAGAATAAATTAGGGTTGTATCCTGGTCCTTTGGCAGCCTCCGGATTTGGTGGGCGTTTTGTAAGATACTCACCCCTGAGTAGGAGTGGTAGTAGTTCTGATAATGTCATGGGTAACCTGGAAAACACTCTATTTACTCGGTTAGGTCGTGCCTGCTGATTTTGCCCGTATAGTGGTGCCTGCTGTGCAACTGGTGGAGGATTTGCCCTGAATTGATTTTGAGGAGGAGGGTTCCACATTGGTGGTGCTGGTGCCCATGAAGTTGTTGGTGCTGGCGGTCTCGGTGCTGGTGAGGAATGAAGAGGGGTCGGTTTGGCTGTACGTTATTGACCTGAGTTTCTTCCCTTTTCTTTCCTGGAGGCACTGGCTTTCTCTGAGGAGGGATTCCCGTTGTTGCCCCTAGACTCGTGAAATCGAAGATCAGACCGGTTCGGATCCCGTCCTCGACCCTATCTGCCACTTGTACTAGGTTCGAGAATGTGCCTGTGGTGTGTCCCACCAGATGAGTGTAGAAGGCGTGCCCTAGTTTTGAGATGAACGTAGTATTCATCTCTTGTTCTGTCATTGCGGGCCTTACTTGTGAGGCAGATTCTCGCCATCTCTGGGCGTATTCCTTCACCGTCTCCCTCTGCTTCCTTGTCATTTTGGCCATGTCATTTCGATCTAGCCCTACATCAGTATTGAACCGGTAATTTTGCCAGAACATTTCGGCTAAGTCTTGCCAATTCTTAATGAGTGAGTGATCTAGTCCAGAAAACCATTTGAGCGCCGGCCCGGTTAAGCTCCTTTGAAACAACTGTACCAACAATCTATCGTCATCGCCGTACTGGCACATGGAACCACAATACAATTTCAGATGCGACAGCGGACACCCTACACCGTTATATTTTTCAAACTCCGGACATTTGAACTTGGCCGGCAGTTGAGCATTAGGGTAGAAGCACAAATCCTTGAATCGGGTTCCGCTCATAGTGTTGAGACCTTTCATTCTCTTCATTTCTTCCTGTAGAGATTCGATCTGCTGCGCCAATTTTTCGTCTGTAGCTCTATACTCGTATTCATCGTCGGGAATGACCACTGGAGGTGGTCGATTCTACGGAATATAGAGCGGGGGTCCTTGGTATTCAGGCATTGCAGGTGGCATCGTAGTCTGGGGTCCCTGCGGAGGTTGTTCGGATAACTCTTGATTCGACCCGGATGCGTGCTGTTGTATCGTTTGTGCTTGTAGGATGCTGGCGTTGGCTAACACAGTGCTGACTATTTTTTCTTGCCTCTCGATTATCTTTAGTAGTGCTGTTATCTGCGGGTCAATACCTGATGCTTCAGTCACCGGAGGTTGTGTTGGTTCGGAAGAACTCATGGTGACGGCGGATGATCGGAGGAAATAAGGAGGCACTTCTGGCTGCTTGTATTTCTTTCGTTTGGCCACCTGTGGGTGCAAACAACCAAGTGTTACTATCTTATTCACAAAAAATGAGGATGCATGATGTTTTATTAGATCGGGTAAAGTTGTTTATTGTGTGTTTTGACGAAGTGGTAATTGCTCGCTGCGGAGTTGGTATCAACACGGAGTTGGTGAAATATTTTACAACAGAATTACATCAGCGCAGGACTGGCATCGACACGAAGTCGGCATCAACACGGAGTTGGCATCAGCACGGGGCTGGTATCGACACGGAATCGGAAGAACATTTTGAAAATAAGATTATCTCAGCACAGAGCTGGCATCGACGCGGAGTCGGCATCAACACGGAGTTGGCATCGGTACGGAGTCGGGAAACTATTTGGAAAAAATAATTTCATCAGCACGGAGCTGGCATCGACACGGAGTCGGGAAAATATTTTGAAAAAGTAATTTCATCAGCACGGAGCTGGCATCGACACGGAGTCGGGAAAATATTTTGAAAAAGTAATTTCATCAGCACGGAGCTGGCATCGACACGGAGTGGGAAAATATTTTGAAAAAGTAATTTCATCAGCACGGAGCTGGCATCGACACGGAGTCGGAAAAACATTTTGAAAAAGTAATTTCATTAGCACGGAGCTGGCATTGATACGGTGTCGACGAAATATTATTTTTTTATTTTATTTTTTTTTTAAGTAATTTTTTTAGGCAAATCGAGTTGGAATAGCTCATATTTGGTAGCCTCCAATTCAGTTCTATGAAATCATCGTCGGCCAGGCGGATCTCCAAGGAAGAGGCGGCGCACAATGGCACTCTTAAATCACCTTGTTCCCTGAATAGACATGGTCTATCCCCCTCGTATCAACAGGGTAAGATCTTTCTAGGCACCGACTTTGATCAAGGACTGCAATTAGTACTTTCTGAAATCCTTTGTTTTTTTTTTTTTGTTTTTTTTTTTTTTTTTTTTTGAATTCCCTTGGATCCGATTGATTGGTTGTTATCTTTGCTAGATCGTGAACTTGGTTCGGAATTGGGTCTAGGTCCGGGTCTTAGGCCTAGTCAAAACGGATCCAGGTTGTAGTCCTAATCGAAAAGGATTTGGGTCTGGGTCTTGGGTCCAGTTGGTATGGATATGGATCTGGGTCGAAGACCATGTTTGAAATGGATCTGGGTTGTGAACCCAGTTTGAAGACGGATCTAGGTCGCAAACCCGGTTGAAAACGGATTTGGGTCGTGGACCCGGTTTGAAAATGGATCTGGGTCGTGGACCCAGTTGGGCGGATCTGGGTTGTGAACCCAGTTGGGTTGGATCTGGGTCGTGGACCCAGTTGGGTTGGATCTGGGTCGTGGACCCAGTTGAACGGATCTGGGTTGTGAACCCAGTTTGAATGGGTCTGGGTTGTGAATCCAGTTTGGAAATGGATCTGGGTTGTGAACCCAGTTTGAATGGATCTGGGTCGTGGACCCAGTTTGAATGGATCTGGGTCGTGGACCCAGTTTGAAAATGGATCTGGGTCGTGGACCCAGTTGGGCGGATCTAGGTTGTGAACCCAGTTTGAATGGGTCTGGGTTGTGGACCCAGTTTGAATGGATCTGGGTCGTGGACCCAGTTTGGAAATGGATCTGGGTCGTGGACCTAGTCGGGTTGGATCTGGTTTAGATGGGTACAAGTGGGGACCCGACTCGCAAAATTGTTTCGAGTTAGCTAACCCGCAAGCTCCTTTGTTCTTTCTTTTTTTTTCTTTTTCATTTCTTTTGAATTTCTGTATTTCTTTCGTTCATCTATTTTTTTTTCTTTTGAAAACATTGATTGCCAAAATCCATTTTACTCGATTTGTCCCGAAACTTAGGATTTTCTTAAGGGTGTCATCACCGTTTGATCGATAGTGAGTGGGCCCTTTCAAGATGGGCTGTCGAGTTCATTTGGTAGCGTTGAGTTCACTTTGGTCCGTGTCAATGGCACGGATTGTAATTTATCTTTTGTTATCCGTGTCTTGGGAACGGATGAGACACTTTCTGTTTCAACCGTGTTCCCAACACGGATGACACACATTTTAGTGTATCCGTGTCATGGGCACGGACCAGAATGAAATCCAGTTTCTGGAATTTCACAGGACTGTTTCTTTTGGCCCCTGTTTTTCCATGTCGCCCTGCTTTAAGTCCCTTGCTCACTGTTTTTCTTTTCTTTTTTGAACATGATGCAACAAGCATTCTCTTCCCTTTACCTAGGGGAGGTGAGAAAGAAACAAAGATAAATCCTACGGTCTATGTGTGCCTCTTTGGGCTTACAACTTGGGCTTCGAGGCCCGAATACATCAAACACGTACAACTTTGCCTTGGGGGTCGATGTAAAATTACAATTTTGTGTCCTAGCTCATCTAGCCGGGCAAATGCATGAGTTTTATAGGTGGCTTCATGGCTACCCGATCTTCAAACCTCGATGCATACCGAAATACGCACGTCGTTGGTTGGTGATCGGGTTTGATGTGTTCATTCCCGACACTTGAAATAACGATCTCAAGCCGTGGAACTACTAAGCATCGGGGCTAAGTATGTTATGGGTGGGGTGGCTTGGAAGTGAGGCTATGCTCGCAAGTGCCCGTGTGCATTTTCATATTCATTATTTTTCTCATCGACCCCCTTACAAATGTCATAAACAAGAATGTAAGTAAATATTACAATTGTGGACACAAGAATGCCATCGAAAGAAAAACAAAATACACACAACAAACAAGAAACCTCATTAGTAAACTAAAAATCTGTTTTTTTTTTTTTTTTTCAAATGATCGAGTTACTCGCGAGGGATGAGCCGAAAAATCCCCAGTGGAGTCGCCAGCTGTAGCTACGTGATTTTCGTCATTATGACGGCCACAACTACTAAATATTGGAGTCGCCACCATTCAAGTTGGAAGTGGGTGTGAATGGTCACCCGTGAGGCATTTTCCAAAAATGACATTTTGGCATCTTTAGTGACTCACGATGGATAAGGATAGTCGATCCTTAAGATTCGGGTAAGTGGCTCGATTGAAAAAAAGGGGAAGGTGTTAGGCACCCCTTTTTCCCCGTCAAATGACGGTAACCTCAAAGAAAACTCGGTCATTTTAATTTTTTTGTAAAGAAAGTGGAAATGTGCCACGTGGGGGGCATTTGTTCCCTAAGTAGGGATTTGATTTTGGTTTGATCATAGGGTCATTTCATTAAGGGAAATGACCCTTGTGATCCTAACCTTGGGGTCCAATCATCAAGAGGGGTAAAGTAAAATAAAATAGAAGAAGGGGGTGTTAGAAGAGGGAAGAGTAGATGGTTAGAGAAGGGGAGGGGGTGTGCTTGAAACCCACCTTGTACACTTGATCTTCTTTTCTTCTTCTTCTTCTTCCTTTCTTGAATTCTCTTGAGTTCTTAGTGAAATATGTGAGCGAAGTTTCTTTTTAGAAGGGGATAGGAGAGAGTAGTAGAGTAGAATGAGGGTGAGTAGATTTTTTAAGGAGATTTGGTGTAACCCTTTTTGGGGTGAGAGGGGAGGTATATATAGGTGTTTGGAGGGGGTTTGGGGGTATAATGGGGTTAAAATGTGAGAGAAGGGGTAATGGTATAGGATTTAAGAGTGAGTGGTGTGAAATTTAAGGTGAAATGGAGGGTAAATGTGTAATGAATGAAAATGGGTGAGGTTTAGACCCAAATGGGTTGGATCCTACCCAAACCCATTTGGGTAGAGTGTTTGATGGGTTGACATGAGTGATGGTTGGTGGTGGGGTGGGGGTGTAAGAGAGTGGTTTAGAGAATGAGTGTTAGGTTGGTTGATGAGGTGAGGTGTGTAGATTTAGGAGAATGGGTTGTGTAAGAGGTTGTTAAGTTAGTTTTTGGGAGGAGAAAGGGGATGATGCCATGTGGCAATCATGATGAGGGGGTGAGGTGGTGAGATTGGTTGATTGGTTGATGGGGGTTGTTTGATTAGAGAGAGAGAAATGGGTTAGTTGATTGATGATGAAGGAAGTATGGGTTGAGTTGATTTCATTGGAGTGTTTTAAGGAAAATGATGGGTAGAGGTATGGGTGATGATGTGGGTGGTTGATGATGTTAGATAATGGTGATGGGTTAGGATATGGGTGAAGGTGTAGTTGGTTGTTGATGTTAGAGGATGGGGTAGGTTAGGTTAGGGTAGGGTATGGGTTGAGGTAGTTTTGGAGGGAAGTGAGATAGGTTAGATGAGTTGTTTAGAGCATAGTGATGGGAGTGGGTGATTGGATGAGGGAGGTGAAGGATGGTGATGACAAGTGTCATCTTTTGATGTTGAGGGGTTGATTGGTTGATGTGGGTAAGGGTTGATGGGTTGGGTTGTGGGTTGGATAGTGAATGGGGTATGGATAGTGGTTTATGGGTTTTTAATGTATTGGGCTTGGGTTTAGAAGGGTTGTGGGTTGTTTTGGATTGGATATCGGATTTGGAGATGGGACGGTGAAGGTTGGATGAAGGGGTAGGCATCCCAAGTCTCACATTTTATTTTATTTTTATTTTTTTGGTTTTTTGAAGCCATTGATTTAATCAAAATGCCACGTTTTGGCGAATCGGGCTTTCGGGCCCGTTGGGGAATTTATCGATTTTTGCATGCGAGTGCGAAGCGACGTCGTCGAACAACTGTGGGATGGGTCACTACCCTTTTTGCGAGTCCTCGAGACCATGGGGTGGTCTTAAGAACATTGATTTGACCGAAGTTACCATTTTTGATGTTTTGGGCCTTAGGGGCCCGTCGGCCCCTTTTGTTGGAAAATCGGTATTTTGCATGGAGCGGGGTAGGTGGGAGTGTGCCGAACCCATTTGGTGGACCTACTAACCCATTGAGAGGTGTTAGTGGCTTGGGTTTCGACGACAATGTCATTTTTCGATGATTCGGGCCATTGAGGCCCGTTGGTCAGTTTTATTGAATCATCATTGTTTTTGGGCCCTTTCGAGTGAAGGCCCGTTCAAATTGAGGTGTCTACACCCATAGGTATTGGATTGAAGTAGTAGCATTTGCATGCATCACCCGTGTCCCAAGGGACCAGTTTGGCTATACTCTGGCTATAGGGCTTTTGGGGTCGAAATATGATGTAAACATGTATATGTATACTTGTGAGTATATGCAAAAAGACGGGGTGTGCCTGAGGCATTTCCAAATGATTGGGCCCATGGGCTAGGTCAGATCATTGAATTATGGATATCACAAAAATATTGATCATAAAACGTAGATATCACTAAACAAGATCATAATAAGAACATCAGACATTATAAAAATATCAAATTGATTAAGCAAACAAGGTGATTATCGAGAACAATCAAGATAACGAAATTAGTTAAGATCGATCAATTTAGAAAACATGTAAACAACATGAAGCATATGATCAATCAACAAGATAATTATCAATTATCAAACAAGATCGACTAATCAACTTATCAAATACATTATCAAACCAATCAAGATAACACGAAGAATAGTACATGCCAATGATTCCTGTGCGGCTGGAATTTGGTGGACGGCTCTGATGGTCCCAACCCGCACCAATCCGAAGTTGTTCCTAGCGCCTCCCTCCTAGCGGTGGCCTAGTACCTGCCACAGACACTCCGACGCTCAAGTTAGAGAGATAAAGGAACAATAATTAGTACTGGTTAGCTCCCGATCTTTCCAGTCCCATCTCAATAGTGTTTGTTGTACTATTTAACCCCTTTGTACCTTACCCTAGGACTATCTCCAATATAGGCTGTAATCATGGGATTTCAATTGGTTCAGTGGGGTTGTTTACCTAATCGGGATATTCTAGATTGATTGAACTTATTTGCAGAGATTTCCTATGGGATTTTCGGGATTGGTATGTACGCAACATTATTGTGGTTTTCTCGAGGCCTAACCCGTCTTGCCTACCAAGATTGGCTTTGTTTAATGCTGTGCTGCCTTGCTAGCTAAACTAGGGAGGTCTCTACTCTGACCTGCCCTGCCTACTGGACAGTGCCTTGCCAGCTAATCTGTGCCAGGTACCACTTGGTCGGCTTGGACACGTGTATGGTTAAGATTGTTGTGCAATTAATTCCCTTTACAACACCCCCTATCGATGAGGCGCAAAATCTCTTCGTTTCCTCGAGACGCAACTCTATTTTTCTACTGGCTACTTAGGCCTTTCATAATTGCACTTGATATTTCTGAATCGACGTATTCGATGCAACGTCACTTTGAATATTTATTGATGGCCCACTGCGTCCGTTCACGTGTCCCCTGGCCTTTTTGCATTACCCCCAATCTGCGACTCTTTGGCTGGATTTGAACTGTCCTTCTCAGGCATATGTGCCCCTTTGCCTCTTCTTATAAATAGGGGACTTAGTGCATTCTTCATTTGTTATCGTGCTGAAATTTTGCCAATTTGCCTTTATGTTTTTTTACAAAGACTTTTTTTCTTTTTCACTCTATTTTGCTGCAGCAATTACCTCTTTTCTTTGAGGTAATTTCCTCATTTCTTTATCTGTTCTTTTCCTTTTCCACACTTGGCTTTTGCATGGCTGTCACAACCTCCCAACTTTGGTGACGCCTGTTCATTCTTGCTTCGATGCACATTCGAGTTGGCTCTGATTCTAATACCCTTGATGACTGTCGTCAGAGAAAAATCTTTGTCTACGTTGGCCAAATCAAAGTTGACCTTAGTTTTCCTCACTTAGCTTTCCTTAGAGAGGGATTGATTAAGATAAACCGGTCCCTCAGTCAAATATTTGGGAATTTCTACCGTCTGATAGAGGGTGTGGAGAAGAATGGCTTCACTTCCAATGGCTTCCTCTCCCGGTACAACCTGAAGGTGATTCCCAATCGGTTAAGATTCTACTCATTGTCCTTCAGGAGTGCAACGGTGGCTCTGATCCCTTCTTTCCCATGTTCTGATAAAGGATGGCAGAAAGACCTCCTCTACATTTCTGTGGACTGGGAAGCACTCCCCGTGAGGGGTTCATGGTCCCTCAAACCTTTCAAGGTAATGCTACTTTTAGGTTACTAGCTAAGGTTGACTCTTTTAATCATTTTATCCATGCTCAATATTATTTTCTCAATTGCCTTTCTTCTTTTCGTGTAGAATTTTCTGTTTTGGCGGCTACGGAGGCTAAGAAGATACAGTGCAAAGCATCAAAAGATCAAAAGCCAGAAGCAGTGGATCTCCAAATTAACATTGCTGAGAGAGCAATAGTAGATGATCTTCTAGGCGACGTCCCTTAGCCATTTGCACAACGAGCTCCTTTGGGCAGTACCATGGAGGGTCCTAATCCACTTTCGTCAGTTGCATGATGAAGAGATCCCAGTCATCTGGTTCTTTCCTCCAACGTATGGGGTTAGGGTCACTTGACCCATTCTGAGTGGCATGGTTATACTGCCCTTGCTCCTGTCTCTACTTCTATTTCTACTACGGCTACTGCTAGTGCTGTTGCTTTTTCTACAGAGCCTCTCGAGGAAATTCATGCAGAGGCTAGGTAGAGTTTTGCCATCACCAGGGAGGATAGGCCTGTTCTTCCTCTTCGACCATAGAAAAGGCATCGATTGGTAAGGAAGAGTTTAAGAAGCCTTTCCCCTTCTGAGGGGTCTAAGGGTGAGGGCCCCCTATTAAGCAAAACCTCTTTGGAGGAGGCTACCTTTGCTTGGATGGGCTGTGGGGCCTATCTCTAGGACAAGAACGAAGGCAATCTCTTCTGCCCCCTTACCACGTCCACAATAAGGGTTGCGGGACTAAGGACCTTGTAACCGTTGCTTCCCTACTCTCCCAGTCCATTTCCCCTATGGACTGGGACGATGCTGATCAGACTAATGCTAACCTGGGCTTCGATTGTTTCATCCACAGCCTTCATCAGGTAACTACTACTCTAACTGTCCTTCTCATCTACTCTCCAATATCTGTGCTCTAACATACTATTTTTTACTTCATAGGCCCACGTTTATGGAACCAGGGCCTTCTTGAAGTGGCACGAGGTTGAAAATTGAGCAGTTACCTTGGCGGGAAAGTAGGACAAGAAAATAACTGTACTTTAGTCTGAGTTGGCCTCTTCTAGCTAATTTTCCCAGGAGTTTAGAGAGGAGATGGAGGCTAACCTAGCTCAATTCTCCAAGGCCAACTTAGATATGGAGACATCCAATAAGAGGCTAGTAGATCTCTAGGATATTCTGCAACTGGAGCTGGCCAGCTACAAGGAGAGAGTACAACGGTAAGATATAGAGCTAGTAGAGCTACGAAACAAAGTTTAGCAATAAGAACTCGAGCTGAACTCCCTGAGAACAAGTGCTGATTTAGTCAAGGCTGCTCAAGCTAAAGGGATGAGGCTGAGACAAGGAAGTTGCTGGGACAGTTATAGGCTCAATACTCTCGGCTGGTAGAGGAATCTTCTACAAAGGCCTACCATGAGGGCTTCAAGGCTGCTCGATTTTAGTATGAGGATGGGGAGGAAGATATGGATGACGAAAAGGACCTGGTTGATACACCCAAGGTAACTCCTATCCGAGATGCTCTTTAGACTGGGCGCTACGGATATGCTTCCCCCTTTGAACTGAATGAGGAAAGGAATCCTATTGCCATCCTTAGTCGGGCCCCTGGTGATCTTATGGAGGCTGGTGCTACCTTAGAATTGAATCTCGCTCAAGCAGTGGGTCCCTCACTTCAGCCTACTAATCCACCACCTGTCCAACCATCCATTCCTACCATTGATGTGGACTAAGACGGGGTCACTGGTCTCTCTAGCACCACTGTTGAAGTAGATCCCTCTGTCGCCCCTGCTCAGCCTTCTACTAATCTACCACCCTCTTCTGAGTTATAACTTATTTTTTACTGTTGTACTTGTGCTCTTTGTACTTAACCCGTCTTTCAAGATTTCTCTCTTGTACTTTCTTTTAACTATTAATGAAAAAATCTTTTGCACTTTTTGTGACCTTTGCCATTTCTTCTTTGTCTCCTCAAATCTGTTCTGCTGATTATACTACTTGTGTGTATGTTGGATGAAACAACCCTTACATACATTAAGTTGTTAAGGGACTCGCTATTACTTTGCCTTAACGATCAGCCCATTCAACTGCTAAACTGCTTATATATGTTGCTATGTACACTGTATAGTATTCAAGCATATTGTAAACTGTAAACTGCCTCAGACATGTTCGCATATTGCAAATTGCTCAAACTATTTTGTACACTACATAAGCATACTAGAAACTGCAAATGGTTTCAAACATATTTGCATGTTGCAAATTACTCAAATACAAGCTAACCCTGTAAACAGCTATCTGAGTTACTGCCCTTAAAGAAGGCTCTAACTCTACTCATACTTGCAACTATAAGACACTCTGTACTGAGCTAACCCTGCAAATGGCTATTTGAGTCACTATCCTTGAAGAAGGCTCTAACTCTGCTCATACTTGCAACTGTAAGACACTCTATTCTGAGCTACCCTACAAATGACTATCTGAGTCATCATCCTTGAAGAATGCTTTGACTCTGCTCATACTTACAACTGTAAGATACTCTGTACTGAGTTAATCCTACAAATGGCTATTTGAGTCATTGTCCCTGAAAAAGGCTTTGATTCTATTCACACTTGCCACTGTAAGACAATCTACACTAAGCTAACTATGCAAACGACTATCTGAGTCATTGTCCTTGCAGGAGGCTCTGACTTTGTTCACACTTGCCTATATAAGACAATCAGTACTGAGTTAACCCTACAAACAGTTATTTGAGTCACTGTCCTTGAAGAAGGCTTTGACTCTGCTCGTACTTTTAGCTATAATCATTCGACTAACTTTTTGATTAGTGAACTTGTGCTAGAGTAGGACCCGGCCAGTTTCTGTTCTGCTAACGAGGGCAGAGCAAACCCACATAGGTCTGGACTCTGGTTGGATCCACACTGCTATTGTTACTCATACCAAAGCTAAGTCTTGACCAGTGATCTTGCTCTGCCAATGAAGGTAGAGAAGAACCATGTAGGCTTGAATCTGATTGGATTCCACTGAAACATTCTTGAAACTCATGACAGAGTAGCACCCTGATCAACCATCTTGCTCCGCCACAAGGGTAGAGAAGACCCGCATAGGTCCGTATCCCAGCTGGATCTACATGGCTATTGTTACTCGTGTCAGAGCTGAGCCCCAACAAGCAATCTTACTTTGCCAATGAAGGCAGAGAAAACCCACGTAGGCTCGATCCCAACTGGATCCCCTTTTTCAACTTGGCTTTGTAAACACATTTAAAAAGAAAAGAAAACAAAATATTTACTGATAATATCATTTTAAATTACATGCATTCCATGGTCTAGGTAGTTCCTGATCAGACATTATGAGTAAGTAATATGCTCCCTTTTGGCCCACGCTTGCCACTCTATAAGACCATTCCCAATTTGTTCCTAGCTTACTACTGTTCGGCACTTTTGTGTTCTGGAATACTCGTCACAGCATTAAATCGTCTTCCTAAAACTATCTAGGATGAACTTTTTTGTTGAAGTAGTTCTACAGCTTCTTATGGTAATGTTTCAGTCTGATTAATGCAGCGTCCGCTTTTCCTCCAATAAGTCCAATTATGCGATCAATTGTTGGCTATTTCCTTTAGACTAAACTATCTTGGACCTCACAGTGGGAAAATTATTCTCTGTAGGGATCACTGCTTTTATCCTGTAAGCCATGACAAATGGGGACATTCCCGTGGACATTCTAACAGTTGTCCTGTAAACCCACAAAACCCCATGCAAGACAGACGTCCACCTGCCTTTGGCCTCCCCTAACTTCTTCTTCAAAATTTTTAACAGCACTTTGTTTGTAGCCTAGGCTTGCCCATTGCCCTGGGGGAATTGGGGTGTCGAGAGCACCTATTTTATCTCATATTCATTGCAAAATTCTCTTATCTACTCCCCAATAAATTGCCTTCCATTATCGAAGACTATGGTGCGCAGCAAACTAAATCTATAAATAATATTCTCCCAGAAGAACTTTTGAATTTCCTATTGTTAGATTCTGGCCAAAGGGAACGTTTTCGCCCACTTAGTGAAATAATCCATAGCAACCAATAGGAAGATAAGATTGCTTGATGCCCTAGGAAACGGGCCTACTAAGTCAATCCCCCACTAGACGAATAGCCATGGAATAATGAGGAAGTGAAGCTATATTGCTAGCTATCAGATTATATTCCCATGCTGTTGGCAACTATCATAGTGTAAAACCCCGAATTTTCAATTTGTATCTCGAAAAAAAAATAGTGAAATTTTGAGAAAATCTTGAAAGTGGGACTTAGGGGTAAAACTTTAGAATATTTTTGATAATTTTTAATGGAATCTGACCTCACCATTGGATTCAAAATGATCAAAAAACATACTTTAGCCTGTAAGCACGCTCAAATGTGAGTCCGAATATAAAAGTTACAAAATCCTCGATTACCGAATCGGACGAAATTAAAATAATGACTTTTTGTTAGAGAAAAAATTATTAAGATTTGATCATACCATTGGATTCATAATAAAAAATCATTGAGCATGGACTTTTATTTGTCATTTTTGGATATCAGGAAGTCGAATTATCGTCAAAAATGAAAATAACGTCAATTTTAGGGGTCACCTCAGGCCAAAAATGTAAATTTTAGGAGTCTGAATTTCGTCCCAAATTTTATATAAATAAATTTTTTTATTATTTTTTTCAATGTTCATCCTTTTAAATGAACTAAAACTAGTAGACTCTTTTTTTTTTAAATTCATTTTATTCTCTGATTTTCTATCTCAGATTTATCGCAAACGGTCCACTTTCGACGATAACCGCAAAAGGAAAAAAGGTCTGTTACCTCGACATCTACAAAATTCACCCAAGATCTCTTCATTTCATCTTTTCTTTCACTTGATATCGTCAAAAGTCAGCCGTATATATATACGTGAATTTTAAAACTTCGACTTCGAATTTCATCTATTTCGGGGTCAAACCTTCTTCCGTTGCAAAAGGGAGAAGGGACGATGCTATCGAGATGTTCAAAACTACCAGATTAGATTCAAAAATCAGCCATCTCAAACTTTGAGCCATCTCAATTTCCACGTCATTCACCTCGATTTCCACGTACGCGCTTCGATTCTTTGGCACAAAGATAGTAAGGAACTTTCAATTTCTATTAGTAATCATAAATTGTGAAAATTATGGTGAGTTTCCAAAAAAATAGAATTTAATCGGTTATTTCAAATTCATGCCAGAACTTGCATATTTGATATGTTTAATTGTATTTTTAACGAATTGTACGTGGGTAGGATATTTCAACAACCTATTTCTGTTAGTTGGGTTCTATGCACCGCTTGGACCCCATTTTGATCTAAGTATTGTACTTTTCAATATTATTGATAAAAATAAATTTCATAATTGAAAAAAAATGATTTAATATTCAATGAACTCAAATTGAGTTGATGAATATTAGAAAGTGGATATTTTGTTTGAAAGATTGAAAACGATAAAAATCGAAAAAGGGGAAAAAAGGGTATGAAACGGTAAAATGTCAGTCATACCCGAGGGGTGATGTCTGCATTTAACATTGTTGTGTTGTGTGTAGGTTGGGGAACGGATATCCAAGGATAATATTACTAGTTGCATGTTTATTTACTTTTTGTTAACCCGAGGCATTATTTACGTTTCCGTTCTATTATTTATTTTAGGCCGTTTGGCCACACTTGCATGGTAGGAAACTGGATATCCATTCTCAACCTTTTATTATTAATTTCTCTTTTGTTTTCAAGTAAAAATAATATATATATGTAACTATTTTATGAACTATTAAAAAGTCTTTGAATGCTTGAAAGGATAGTGCGACATATCATCCGGAGTAGTGTACTATCTTGGGATGTACAGTAAGGACTACCAAGCTCATATGTGGTATGGGACACGTATGAGAGTGGAATCACAACTAAAATCCGGGTTATTCCTCTTTATCTTTACTAGTGAACTTGTACTGTAAAGGTGGTCATATACGAATAGTTTATATATTTGGGAATCACATGTACGCCTGATAGGCATAGACGAAGATGAGTACTTAGTGATCACTAGAAATCTATAGTAGTCGAACGTTCTAACACATCGAAAAGAAACCCATTGCTTTCGATCACGTCAAACGGTCAGCCTAAGTCGGAGAAATGGTCAACCAAGTGTGGTAAGTACAGCGACCAGCCACAAAATCAGGAACTAAAAGTCAAAGAAGAATTGTAACATCATGTCCCAATTGGAAATGATCCAGTCGTGAATTCCAACTCTCTAATTTCAATACTTCACCATTATGTATTATGTATATGTTACCTTATTTTGATATATAAATTGAAATGCATGTTTTATATTTTTATTTGATCAATTAGATTTGTATAAAAAGATAATGTTATAGTAAGTACTACTGATCGATGTAATGTGAATTTTAAAATGTTTAATTACTAATCCCTGGCTATATGTACTAGTTAATCGTAGTTTCTTTTATAAAATTTTGTATATTTTAAAATGATTCAGTATGTTTATTCATTCATGTTAGGAGAGGTTATTGGCAGAAATTGTTTGTTTTCCTATTGGGTAAATATTGTTACTCACCCTTTCCTTCTCCATTTTTTTAGTTTCAGATCCGAAGCTTAGCGAGGTAGGTGTAGAACATGAGTGAGAATCATCTAGTGGGTCAGATAGACAGGCAGAGTCCGTCACTTGGTGAGTATTGGGGTTATACCCCCTACTAGATCGATTTGTCAAGGAGTATTATAGATGTTGTTTTGAGCGTAAAGACTTTTGTTATAGTGAGAAATTTTTGTATAATCCTGTATATAAATGTTTTTCTTCTGCACTCTGATTTATCGTACATTAGTAGACGTATATAGGCTTCTGCTAGTATTATATTTTATTTGTTTATATGCAGGATTGTATGTCGTTTATCAGGTGTAGGTTGAACGCCTTGAAATGTTAACATAAACAGAGGAGACCATGCCAAAATTTCGAGGTGTCACTTAGTACCTCGAGATCGGACATGGGGATTTGTGTTAATGTTTGGCGGGACGCCACACATAGTGCCTTACATATATTGCTACATCTTTCTACAAGTATGGCTAGAAGTACCCTTGAGATTGTACCTTATGTATTAAAGTTCTCCTCCCTGAATGGTTTCCATAGTCGTCCTCGTGGATCTCTCTCAAAACTTCCTTCATTTTCTTTGGAGTTAGGCAACGCAAGAGTGACCCCCCATGAAGTTCGTCGTCTCTTTGTATGACACTTTCACCTTTTCTTTTTTCTTATCACCTTCATTCATTTTGTCCTTTCCTTTTGTTTTCATTTTCTCTTCGTCTTTTGACCCCTTTGTTGTTTCTTTCTTTTCGATTCTTATCCCTTTTACTGACACCCTTTGACATCTCCTTACTTTTGTTATGTGGCCAATTTCATCAACTATTGCCTTCTTCATTGTCTCGACCCCTACTGATGTGATGATAGTTGTCTCATAGCTCCCTGGGACTGTTTGTTTAGAGTTATATGAGAATGGTTTTGGTGAAAGTATGGTCATTGGGGGTGGATCGAGTTTTATGTTGAGGATAAGGGGTGGTAGTTGTGATTTGGATGTTGTGGTGGTGGGATGAGCTACTTGAAAAATTGATGGAGTATAAGGAATGATGGGTGGTGGTCGTGAGGATGAAGTATAAGGTATATGAAGGGGGTCGAGTCGTATTCTGAGGATTTGGCGATGTATAGGGTACAATGAGAGGTGGTCAGGTAGCGGTATTTGGAATTTGGTGAATAGGGTGGATAATGAGATCAGCTATTACGAGTGTTAGTTATGAGTTTCGAGATGTGTTCTATGTGAACGGGGAAATGACGTTAACTGTTGATGTCTCGACTTCTTTTGTTAGATGGATTCAGATTTTCAACCTGACAGGAGCTATTAAAGCTGACGGATTAAAACTAGTTCTTCGAGAATGACATTTATTACATGCCTACTTCCCCTTCTATTGCGGGTAGGTAGAGGATTCTATTTAATGTTTTGTTGCTGAGTGGGGTTTGCAAGTCCATCTAGTATGAGGGCCTTTTTATCTATCAGGTTCTGTACTTGATGTTTGAGTTGCCAGCTCTGATCTGTAGAATGCCTTGGTGTACCCATATGGAATTCACAAAATAAGCTAGGGTTATACCCTGGTCCTTTTACAGCTTTTGAATTCAATGATCATTTCATGAGATACTCTCTCTTGAGCAAAATCGGGAGTAATTCTGATAATATCATGGGTAACCTGGTGAACACCCTATATATTTTGTTGGGTCGTGCTTATTGGTTCTGCCTGTATTGTGGTGCCTGATGTGCGACTGGTGAAGGGTTTCCTCGGAATGGGTTCTGAGGTGCGGGGGTCCAGGTTGGTGGAAGTGTTAGAGCCCATGAGGTTGATAGAGCTTGTGGTCTCGATGCTGGTGCTGAGATGAAGAGGGTTCGATTTGTTTGTATATTGTTAACCTGTGTTTTTTTTTCTCTTTTTTCCCACAAGTACCATCTTTCTTTATAGAGGTATCCCGGTTGTTACCCCTAAGCTTGTGAAATCAAATATATGACTAGTTCGGATCCATCCTTAACCCAATTTATTACTTGTACCAGATTAGATAAGGTGTCTGTGGTGTGTCCCACCAAATGAGTATAGAAAGCGTATCCTAGTATTGAGATAAATGTGGTGATCATCTCTTGCTCAGTCATCATAGGCCTCACTTGGGAGGCTGACTCTCATCACCTCTAGGCGTACTCTTTCATTGTTTCCCTTTGCTTTCGTGTCATCTTAGCCATGTCATTCCGATCCAAACCCACATCTGTATTGAACTAGTAATTGTGCTAGAACATTTCTACCAGATCTTGCCAATTCTTGATGAGTTTATGGTCCAATCTTGATAACCATTTGAGGGTCGGCCCCGTTAAGCTTTTTAGAACAACTGCACTAGAAATTTGTCATCCTCGCCGTACAAACACATTGACCTACAATACAACTTCAGGTGTGACAGAGGACACCTTACCCTGTTGAACTTCTCAAATTTTGAACAATTGAACTTGGCCGACAACTATGTGTTAGAATAAAAGTAGAGGTCCTTAAACTGAGTTCTACTCATGGTGTTGAGACCTTTGATTTTCTTCATTTCCTCTTGAAGAAACTCGATTTGTTAGGCCATTTTTTTGTCTGTCATGTTTTTGGCCTCTATGGCCCTATACTCACACTTTTCATCAGGAATAACCAAATAAGGTGGTCGATTATGCAGAATGTAGAGTGTGGGCCCTTAGTATCCTGATATTATGGGTGGCAGGGTGGTCAATGGCCTTTGTGGAGGTTGTTTAGGGAGATCTTGATTTGACCTTGATGCATGGTGTTGTATTGTCTAGGTCTGTATGAAGTTGGCATTGGCTTACACGGCGCTCAACATTTTTTCTTGTTGCTTAGTAGTTTTCAATAATGCTACGATCCTTGCATCAATATCTGAAGTTTTAGCTGTTGTAGGTTGTGATGTTTCGGAGGTACTCATGATGGTGGTTAAGGATCTGAGGAAATACAAAGGCTCCTCTGGTTGTTTATATTACTTTTGTTTGGTCACCTACGGGTAAAAAAAAACGAAGCGTTACTATCTTGTTTATAGAAAGGAAAATGCATGACGTTTTATTAGATCAAGTAAAATGATTTACTTTTAAAATAAGTAAATTTTTTTAAAAAAAAGTTCTTTAGCACGGGACTTGCATCAACACGGAGTTAGAATAATTTTGAAAAATAGGATTACATTAGCATGGAGTTGGCATCGACACAGAGTCTGTAAAATATTTTGAAAAAGAAGATTACCTCAACACGAAGCTGACATCAAAATAGGGTCGGTATCATTTGAGAAAAAAAAATTACATCAGCACGAAGATGGCATCAACACGGAGTTGGTATAATTTTTAAAAAAGAGGATTACGTCAGCACGGAACTAGCATCGACACAGAGTCGATATGATATTTTGAAAAAGAAAATTACATTAGTACAGAGCTGGCATTGATACAAAATCAATATAATATTTTGAAAAAGAAGATTATATTAGCATGGAGTTGGCATCGATACAGAATCGATATCAGTTGAGGAAAAAGAATTACATCAGCACGAAGTTGGCATAATTTTTGAAAGAGATGATTACATCAGCATGGAGCTGGCATCAATACAGAGTCGATAAAATATTTTGTAAGAGTATATTGCTGCAAACAAGTCGAGTTGGAAAAATGCCTTTTTTGTTAGCCCTCAAACCACTTCTCTGATATCAAGGCCAGTCAGTCAGATCCCTAGGGAAGAGGTAGCGCACAATACTTTCACAAGGGCACTCTTAAATCACCTCATTTCCTTGAACAGATATAATCTATTTCCCTTGTATCAATAGGGCAAGATCGTTCTTAGGCACCAATTTTGATCATGAATTGTAATTGGTGCTTAAATTTTTTTTTTCAAATATAATTTGTTAGAAAAATAAATGGATTCATTTGAATTGATCACTCGATTGTTGATTTGGATGGATCACCTATGGATCATGGTTCGACATGGATATGGGTCGTGGACCCAATTTGACGTGGATATGGGTTGTGGATCCAATTTGAAGTGGATGTACATCGTGGATCTGATTTACAATGGATATGGGTCATAGACCCAATTTGAAGTGGATATGGGTCGTGGACCTATTTGAACTGGATATGGGTCATGGGCCGATTTGAACTGAATGTAGGTCATGGACCCGGTTTATAGTGGATGTGGGTCATGGACCCATTTGAAGTTGATATCGGTCGTGGACCTGATGGATACGGGTCCTTGACCCAATTTGGATTGGGTGTGGGTCGTGGACCCGATTTGAGATGGATACGGGTCGTGGATCCGATTCAGAGTTAATAGGGGTAGTGGGTGATACTCGGGTCGAACCATGAAATCAATTCGATCTGAGAAAATCCTTGTTCCTTTTTTTCTTTTGTTTTGTTTTTTTCTTTTTTTATGAAAATGATTGGTAGGAGTCTCGAGGGTATTAGATCATGCTTGTCCCTGAGTCTTAGGCTCAATTTGATTGGTTGAATACCTATCGTGGTTATATGAAACGTAATGGGCCCGTTTAAGGCCCAAGGTCTTAAACTATCTCGATTTGGCTTATTGAGAGATAGTTTATCTTGTTTTTTTTTAATTCATTGGCTAGAATAATCTATTTTGTTAAGTTTTCCAAAATTTGTGATTTTTTGTCTTTTTTTTCAAGGTTGGCATTGATGCTTAAACATCAAATAGGAGCTCAATGAATCTAGTATGTGGTCATCCCACGTTCCAGGTTTATATCGGTCTGTGTTTGGAGCATGAATAAAATTATTTTTGTGTTATTCGTCCTTTAAGCATAGATGAGACATTCATTGTTCTATCTGTGCTTCAAGCACGGATGAGGTATATTTCTAGTTATCCATGTTATGAACATGAACCAGAAAGAAATCCAGTTTCTGGACTTCACAGAAACTAGTTTCTTGATTCTTGTTTTGAATGTCCCTCACTTGTTGCTATTTTTCTTGTCACTCACTGTTTTTTCTTTTTTTAGTTTTTGATTTTGAACATGATTCAATATGCTCATTCTTCCCTTTTTTACTTAAAGGGAGAAATAGGAAATCGAAAATAAACAACTAGCAACCTACGATCTATACAAATGTGCCTTCTCGGGCTTACAATTTAGGCTTCAAGGCCAGAGTGCATTTAAACAAATACAACTTTGCTTTGGGGGTCAATATAAACTTGAGAACTCGTGTCCTAGCTCATCTAATCGGGCAGACACATGCGGCTAATAAGTGGATTTACGATTACCCAATTTTCAAACCTCGATGTATACCGGAGTACACATGTTGTTGGTTGGTGATCGGATTTGATGTGTTCATCCCCAACACTTAAAATAACGATCTCAAGTCATAGAACTATTAGGCATCGAGGTTAGATATATTGGTGGAATGGGTTATGCTCGCAAGTGTTTTGTGCATACTTTTCATTTATTTTTTTCGACCCCCTTACAAGTATGTAATGAAACAAACAAAGTAAATAAATATTACAACTTGTCATATGGAAATAAAAGAAAGAACACAAACAACAAGCAATCTGAACAATAAAATGAAAATTTTTTGTTCTTTTCCCCAAAATGACCAAGTTGACACGAGGGTTGAACCTAGTTCCCCAGTGGAGTTACCAGCTATACATGCGTGATTCTTGGATTTTCAAATATCACTTCTACTGAGGTTTGGAGTCACCACCATTCATTTTGTAAGAAGGTGTGAATGGTCATCCGATGTACATTTTTAGGAAAATTGTCATTTTTGGCGTTTAGTGACTTTTATTTGGATAAGGTACCCATCAACCTAAGATCAGGATAAGTGACTCGATCAGAGAAAAGGGAAGGTGTTAGGCACCATTTTCTCCCTACCAAGTGGTAGTGCCTCAACATAACTCGGTCATTTTAATTGAAACTACAAAATAAAGTAAAGTGCCACATGTCGATAACTTGTACCCTAAGTAAGGATTTTCTTTTGGCTCAATTATAGGATCATCTATTGAAGGAGATGATCCTTATAAACACTTAGCCTTGGGAACTATATGTGTTTTTGAAAAATATTGGCTATAGTTATGGGTCCATTCTCATGAGTTGAGAAGGACCCGAATATCGATTGCCTCAAAATGATTGGAAGGAATAAATCAATTTTATTTTGAAAGTGGTTACACCCCATATACTTTCAACCTAATCGAAATCAGATCTACTGGAGATAGGGGAAGGGATATATTACATCTTAACTCTTTCTAAAAGAAATTAAATAGGTAAGGGGAAGTAGAAAAGGGATATGGAGAAGAGGGAGAGGAAGAAGGGGGGTGTGTATTCTTTTGACCCACCTTGTAACTTTAATTTTTCTTTTTTTTCCTTCCTTCTTCTTCTTCTATGTCTTCTTTTTTGAGTCCTTTGTAGGATATGGGAGTATTTTTCTTTTAGATTAATGTAAGAGAGTAAGAATGAAGTAAAAGAGAGTTGAGGGAAGATTTTTTAATCTAAGACTTTGTACCCATTTTGGAAGGGAAGGGGGGGTATTATAGGTGTTTGAAGGTTACTTTAATATATAATGGGGTGAAGTAATGGAATAGTAGAGATTAGCATGGGATTTGAAGGTGGAAGTATGAAATTTAGAGTTGGGATGAGGGTAGTTGTGTAATAAGGGTAAATGAATAATTTTTTGACCCAAATGATTTGTATCCTATCCAATCTATTTGGGTGGAGTGTTTGGTGAGAGAAGATGATGAGTGTTTAGTTTAAGAGAATGGAATTGTAAGGGAGTGGTTTGTTGATTGAGTATTAGATAGGTCAAAGGGGGATGGTGTTTAGATTAGGAGAGTAGATTGTGTAAAGGGATATTTGATTGAATTTTGGTAGGGTTAAGGGGATGATGACATGTATCAAAAAGGGATGGGGAGGTGAGGTAATTAGATGAGTTGATTGGAGAGAATAAGTGTTAGATTGGAGAAGAAGGGTGTGGGTTTTTTTATGGAAATGAATTTGTAAGTAATGATGAGGGTAGGTTAGAGAAGGGTATGGGTCGAGATGAGGGTAGATGATTTTTTTGAGATGATGATGTGGGTAGATTAGGAAAGGGTATGGGTTGAGATGATTTTTAGAGAGAGGTGATGTGGGTAAATAGTTTGTTAGAGAAAGGTGATGAGGGTAGCTAGTTAAATGAAAGAGGTGAGTTGAGGTGATGACATGTGTCCTATTTGGTGATCAAAAGGGTGTTTGGTTAATATGGATAATGATTTGTGGGTTAATGTCATGGGTGTCGATATGAATTTGGTATGGATAATGGTTTGTGGGCTTTAATGTATTAGGCTTAGGTTTTTGGAAGGTTATAGGTTATTTGAGATTGGGTAGGGTTTATTTTAAGATGGGCTTAATGGTTGGTTATTTTTAGGGTTTGGTTTGGGTAATATGAAATTAGGTTTAGGTTAGGTTGGATAAGGTGAGAAATAAATTTTTTGTCAGTTGAGTTTTCACGGGCTTGGGAGTAATTCGATTTCACGGGTGGAGCGGTGAGAGGTAGGGGATGTGGTGGGTATCTCAAGTCTCATTCTAAATTCCTTATTAATATCATTTAAATTTATCCTTTCGGTTAAATTAGATATATTTATTGTTCACTCATTTTTAAGGTAATAAACTAATTAGGTTGGCTTATAAGACTAATATAATTTATTCAATCCGTTTTGTTATCTTTCAGTATCCAATCTTAATTTTGTTAAATTCATGTAGATTATATTACTTTACCCAGATTTCAATTAGTTAATTGAAATTCTCCTTTGGCTAATCTCATTTACTTAATTAAGTCTGCAATTGTAAATATTAAAATTCTTTATTGTCATTCTGATGACCAAAATTTAATGAATTAGATATTCTATTAATTCTACTAACATAAACTACTTTGGTGGCTATAAAATTAATAGAATTTATGTATATCTAAATTGAACAATAGTATTTACTAAATCTTTAGGTTACTTTCTAAAAATGTTTCAACAATAATATTGCATAAAACTTTTATTATACAAACTTAATTAGTAAGAAACATTCCATCAATGGAAATAGGGAATTAACAATAATTTACTATCTTGTTATTTAATGATCCAAACAAGGTCATTGATAATTTCAAATAAAATCCAAAATCTAAAATATATCGACTTGAAAAACCCAAGTAAAATCAAAAAATTGAAATATATGGGTTTGGAAAACCCAAGTAAAACCGAAAAACCTGAAAATTATGAGTTTGATATAAAAATAGAAATATAAAATCTATGAGTTATGATATCAAAATAATAATAACAAAATTTGTAATCTATGAGTATGATATCAAAATTGAAAATTTGTAATCTATAAGTATTATATCAAAAATTGAAAATTTGAAATTTATGAGCATGATATCAAATGAAAAATCTATAATCTATTAGTATGGTATCAAAATTGAAAATTTGTAATTTATGAGCATGTTATCAACATTGAAAATCTGTAATTTATAAGTTTGATATCAAAATCGAATCGGTAATCTATGAATATGAATTCAAAATAATAAAAAAATCTGTAATCTATAAATATGAATTCCAAATAAAAAATTTGTAATCTATAAGTACGAATTCAAAATAAAAAATCTGTAATCTATAAATATGAATTCAAAGTCAAAAATCTGTAATTTATAAGTATGATTCAAAATAAAAAAATCTGTAATATATAAATATGAATTCAAAATTGAAAATCTGTAATCTATATGTATGAATTCAAAATCAAAAAATTTTCTATAAGATTTTAAAAGGTGTCCAATGAATGTGACAACAATTTTGCATGAATAGACTTTAATCCAAGATAAAGAAATTCAAGAACTTATGACTCTAATACCACATGTCAGATTTAAAACATACAAAATCTTTTTCACATAACTATTATTCTATAATTCTCAAAATCAAGAATCATTCATATATCTCAAAAAACCTATTCATGTTCCTAATAATCAAAGTTCAAAGTACTTACCTTGTGTCATAAGTCAAATAGATGATCCAAGATTTGTGTTAGAGGTGTGCATTTCGCAATCCAAGTGTAAATGAACCAATGTGTGTAAATCCCCAATCGAGTTCTTTAATTTCAAGACATACATTCTTTCTTTTCTCTATTTAGATTGACTAAAATTCTAGTGATTGATGGAGATTACTACAATTCAAAACCCTATGTGCATGTTGTGCATCTCTCTCTCTCTTATTACTATTATGGGGTGCCAATCAACTTAAATAGATGGGGATAGACAGCCTAAATATCATCTTTTAGTAAGATTTATATCCATCAAGATTTTCTACTAAAATTTAAAATGTGTATTTCTAATTCTAATTAAATTGAAAATTATCCTTTATTATTGACATCATTAATATATAGAATCCATGTGCAAATAAAACACTGAAGTCGTGTAGGTCAATGGGCCACATGAAATTGGGTTCTAACATTAAATAGTGATTATATTCCTTCCTTCCTTTTATTGAGGAAGGAAATGATATAATGGGTATTAACCAAATGAAATGAGGGACATCTGAAGACATTTAAACTTCTTTAAAAGTGTGGGTCCCACTAAAAGTTTTGTGGAACAACAAACGTGTCCAATGACTCCAATTACAAGGTTTGTTGACTAAAGACTTTGGTCCCATGGTTTGTTAACGATAAATTTGATAAAGGGAATTTTTGCAAATTGTAATGCAATAAATAAGTCTACCAAGTAAAACTCTCTCATTTTCTTATTTATTTATTTATTTATTTATTATTATTTATTTATTTTCGATTCTTGTCGGCACACACACAACTCTTGTTAGCAATTTCCCGTTTAATTCTTGAAAAATTCATGAATTTTTCAATTTTTTCAAAGAAAGTATTATTCTTTGGATTATAAATTTGAAAAGAATAAAATGCAGTTTTTACGATTTTTACAGATTTTTATAAAACTTCGTAGGAAAAAAATGCTACTATAATTTGTTACATGTTGTAAAGTGTAAACTTGTAAATTGTGGCATGTAACACAATTCGACTTTGAAGTGGTCATACTTCAAAATTTTGGAAGAATCCACATTTTTACGTGATAAATGTTCATTTTATCTTTAAAAAATAATGATACGATCCTTTACATTTATTTGAGATTACACTTTAATTTTTCAAATTTATGATCCTTTACATTTATTTGAGATTACACTTTAATTTTTCAAATTTATGATCCTTTACATTTATTTGAGATTACACTTTAATTTTTCAAATTTATGATTTGTTCCTTAGACACTAGTTTTCATTTAAAAATCAATAGAACAATAACTTCAATGTTCTCATTACTACCACCATCATTATTACCATCACCATTAAGATTACCAATTCATCATCACCATCACAATTAACATTAGAGTATCATATGGATGAATTTTTTATTTTCAAAATTTTGAAATAAAACAGATAATGCATACATGAAACATATGTAATATATTTTTCATTTAACAAATTTTTAATCAAATTTTAGATCAGATTTTTGCAATCTAAAATCAAATAGAATTCGAATTTTTCACCAATGGCATTTTTGCCGTATTCGGAATTGCTAACAAGGCAACAACATGAAACACGCCCATGAAATTTCTTTATAGGTTGCTGCCCGCACACATGAAATTCTGATTGTACTTATTTCAAATACACGTGGTGGTCTTTTATTGGTTAACAGCTTAGAACATAAAATTCAAAACAACAAAACTCTGTTCCACAAATCCCTCCATCCTCACTCACACTCTCTCTCCCCCCTTTCCGTTATCGGTAAGGCACACACAGACTCCCTTTCATACTCGGTTTTCTCTTCCCAAACAATTATTTTTGGAAGATTCTTGTTTAAGATCCCATCTCCGGTGGCTGCTGCTACAACACCACATCACAAACGACTTTCGTTTCTTGTTTACTCCTTACTACGTTAAAATCACAAAGAAATAAGAGTCTTTAATAACGTTAAAAAATTACTTCTTACAAATTAGCAACGAAGTAGATAACAACTATGCTAAACAACCTACACCCACGTATAACAGCTACCCTCATAGATTTTTTTAACTCCACCTAATATTTTTATTTGAAACAATGTGACATGAACACGTGGAACCCAACCACATAACAATATCTCTCAACGAGTACCTTTCAGAATTTTTTTTCTTCTTTCTCTTGGATGTAAGAGATGGAATGTGCACACCCCACTCACGATAGCCCACGATCACTCCTTTTTCTTTTTTTAATCTTTCTTTTCCAATTTTTCCTTCATCACAGTAACCACCGCAAAATCCTCACACAGAATCTTTGTTTTCTCCAATTTTTTTAAACTCTTGTTAGGTCTCCCTATCTTTTTTTATATTTTCTTGATTTTATCGATTACAACCTCAAAAATTTGACCCATATTTATCTTGGGGTCATCAAAGGTTGCAGACCAATCTAAAAATATTGGTGAACACGTTTTGGGTCTTTGTATATATATAGAGATTATTACATCAATTTACAAGGAAAGGATCTCTACAAAATTAGAAAGAGGATAAAATAAAGCTAACTAAATCTATAACATATATATTATTACATTGCAACTATCCAAAGATAGAATTAACTAAGAATGGAAATTCTCCATGACTAAGGCTATGTTTAGTAAATCTTTTTGTAAGAACTTCCACGACTTCTAAGTTGAAAAGATAAAATAAAAAAAATTGTAAAATCATGTTTGCTTAAAATATTAAAAAAGTACTTTAAATAAGTAGATTATTAAAAATAAACTCTTAAAGTAGAAGTTAAAATAGAGCGACTTCGATTTCTCAACTCATGCGGGAAGTTAGTTTTCTCATCTAATCACCAAATAAAACTTGGGCTCGAAACCCATGAAGGGAAAAAAAATTAAAAGACATGCAAAAACTTATAAGAGGCGTGAATTTTTTTATGAGTATGACTAACTTTACTAAGTTGATAAAGATTCCACCCTCGTTAAGGATCCTTAGGCTCACCTTGTGGCATCCAATACCATAATTGATGCTTCAGGGTTGTAGAGGACAAATTTTATGAACTTCGAAAACTTCTTTTTTTTTCCTGAAAAATATTATTTTTCACCATTGAATTTTAATTTTAAGTTTGAGAGTTATGAGGAAGTTCGGTAGCCATCCATTTTGAAAACCTTTGATCAAACTTAAGAGAAAAAAATTCTAAGAAAATATAATTTTGGATATGAGTTTTTCAAAGAAACTTAGAGGGCTGTGATGTCAGATTGGTGATGTGGTAATCAGATTGAGCAAAACGAGCCTTAATAAGGCTTAAAATCATACTAAGTAATAAAAATGTTTCTCAAATTTTTATAAGAGACGTGTGGTTATTGAGATGAGGTCAGCTAGGATGAGTCTGACTAGCCTTACTAGCTAACTTAGTAAGATTTCAACTCTTATGAAGGGTGTTGAGCTCACTTTGTGGTATCCAAAAATATGATTCGATAGGATAGGGTTGTAGAGGATAAAATTCTATGAATTTTGAAAAAAGTTGGATTCCTGTATCAAGCGCAAGCAAAACCCTAAAATCCCACTAATTATTGTCAGAATTTGATCTTTGCACCTTAGTCAACTAGGGCGGCACGGTCAAAACTCGAGATTCGTGATTCAAATTTTGACAGAAGATTATTTCAAAGTATAGGAAATGAATGAATTGATAATATTTCTGAAATTCTAACTTTTTTTTGTCTTCTATTTTCAGCTGAAGGATTCGACGAAGGGCAACGTGGTTAGAAATTTTTATTCCACCACCTAAATCTGATTCTTTGACGAAGAAACAACAATTTTTTTTTTTTTTTGTTTAGATTAGATTTGTAATAGGTTTTTTTTTTAATATACAAAGTTTAAGATTTTTAGAGTGTAATTTTTAATTAATTAATACGAGAAGGCTCAGATTGTAATAGATTGAGGGAAGGATGACAGTGGGACGTAACTGTCTCGACCCCTCGGGTTTGTACACTGAGATTGGTATCGGTGATCCAAGTCGATTTAACCAACTCATCCCCCATCTAAAATTGGAGGCAAGATTCGAAAGCCCCACATAACACTTATTAGTGGGTTTCTGTACTGACTTTGGGTGAAAATAATTGCACATAGTAAAAACAGTACCCTTACGAGGATGGTAAGACAAGATAAGAATTGAATTTCATCACCGAATTCTTGTCCTATTAGGAAATTAATTCACAATAAACCAAATTTAACTAAAATCTAATTAGAGTTGACAAAGCTAGTTGGAGTTGCACCAATCACACTTCTTGATCGAAGTCAGTACCATGAAATCCTGTCTCATTTTACCCTGTTGTATAAGGGGATATACCACATTTATTTTAGAAGAAAAGGTAATTTAAGAGTGTCATTGTTCAGCATTGTACACCACCTCTCATCTGGGGATTAAACTAGCTGATTTTGATTTCAATGAATTGGGTTGGAGGCTTAGGTTATCCCTTTAAAACAGTTAGGAGCTTTCTAATCTATAAGAACCCAAAAAACAGGTGTAAAGTCCTCCTTACTATCTGTGTGCATCCTTAGTGTATGTTAGGTAGGAGATCTCAGAAAAATCTACTTGAACCATTTGATCCTGAAATCACAAGATCTCATCCACTTCATAAGATTAGAAGAAAATTTGATTCCTCACCTATTCCACAGGCACCCGAACTGGATCAACCTATTGTCTCACCTCAAGTTGTCTATGAAGACCAGCAAACTCTAAATGAATTATTCGTTCCTACTATAGTTATTCCCCATTCTTGTATTGCCTTGCTAACAACTAATGTGGTACAATTCAAAATTAGGGCAGCTACCATTAATATGCTCCCTAAATTTCACAGGTTTGAAAGTGAACAACCTTATAACCATCTCAATAAACTCTTGACCTTTTGTCAAACCTTTAAAAATAACAACTTAGATGAGGAGAATGTCACGTTGAGGTTGTTCCCCCTCCCTCTAGAAGATCATGCCACAACATAATTAAATTCTTTAGTCTCTAACTCGATCACCATAAGGAACAAGTTATCAAGGAAATTCATGACCAAGTTCGTTCCAATGGTAAAAACGAAACTATTAAAAAATGCCATTAGGAACTTCAAGGAAAGACCCGATGAAGAATTTTCCCAAACTTGGGAAAGATTTAATGATCTTCTGGTAAAATATTCACATCATGGGATAGATAAGGCCCAATTGTCAACTTCTTCTATCGAGGTCTCACTACGGCCCAGTATATTCTTTTGTACTCTTTGCATAGAGAAAAATTCATGAATTAGAATCTTAATCAGCTTACAAGTTACTTGTCAAACTCATTGAAAAAACTCAGAACTGGAGCACCAATTTAGGAGATTTTGATAGAGGTGACTTGGAAGCCAATAAACCAGGCATGTATGATATCAAAAGTAATCTCGATCCCAAAACTGTAATAACTATCCTGGTTAGTAGCATGTAAAATTTGAAATAAAAAGTTTGATGCTTTTAGTATCAAAGCTAGCCAGCAAGGGGCTACTCCAATTTTGCAAGTCATCACAGAGATACCTCTTATATATTTCTTGTGCGAAAGTTTTGATCACCCCATCAGGAGCTACCCTAATCTACCCATAGTAAAGGCAGAACAAGCCAATGTTATTGGGTGATATAACACTTTTAGGAAATCCACTTCCAACTCTTATAGTAAACATATCACCCTAATAATAGGTTCCATCCCAATTTTTCTTATCATCAGAATGAACTTATCTAACTAGGTGATGCCACAAGTTTCTAGAAGAGCTATAACAACAACTTCACTCTAATGCCCTATTTTTGGTTTCACAACTATCTTATTCTTCACCCCATAATTCTGATCAAAGGGCGATTGTCGTCGATCTTATGACTAAGTACTCTTTCCCAATTGCTCAAACAAACTCTTCATTAAAATCAATGATGATAGAGTTGTTAAAACAACAACAACAAATTATGCAATAGTAGATACATACCAATCAGAACCAATCACAAATTAAGCAAGTAAATACGCAATAAATTAACAAACTTGAGGTTCAGTTAAGTCAACTAGCTCTGTTTCTCGAAGAGAGAAACAAAAGGTAATTTTCAAGTCAAAAAATGCCTAACCCAAGAAGAACTACTCCAAAAGGGCAGTATGAAATTGGAAGTCAACCTAATCCTTTTAATGACTTTGTTTAAGCAGTCCACACAATACGTTTGGTAAATTAATGGATAACTAGGTGTACATGCCCAATGAGGTCCCAACACAAGGGAAAATCCAAAATGTACCTCCTATAGAAGAAGAGGGCTAACCAAAAAGAAATTCCTCCACCACTGAAAAACCAAATAACCATTCCCAAGGCCCCCTTTCCATATAGACTAATAGACAACATAAAAAGAAAATAATTAGAAGAAATTTTTAAAGTCTTCAAGAATGTCTAGATTAGCATCATTTTCTTGGATGCAATCCGTCAAATCCCTTCTTGTGGCAAATTTCTCAAGATTCTCACAACAGTGAAAATGAAAATCGTGTTAAGAGAGACTACGATGACAAGCCAATTTTCTTGTTTGATCCAATAGACAATTGTGCCTAAATTCAAGGACCCCTGGATGTCCTACAATTTCTATGCATATTGGGAAAATAATGATCGAGAAATGTTTGCTAGATTTAGGAGCTGTGTGAACTTCTTTTTTTTTTTCTATCTACAAAACAATTAGGCTTGGGGGAACTCAAACCTATATACATTACTTTGAGTTTAACAAACAGATCTGTTAAGATTCCCAAACAAATAGTGGAAGATGTGATCATCAAAGTAAAAGAATTTAATTTCTCTGTTGATTTTGTGGTTGTTGACACTAAACATGTCATTAACCCAAATGATCATGTTTCGAACATCTTGGGCTGACCATTCATAACCACATTTGATGCTGTTATTAGATGTCAAAATGGGATCATAACTTTAAGTTTTAGAGAAATGAAAGTAAAAAATGAATGTCTTCCATAACAAGTTCTAATCCACTAATATGGATGATCTAGACGAGGTCAATATGATCGACACTTTGGTTAACAACACATTTTCAAAAGTGGAGAATATTGACCCGCTAGAAGAGTATTTATGCCAATTCAACATTGATGATGAAGAACAATCCATTGGGGAGGTAAACTCTCTTTTAGGATCCGACCTTGAGATGGATTTTCAAAAATAGCAACCTGAATTAAAACAGTTGTTAGACAGGCTAAATATGCATTCTTAGGAAAAGCTGAGATCATCCCTGTTATCATCTCGTTCGACTTAGAAAAGTCACAAGAAATGTAGTTATTAGATGTCTTGCACGAACACAAATAAGTTATTGGTTGGACGATAGCTGATATCAAGGGCATCAGTCATTTTTGTGGTCATGCACCAAATACACCTTGAAAAAACTTTCAAACCTTCGAAAAAAACATAGAGGAGATTGAATCTGGTCTTATAAAAGGTAGTTCGAGGAGAACTACTCAAATTGCTAGATGCGGGGATTATCAGATAGCAATTGGGTTAGTCCAATTCAGGTGGTCCCAAAGAAATTCAATATCACAATTGGTACCAATAAGGACATTAAACTTGTACCTACTCGCATCAAAACTAGGTGGCGAGTTTGTATTGACTATAGGAAGTTGAATTCAATGACACGTATAGATCACTTCCTTATTTCATTCATCAATCAAATACTAGAACACCTGGTCGAACATACCTATTATTATTTTTTTGATGGATAGTCGGGGTACAAACAAATCTCGATAGTTGATGAGACTATCGTTGTTCTTCTCACCGGAGTTGATATTAATCTTACTTTTACCTTACTTGTGAGACAAGTAGAGGATTGAACCCAATAGAAAGGAGGAATAGAGTTAAGCTAAGAGGATAAAATTCAAATTAACTAAAAGGAATTAAAACTGTTTTTCTTTGTATTTTTGAACTTATAAGAAGATGTAAAATTGCTAGACAATGAACTAAAGTAAATGATATTAAAAGTAAGCAAACTTATGAAATTAAAGCACCATTGGAGGTGAATCTATCTAAAACATGTTGATGAGCAATTCCTAATCTTTAGCCTTTTTATAACTCAATCATAAGGGATTGGTGTTAGCTCCTTAGATCAGAAAGTTTTACAAATTAAATCAAATAAAGTTATATAAACAAAGTAGAATTCTTTGAAAACTTCCTATTACCAATTATCTAGTTTAAGCATACCTTATCTTGATCTAATCTAAGCATAAAATATCTATATTAAGAATAAAAGGTACAAGAAATCTTAAAGAGAACTCATAAGCATTTTAATAAAAGAAATGCATAAAATTAGAAACAACACAAGAACTTGCTCTAGACTTTTCCACTCTCCAATGGAGGGGAACTTAGCTTAATGTCATTGCAAGAAAGGGAAGATAAGAGATGAAAGAATTTTTCTTCATTTCATGGAGAAACTTACAAAATCTTCTTCTTCTACTTCTTACAAGAGTATTTAACCAAAAAGAAAATAACTAGAAGATAAAAATATAAAAAATAAAAGAATAGGCTAAGAGCCTTATATTAAAGGAGTCTTGGATAAGAGAACCAAGAGGGACCCTTTCTCTAGAGATTGATGCTCTATTTATAGAGAAAAAAATGTGTAGAAGAGTCTAAAAGTAGCATCTACTTTTCTTTGCATAAAAAGATAAAAGAGGAGAATATAAATTAAGGATTAGGGCATTCCCAAGTGGGCCCAAATGCTTTTGCCTTGAGATTTTGATTCTAAATTGTTGTTTTTCTGCATAAGAAACACACGTAATTAGATTTATCTAGTAAATGAATTTATTTATATATAATTAAGCCTAATTAACATGCAATATGGTGCTTTGAGGCTTATCATGATTATTACCTTAATACGGAGAAATAGGGACAAAAATCAAGATAAATGTCAATAAAATGTGTATATAATTGAATGTTTCGAAACACTCATCACACCCCCAAACTTATCTTTTTCTATTTCTTAGAAAATAAAACTGCTACTTTTGCGGGCACCTCAACTGCAATTAGTGAATGCGGCAAACCCTTGAATCGCTAGGTTACCCTAGTAGACGAGTTTACCTCGTGAGGGTTTGTAAAAAATATACCCACAAAATTGAAAATAATTTTGAAGTAAAAATAGTCAAAATCAAAACTTTTATTGAAAAACACAAGTTTAGTTTTGATTTTGTCAATTAATTGGAAGTACTGGTTGCTATAAAGTCCCAACCCTTATTTTTCTACAATAAAATTTAGACTTAAATTGATCTTTGTGCGATAGTGGTTCTAACTCAGAAATTTAAGAGATTCGATTTTCTAGAATAAGTTTCAACCTTCTAACTACTCAAGAATAACTAGAGTAACTTAGGATTTAATTCTAAACTTAGCATCCTGTCTAAGGTAGTTGGATTTTTTTTTTTTTTGAAAGGTCTTTTTTTTTCTATTACTTCTTCACTCTTTTTCTAAGAAAAGTAGACAGCCCTTTTCAAAGTACTCAGTCTAATTCAATGGTTGCTGTACAAGGTATATACAATCCAATTCTATTTTTTTTCTAATCAGCCAACCAATTGAACAAGTAAGTCAAAGTTCATCAAACCTAATTTTTCCCTAAACTCTAGGTAGAAAGAAGGTAACAAGCTTTCTTAATATAATATAGACTGTTGGTAACCTTTTTAGAAGTGACTATAAACCAAAAAATAACTTTGCTCTAATTTTTGCCTAAGAGAAATACAAATGGGGACTCCAGATCATAACTTCCAATAAAAGACTGATTAAATATTTTTAACTAAGTGCTTAAAGATACAAGTTAAGATTTTGAGCAAAAATACAATAAAGTCGCCAACCGAATTAATTTTTTTTTTTGAAAGAAGAAAATAATAAGTGGAAATTTGACCCATACACCCCCAAACTTAAACATTATATTGTCTTCAATATTTTAACATATATATGCAAAGGTAAAATTAAAATTGACAAAATGAAATAAAGTGGGTTAGATAGCACCTAAGAAAGACATTATAGTCATGTTGATATTTAACACAATGTCCCTTTAAGTGCATGGGTTGCCTCCCAGAAGCATTAAGTTTAACGTCTTTAGCGAGACGAAAACATAGTTAATTTTGATAGACGGGGTCATCGAGGAAAATAACTTCCTCCTACGGAACATACTCAGAAAAGGTTTGAGACGTTGGCCATTCACTTTGAAAGTGGATCCGTCCTTAGGATTAAGGACTTCAACAGCACCATGGGGGTAGACTATTTAGATAATATATGGGTCAGTCCATCGAGAATTAAGTTTTCCTGAAAAAAGGTTGAGTCTATTATCATACAACAAAACTCTTTAATTAGGAATGAAATTCCTCCTAAAAATGTGCCTATCGTGAAAGAATTTGGTACGTTTTTTACTTTTTGACACAATTATACGAGTCATTTCTAATCTCTACTAACTCGTCTAGTTATAACTTTCACTTCTCACCAACTTTATCAAAATTAAAATTGAGGCGCTTGGTCGCCTAATATGCACGTTGTTCTAATTCTACAGGGAGTTGGCAGGCTTTGCCAAAAACTAACCGGTAGGGAGACATCCCTATAGGTGTCTTGAATACAGTCCTATAGGCCTAGAGTGAATCACTCAATCTCAAAGACCAATCTTTCCTTGAAGGATTGACTATTTTTTCTAAGATAGTCTTTATTTCCCTGTTAGAAATCTCCATTTGCCCACTTGTTTGTGGGTGGTAAGGTGTGGCAACCTTATACATTATGAGGTATTTTTTCATCAACGCAACAAAGATCTTGTTGCAAAAATACAAGCCACCATCACTTATGATAGCTCGCGAGGAACCGAATCTTGAAAAAATCATCTCTTTGATGAATTTTATCACAACCTTATGATCGTTAGTTCTATATGCCACAGCTTCAACCTATTTCTATGAAGTCTACACCCCACACGTCAAAATTTTTGATGATCACGATAGGATTTTGAGGCATTTATTTTCTTTTAGAGATTTTTCCTAATCTCTGACATCTATCACAAGATTTGTTAGACTCGTGGGCATAACAAAAAATATTAGGCCAGAAAAGATCGCATTGTAAGATTTTCATGGTGGTCTTCTTACCATTGAAGTGTGCCCCGCAGACATGATTATAACAAAACGCTAGGATATTGACTTGCCCACAGGTTGGATATAACGTCTAATGATTTGATTGGGACAATACTTAAATAAGTATGACTCATCCTAGAAATACCATTTTATTTTCGACCGAAGATGGAGTTTCTCTTGGCTAGTCATTTCGACTGAGAATTAACCTGTAACTAGGTAGTTAACAATGTCCACATACCATGAAACGTTGGCTTGAGAGATTTGCATAAGTTGCTCATCGGGAAAAGATTCAGAGATTGGTAAGGACTCCTCAGATGGCTTGTTAACTATCCTAGACAAGTGATCAGTTACGACATTTTCTACCCCTTTTTATCTCGGATCTCGAGATCAAACTCTTGTAGAAGTAGAATCTAATGGATTAACCTTGCTTAAGCATCTTTCTTTGATACAAGGTACTTCAATGCTGTGTGGTCTGTATAGATCACGACTTTAGATCCTATGAGGTAAGGACGAAATTTTTCAACGGCATAGACCACTGCTAGTATTTCCTTATCTGTTGTAGAGTAGTTAAACTGAGCATTGTTAAAGGTTTTACTAGCATATTGGATAACATGAGGATATTTTTTGATTCGTTGACCCAAAACAGTGCCTATTTCATAATCCGAACCGTCGCACATAACTTTGAATGGAATGTTCCAATTTGGAGGTTGAATAATGGGTGTCGAGGCTAACTAGGACTCGAGCTTGTTGAACGCAGAGAAACATGACTCTAAAAAGTCGAAAGCAACATCCTTTCCCAATAGCTCACATAAAAGCTTCAAGATTTTTCTGAAATCTTTAATGAATCTACGATAGAAACTCTCATGGCATAGGAATAACCTAATTTCTTTGACTATTTTAGGAGGTAGTAATTTTTCGATTAGACTTACCTTTATCTTATCTACCTCAATCCCCTTAGTAGAAATAATGTGCCCTAGGACAATCCCCGATGTTACCATGAAATGGCATTTTTCCCAATTGAGGACTAGATTGACCTCCTTGCAACGTACAAGGCCTAAAGTCAAGTGATAGAGACATTCCTCAAAACTTGGTCTGAAAATTGAGAAATTGTCAATGAATACTTCGAGATATTTTTTTAACATGTCAAAAAATATATTCATCATGCACCGTTGATAAGTAGTAGGTGCATTTCATAATCCAAAAGGCATGTGCCGATATGTGAAAGTTTCAAAATGGCAGGTGAAAATTATTTTCTCCTGATCGATTAGAGCAACGGATATCTGGTTGTACCCGGAATAACCATCTAAGAAGTAATAGTAAGAATGTCCTACTAGATGCTCTAATATTTGATCAATGAAAGGTAAGGGAAAATGATTCTTAGGAGTCATCGAGTTGAGTTTCTTATAGTCAATACACACTCTCCATCCATTTTGGACTTGAGTGGGGATTAATCATTGTCTTAGTTCACTACCATAGTGATATTAGAATTCTTAGGAACTACTTGTATAAGACTCACCCAACGACTGTTAGAGATAAGATAGAAAATACCCACATCTAGTAATTTCATCACTTCCATCTGAATCACGTCTTTTATGACAGGATTTAGCCATCTCTGAGGTTCTAAGGAAGGTTTAGTAAAATCCTCTAAACGAATGTGGTGCATCACCACAGATGGACTAATTCCCTTGATGTCAGCTATGCTCCAACCAATAGCTTCTTGATGTTATCTTAATACTCCTAACAACTTTTTCTCTTGAACTTCATTAAGGTAAGAGGAAATGATCACTGGCAAGGTTGTATTCTTGCTAAGAAATACATATCTCAAGGTCTCTGGAAGCGACTTGAGTTCTAATTTTGGAGGCTCGACATTGGAAGAAACAAGATTGGATGTGCGCCTAGGAAGACTTTCAGTTTTTGCGTGCCATAGCACATAATCTAAGAGTGGACCAGATTTAAGCAAAGCATTGACTTCGCTTATACACTCTTCTACGTTCAAATCAAGGTCAAAGTGAGCCAAACATTTCGTTAGGGGATCAAAGTACCCTAACTCTTGATACGTTTGATTGACTAGCATATCTATCATGTTCACTTCCTCCATACCATCATCTACATCAATTCCTTAGAAATTGTGAAGACGTTCAATTTTACTGTCACATCCCTAAATGCTAAAGTCATAATCCCGTTTCTACAATAAATGACTGCGTCAAACATGACTAAGAATGGATGTCCTAAGATGATAGGAATATGACTCTTCGAATTGATGACTAGCTCTGTGTCTAAGACAACAAAGTCAACAGGAAAATACAAATCTTTGACTTTAACTATCACGTCCTCAACTATACCCTTTAGAATTGTTATGGACCTATCGACTAGACTCAACGTGATATCGGTGGGTTTCAAAATCCCTAATTGTTTATAAACCGAATATGGTAAAAGGTTCACACTGGCCCCTAAGTCTAAGAGACATTTTTCGACCACTTGATTTTCAATATGAATGGAAATTGTCGAACATCCAGGATTCTTAAATTTTAGTACAATCATTTGTTAGATGAGTAACGAAGCTTGGGCTACCATGATGGCTTACCAAGGAAACGGTGTTTTCCTTTTATTGTAGTCAAATCCTTTAGAAATTTTATATAAGAATGTATTTACTTAATGGCATCTAGGAATGGAATATTAATATGCACATTTTAGAAGACTTCTAAGACACCCTCAAATTGCTTACATTTTTTAGAATCTTTAAGGTGATAGGGAAATGGAACTTTTGGAATTGACAAAATGATAGGAGGATTTTCCAAATCTTTCTCATTCTCTGTTGGAGACTTTATGGCTTTTTTTCAACTTTGTCCTTCTCTAGGACTTTTTCTTGCATGCCAATAAGTTGTACCTTGTTATCCACCTTCTTTCCCGAGTGCAAGGTGTGGATAGCTTGGACTAAGTCTTGTGGAGCTCCAGAATAGCTTCCTACTTTATATTGAATTTTCGATCCGTTTGGAATCAAAGGTTGACCTCTAGGGTTAGAGATAGTCTGACTAGGAAATTGACCTTTCTCTCACTCACTCAAGGAGATAGCTAACTACCACACCTAAACTTTCATTTTAGCTATGGATTGCGCAGTGACCTGGTTAATCTAAATTTGATTTTGATGGATTTGCTGTTGAGTTTGGATGAACTGTTGTTGCTGCCTCATCAACTCGGCAATCATAGATTCTAAGGACGACTGTTGTTGGGTAGACTGTTAGTAATTGGTCATGGGATCTAGTATGATGACTTTGCAATCTGTAGATTGTTGGGGTTGATAAGGGACTTGACGAATAATGGCTTGGTTTGTGCAAGAACCAAATTGCCCAGGAAAACTCCTATTGTAACTTGACGGACCACTAGATTGAATAGGTTTATTCTGTCTATATGAGAAATTAGGATGGAACCTATTATCTAGGTGATACGTTTGGCTAAAAGAGTTTAGAGTTGGCTTCCTAAAAGTATTATAGCCATTAATCGCATTTGCTTGTTCAGCTTTGATTTGAGGCAAGGTGGGACAACACTTGACCAAATGATCGTTGCCATCGCATATGACGCACAAAGAACTCGGTTCGACAGTCATTTGTGAAATTGTACGAGGGTCTAGGTGAGGTTTGGATGCTGAGATAGTAAAGGCATCTAACTTCTTCGTGAGATTGTTCATCTTACTCACTAGATTAGACATGATATTTTTGAGATCAAGGTCTGCCTTCATCTCATACATGCTTGTCTTCCTAATTGGATTGTCTCTATCAAACTCTTCCTGGTTAATGCTCCAATTTTGAGCACTCTCAACTAAATCTATGAGGAAATTGTACGCTTGATTGGGAGTCTGGTTCATGAATTGATCGTTATGCATTGACTCGACTAAGGTACATTGATTCATTATTAATCCTCTATAAAATCTTTGCACAAACTATGCTTTGTCAATGCCATGGTATGGACAGTTGACCAATAAATCATTGAATCTTTCCCAAGTTTAGAAAAATTCATCATCAGGACGGACACTAAAATTTCGAATGAAGTCCTTCGTGTTCTCAATTTTTGCCACGGGGTAGAATTTGATCATAAATTTCTTAGATAGAACATCCTCGGTAGATATGGAATTAGGTGTTAGGGAGTTCAACCACGCAGCTGCGTGGTCTTCTAAGGATAACGAGAATAGAATAAGCTTGATACTCTCCTCATCTAGATTCTGATTTCTAAAAATTTGACATATAGTCAAGAACTGATTAAGATGGGTGTAAGGTTGTTCACACTCTAAATCGTGGAACTTACGGAGCATATTGATGGTGGCAACCCTAATTTCAAACTGAGGTGCATTATTCAATGGTAACATAATGCATATAGGAGGAGATGCAGAAGTTGGAGCGAAGAGCTCATTGGGAGTTCTCTCTCGATCATCCATCATAACTATTGATGGTATCTTGTGTATCTTACTAATGGTATGTTTGATCTCAGGATCAAATAGTTCTAATACATTGTTTTGTGAACGTCTATCAAGTATGCAAATCACATAATCGATCAAACAATCACAAAAAGAAAAAACTGGACCTAGATAGGTGGCCTAAAGCTAGACAGCTCCTAACTGGGTAGAAATAGCATAACTAGCCTTCCAATTCGATTCTATGAAGTCAATTTTGAATCATTCGGATCTCCGAATCGGAGGTGGCGCACAATGCATAAATAAGGGTACTCTTAAATCACCTTCCTTTCTTGAATAGACTGAGTCTATCCCCTCAAAGGGCAAGATCTTACTAGATACAAAAGATGATCAAGAAGCGCGATTAATACAACTTGAAACGGAATTTCTCCTATTCAGCTCGTAGGTCCTATAGTCAAGTCTAATTGATTTTATTTAATTTGATTGGATGATTAGTGAGTTGGTTATCCTAATTAGATCAAGGAATTGGTAATAACTTCTAATCCTTATCTTTTCATGCCATCCCTAGGAGAGGGGTGATCTTTACTACTTAATTAACTATTCCAAGTGTGTGCAAATTGAAAAAAATAACATACAATGGTAAGGAGTAACCCACTAGCAAATAGAGGCGTGGGTGTTTTGGAATTACCTCCCATACTAGACGGGGTGAAGAAGGTTTGAGTCGACTTAGGCCACTAACTCCAAATTTTGTGTGCGAACCTAAGGAGTCGTAATGGTATCGTCAACCTGTCGTCCTTCCTTAGTCTATTACAATCCAAGCCTTCTTGGATAACTAAAAAAAATTACAAGGAATCCTATACAAGAGTTTCTAAAATAGAAAAATAAACCTAACTAAAGATTAAAGGAAATTGAAAGAAAAGAAGAAAAAAAATGTTCATCTACAATGAGCAAAACAGAAATGATAGTAGAAATGATAGTAAACGGACTTAAAAATAGAATTTGACTTATCAAAATCTGGTAGACTTTGTCACATTTTATAGAAAATTTTATTTTATCCCTAATCGATATAGTATAATAGTTAATCGGAGATTGGAGCAGAAAGTTACAATCAATTTAAGTTCTACTGTCTAGGGTGAAAAAACAAATGGGAATGACCTTTTTTTTTCAATGTTTTTTTCTTCTTTCTTCTCTCTTAAAATCTCAAGAACACTTGAACTTATAGAAAGAAACTAAAAGAAAAAATAAAATAAAATAATAATTAAAAAAATGAATTTTAAATCAAAACTTACCACTACTACCTTTACCTTTCCCCGGCAGCGGCACCAAAATTCTGATGAGACTGTTGTTGTTCTTCTTACCGGAGTTAATATTAATCTTACTTTTACCTTACTTGTAGGACAAGTAGAGGATCGAACCCAAGAAAAATGAGGAATAGAGTTAAGCTAAGAGGATAAAATTCAAATTAACTAAAAGGAATTAAAATTATTTTTCTTTATATTTTTGAACTTATAAGAAGATGTAAAATTGTTAGAAAATGAACTAAAGTAAGTGATGTTAAAAGTAAGTAAACTTATGAAATTAAAGCACCATTGGAGGTGGATCTACTTAGAACATGTTGATGAGCAATTCCTAATCTCTAGCATTTTTATAACTCAATCGTAAGGGCTTGGTGTTACCTCCTTAGATCAGAAAATTTTACAAATTAAATCAAATAAGAGTACATAAACAAAGTAGAATTCTTTGAAAACTTCTTACTACCAATTATCTAGTTTAAGCATACTTTATCTTGATATAATCTAAGCATAAAATATCTATATTAAGAATAAAAGGTACAAGAAATCTTAAAAAGAACTTATAAGCATTTTAAATAAAAGAAAGGCATAAAATTAAAAATAACACAAAAACTTGATCTAGGCTTTTCCACTCTCCAATGAAGGGAAATTTAGCCTAATGTCATTGCAAAAGAGAGAAAATAAGATATGAAAGAACTTTTGTTCATTTCATGGAGAAACTTACAAAATCTTTTTCTTCTACTTCTTACAAGAGTATTTAGTTAAAAAAAATAACTAGAAGATAAAAATATAAAAAATAAGAGAATAGGTTAAGAGCCTTAGATTAAAGGAGTCTTGGATAAGAGAACCAAGATGGACCCTTTCTCTAGAGATTGAATCTCTATTTGTAGAGAAAAATATGTGTAGAAGAGTCTAAAAGTAGCCTTTACTTTTCATTGCACAAAAAGACAAAGTTAATGATTAGTTAAGGATTATATGAGGAGAATATGAGTTAAGGATTAGGGCATTCCAAAGTGAGTCCAAATGCTTTTACCTTGAGATTTTAATTTCAAATTGTTGATTTTCTGCACAAGAAACACACGTAATCAAATTTATCTAGTAAATGAATTTATTTATATATAATTAAGCCTAATTAACATGCAACATGGTGCTTTAAGGCTTATCATGATTATTACCTTAATACGGAGAAATAGGGATAAAAATCAAGATAAATGTCCGAAAAATGTACGTATAATTGAGTGTTTCGAGACACTCATCAATAACCCCTAAAGAATAAAAAAAATCACATTCATATGTTATTTTAGAATTTTTACCTATCAACGTTGAAAACATCATCGATCCACGTGTATTGATCTAATTATTTTTTGGGAGTCACTACCTAATTTTATAGTCTAGGAACAAAAAAATGACTCTAAATAGATAAAATAAATTAAACTACGAATAGATTATGGGTACGGGGATCAAAGTATGAGATTGGAAGGTGTTAAGCACCAATCTCGTCAAGCAAAAGTTGATTTCTGCTCCTCCCAAATATTTATATTGTAAAATTGGCCTAAATTCTGAAAAAAAAAAAATTGTCCTTTTTTTACCCAAGTAATTATGACGATCGATTCCCTTAAAAATTGACGATGACCATTTCTCATGTGAATATTCTTGATTTGTGTTTACTTTTAGATTTGATCAAGATCTCCGCGATGAGACTTTCTTCTTCTAGATCTAAATATTTCCTAATTTTTTGAGATGTTTTTTTTAGGATTTTTCAGTATTTTTAAGTTGAAAACTAGGGCTTGGGGATTAGGTATTGACTTGAGACTTTAAATTTAAGGTTTTGGAAAGTACTTGAAGAGTTTTTGACCTTTATTTTTTAGGATTTCTTAAGACCTACAAAATTAAGTGGTAGAATTTTCTTTTTAAAGAGCTTTGTTGATAGGATTAGGATTTAATTTAGTTTCTTAAAAATAAGATTTATCTCTAACTAATCTATTAAGTGGTTTATATAAGATTTTAATTAATTTTATTTGAATTTTGATTTTTTTAGCTTACGCAGAATGAATTTTTTAAATTTTGGAAAAACCCCCCAGTAGACGATTTTTTATTAAATTATTTTTAATTCTTTGAGATCACCAGGGGAGAGTTCTTTATTAAATATTAGGTGCGTCCTACTTAAATAAATGGACTACCACTTGAAACTTGGCCCATGAGCATAATTAATTGAATTTATTTGTTTGATAATTTTAATTTAATTTATTAAGATTTCAGTTTTCATTAATTAATATTTTAATTATTAATTTTCGGTCTTCAAATTTTAGGATTGGAAAATTATCGTCTTACCCTCAAAGAGGACTTTTGAGTTAGAATGTCGTGTTTTAACATTTTAGAATGTTTCAAAAATCAATTTTTTTTAAAGAGTTCAATGAGAATATTAGTTTGTGTTACTTATGGGTTTTTGGTGTGAAATGGTCATGGACCCTATGAGGGGCATTTTGATAATTTTATTGAATTTTGTGAAAATTGATGAAATGATTTATTTGATTTTAGTTTGTTGCTTTATGTGTTTGAAAGGTTTTTTCTAAGTGAAATGTAACCTCTAGGGATGTTCTAGTGTAGGGATATTTTGGTAATTTGATTATTTTTTTATAATTATTCTTGTAAAATTTATTTTTGTCTCAAAATGATGATTTTTATGTTTTTGATCATATTTTTTTTAGCATTGCGTGGTTTCTAAAGTTTGCTTGCTTGAAATATCTCATTCAAGTTTTGAAAACATATCTAGTAACAAATAAAACTTTAGAATATTCATCCATCATTGAAAATCATTGAAATCGAATTGGCGAATTAATTAATTAGGCGAGTGTAAAAATGGGGTGTCTACATCTACATACTTTTTGGGATTTGCAATACTCCTACGACCTTTCAACGACGTATATTGAACATTTTTTTAATATGGTAGAAAAGTTTCTTGAAGTCATCATGGATAACTTTTAAATCTTTAGCTCCAGCTTTGACGACTGTCTAAATCACCTAAAATTAGTATTTGGTAGATGTCACGAGAAAAATCTTGTGCTAAATTGAGAGAAGTGTCATTTCATGGTCACTTATGAGATCGTGTTGAGACACATTGTATCTTATAAGGGTATGGAAGTAGATAAGGAAAAAATTTGACTTTTTCTCTAATCCACCCTCCTAAAACTGTGAAGGAAGTCCATTCTTTCCTGGGGCATATAGGCTTTTACAAGCGCTTAATCAAGGATTTTGAAAAGATTTCCAAACTCCTATGTGACTTACTTAGTAAAGATGCTACCTTTGAACTCTCAACAACATGTTTAAATGCGTTTGGCAATCTCAAGCCACCCAACTAGGACCTTCCTTTTAAGGTGATGTGCAATGCATCTAACTACGCAATAGGAACTGTTCTGAGGTAACGAGATGACAAACTCTCCCATGTCATTTAGTACACAAGCGAGATGCTAAATGGTGCTCATCTCAACTACTGCACCACTGACAAAGAACTACTAGCAGTAGTTTTTGCTCTAGATAAATTTCACTCCTATTTGATAGGATCTAAGGTAGTAATCTTCACTGACCATGCAACATTGAAATACCTTCTTGCCAAGAAGGATTCAAAAATAAGGTTAATCCGATGGATCCTCCTACTTCAAGAATTTAATTTCAAAACTTGAGATAAGAAATAATACGAGAATGTGGTTAGTAACCACCTATCCAAATTAGTAGTTGAAATAAGTTTTGACTTCCTCCTTATCTTCGAGAATTTTCTAGATGAATACACCATGGAAATCTCTAATCTAGACACAACATGATTTGTTGACATTCTCAACTACATTGTAACAAGACAAACACCCACCTTATAGAATAACAAAAAATGATGAGATTCTTTGCCCAAGCTAAATGATTTTTCTGGGATGATCTGTACTAATTTAAGTACTGCCCAAATCAAATAATTTGTCAGTATATTTTGATAGTGATTAGAAAAGTATTCTCGAGTTTTGCCACAACTACTCTTGTGGTGGTCATTTTCTAGGTAAGAAAACAATAGCAAAAGTATTGTTATGCAGTTTCTATTGGCCAACGTTTTTTTATTATACCTATCTTTTCGTTAAATCTTGTAATCGATGCTAACATTTAAGTAAGATTAGTCAAAGGAATGAAATGTTCCAACAACCAATTTTGATCATCGAAATCTTTGATGTTTGGGGCATTTACTTCATGGGACCCTTCCCTATTTCACAAGGATTCTAATATATCTTAGTTGCAGTCGACTATGTGTTTAAATGGGTTAAGGCAATAACGTGCCAAACCAATGGCCACAAAGTCATTGTTCAATTCCTCAGAAACACCATGTTTGCGTATTTTGGTACTCCTTATGCATCATTAGTGATAAAGGTAAGCATTTTTACAATCGAGTCTTTGAAAGCCTAATGCATAAATATGTCATTACTTACAAGGTCACCACCCCGTATCACCAAAAACGGGTGGGCAAGTTGAAATCTCCAACCACGAAGTAAAAACCATTATTGAAACAACAATTAACCCATCTAAAAAATATTGGTCTTTGCGATTAACTGATGCCTTGTGGACTTACAGAATGACTTTCAAAACTTCGATTGACATGTCCCCCTATCGTCTCATCTTTGGGAAAGCTTGTAACCTTCTGATCAAACTTGAACACCGAGCCTATTAGGCTATTAAACATGTAAATTTCGATCTTGCTAAACCAGGGGAGCATAGAAAACTTCAACTCTCTGAGTTAGAATTATTGCGTAACGACCCATATGATAGTGCTAAGTTATACAAGGATTGTACAAAAGCTTAGTATGACAAGCATATTCAGAGGAAATCCTTTTATTCAGGTTAAAAGGTATTACTTTACAATTCTTGCCTTCATCGCTTTCCTAGAAAATTGAAATCTCGATTACGCTTTGTGATCCACAACATTCATCCCCATGGAAACATTGAGATTCTCAATACCATAGACAATAATATCTTCAAAGTCAATAGTTAAAGGTTCAAAACTTTCCTTTATTTCCAAACGTCCTAAGAAAAATATTCATTTTTGAGTGATCCTATGTATCAGGATTAGACTCACGTCATTGTCTGGTTGAAGAAAATAAACTTAGTACTTTTCGGGAGGCAACCCTTGATTAGAAGGCTCGCAAAATGCTTTTGTGGCCATATAGGACAAAATTTTCACTTCATCTTCTCAATTTGAACTCACCATTGAGGGTTAAAATGGTAAAAAAAAACAATTTGCAGACTGACATAAGAAAATTTTCCTAGAAAATTTATTTTCCATCTTGAAATATTTTTCAAAAAATTATTTTTCAAGGATTTTCCAAGTCAAAAAATTTATTTTCTTGAAAAGTTGTGCACCTTCTTAAAAGAACATAATATATATCTCATTTTTTTGTCTTCTCTAAGCCTTCATTTCCATTTTTAATCCATTCTCAATGATTCGATTGATGCAAATCCGACCGTCAACAATCAAATCCAATTAGCTCAATCAAATTCTTTGTACCAAATGACCTATGTCCGATCTTGGCATCACCATCATCAATAGTACCATCGTGCCACCCTACCCATTCACAATGCTGTTGTGATCAGCCCATAGACTCCATCTTTTCGGCAAAGCTTCTCCCCCTCCACCTCTTTTGAGCCATGGCCCCAAAAGTCCGATCAATATTTTTTGAAGAGATTTATTACGATACTTTCGACACTTCCTAAGACACGTGGTTTCGTGATATACTACTCGCACATGGTTAGAGTTGATTATTTTATGAGGGGGATGAAAATTTTAACGATGAACTAGTAAGGGAATTTTATGGATATTATGACTCCGTCGATTCCTCTACTCCTTCGATCACCATCAATTTTTCATGGCATTTTGTTCACGATCGATGCTTCCAATATTCACAGATCTTAGGAACCAAATCGATGGAAAATGGTTTGTGTGAGCCAAATTTTTTATTCAATTACTATATCACACACCTAAGCTTCTTTAAGCAAGACATTCACATCATGGCGGATTGAAATCCAAATGCCTCTATGAAAATCAATACCTATGTTGGCGTTGGATCAAAACTAATGTGCTCAGTACACAACACTCGACGAAGAAATATTCCAAATATCTCTACATCATGTATGCTATTCAAACACATTTTGTCTAGTCTGTTTGCTTATGGAGACATTGATCGACGTAATGACCAATCAAAGTTGATCCTTTACATTGCCTCATCTTACCTGTCATATTTTCCAATGACGGATGGATGTCTCAATGTCTGGTTTGATCACTCAGGGTAGTCTAGAGCAAATTCTTCCATTTAAGGGTAAAAAGGCATTAAAGACTTGTGTGCAAGACTTTAACTTTTTCACATCACCAAACGAGAGCGATCCGAGCTTTGTTGCAAGACGAAAAATTGTTCATCTCATCGAAGGTTACGTGTGAATGCTAGAAACGTCTAATTCATTAAAGGAAAACCTTCAAGATTAGCTGAAAAGGATCCTTAAACTTTGTTCAATCATAGAGAATAGCCCGAGGTAAGTTGCCTTCGCTCCTACCTTCTAGTTATGTGACAATTCCATAGAAAATCCATGCAATCTTCAATAAATCAATCGTTTCATTAAATTCATATATATTTGAACGAGTTGAATCATGTTTGCATGGTTATTTATAATTCATTTTAGTTCATTCGATGTAATTTAATCATTTTATGAGTAGTACAACGTTTGGGTTGAATTTCGTGAAAAAAATTTACGATCGAAAAAAATAAACTTTTTGGTCTTCATGCTTGTTAATGGTGCCGCTGTCAGCTTTCAATGTCTCCATCGTCAACCGCCGTTAGAACAGAAAATGTTGAGAATTTTTCTAAATTTTTTTGTGTTGCTTCCCTATAGTGTGTGTACATGTTTCCCACCTTTATTTTATTTAAAACATTATTTTAAGTTCTTTAATGAAATTAATATTTTACCCCTCATTTTGAAACGTTGGGAATGATTTTAAAATACAAATCTCATTGTATCAAAATATAATTTTTGGTTTCAATAACAAAACGAAAATTTCGACGTTTTCATCCGATGTTTAAAACGCTATATCTTTAGCATTACGTTGAATTTAGTTATAAAAAATATATGATGTTTCTCATGTTGTTGAGGGCTTTCATTTACAAAAGAATTATTTTCAATTTTAATAACTTTGAAAAATCACTTTTTTCAACACTTAGTCAAATTTTCATAGCTTTTTAATTTTAGCGTCTTATGATTTTATCGTATTTTTCGAGTCTTTCTACTTAACCAAAATCATAAAATGGAATTGGTTGATGCTCGATGGATCTCGAATAAATTTGAAAGTGAAAATACATTGATAGATATGTAGGAAGTTAGATGAAAGACTGATCGAGTTGATTGATGGATGGATAGAGAAAACGTATGTTCTCGACTGATTCAGAGGACAATACCTTGAGTTTTACTTAGTGGCCATGCCACGTAAAACGTGATAGATAGATAAGCAGATGGAATGATTGATGGATAGAAATTATAGATGGATGTCACTAGAAAGCACTACCGAATCTTTACTTATATTTTCAATAAAAAAGAAATTAGTATATAGTATGTAGTATACAAAATAAATTATTTTTTTACTAAAAAAGATTTGTAAAAAAGCCATAAAGAGTAACGCATTGTTGTATATCCAGAAGTGGCGAGTCAATCTAGGATAACACTAATTGTCATATGCTCTTTGGTAGTAAGGGATACCTTAGAACATATTACAACTTATGAGATCTGATAATTTTTCCTACTTATTTCCTAGGGATCTCTGTATAGTGTAGAGGTAGGCAGGATTTACATGCATTACCTCCTGATAAGTTTTGATGTGACCTAGGCTAGTTAATGATTTCTTTTAGTCTGTAGTCGTCAAACGATTGACCTCACCATTAGTTGAACTCAGTATTGGGTTCTTAGTCAATGGCCAGTCTGAACTGGATAAATGGTCATCTAATCGTAGTATGCTAGACCGACCACAAAATTAGGTTATAACGATGGGATTTCACGTTGATTGGAAGTCTGGAATAATGAAATGTCATAGACGAGGTGGTTATATCGATATGTTCTTCTGTTCTCTTATCGACTATACCGCCATGTTCTTATTATGTATCTTTTCCTTCTTTTGTAATGTTGATAGATATTTTTCATTTTAAATATGAGCACGCTACTTTAAATGATAGAAATGATATATTGAAGTTATTATAAATGTTTATTGAGTATGATTAGACATTTATTATATGTTACATTATGAAAATTGACGTTATTTAACTATTTAGAATATTACTCATGAATGTATGACTTGTTATAAGAACGGTAGTCATCCTTCTGAGTAACATTCCTCTGTTACTCACCCTATCCTTCCCATTTCAGATTATTCTGCTTTTGAGAACTTTTTCCTTAAGGAGTCGTTCAAGGAGGTCCCTGAGGAGGAACAAGTCGATGTTTTGTTGTTGTCATCTAGTTGAGGATTAGTAGAGTATTTTTAGTAGGTTTTGATTGTCAATAAGAAATATGTTAGTCTAAGAAATTTTTGTAATCCAATATATTATGAGATTGAAGGTTGGATTATGCTTGTGCTTGATGACAACTCCTACTAACTCTATATTTGTATAGATGTTAGTTACATCTTATACGAAAATAGATTGTATGGACCCCTATTTATAGATTTTTTTAAGTGTTTTTTAGATAGAGTTAGTGTTTAATTAGAAGGATAGAATTAGAGTTTAATTAGAATTACTTTAGATAGTTTTATAGTTTGATTAGAATTCTTGTAAATAGAGTTAGTGTTTAATTAGAATTACTTTAGATAGTTTTATAGTTTGATTAGAATTCTTTTAAGGTTTTGATTTTTAGTCTCACTTGATTGACTTGACTTTAAGATTTTGACTTGAGTCTTACTTAATTGACTTTAATTAAGATTTTACTTCACATTAATTAATATTTTAATTATTAATTTCAGAATTTTTAATTATTAAAATTGTAAAATTATCGATTTATCCTCGGAGAGGACATTTTATGTTTTAAGTCGTTTTTTAATGCTCCAAACTGTTTTGGAATGGGTTTTTCATAAGGAATTCAATGGAAATATTTGTTTGTGTCATTTATGAAATTTTACTTGTGAATTGGTCGTGAACTTTATGAGGGGTATTTTCATAATTTTATCAAATTTTGTGAAAATTGACGAAATGATTTATTTGATTTAGATTTATTATTTTATGTGTTTGAAAGGGTTTTCCTAAGCGTAATGTAGGCTCTAACGATATTTTGATATTAGGGGTATTTTAGTAATTTTGTCATTTTTTAGGGATTTTTACCGTAAAGCTTCTTTTTGTCTACAAAATGATGATTTCTATGTTTTTGAAGTCATATTTTCCTAGCGTAGTGTGGTTTCTACAGTTTTGTTCGAGATACCTCATCCGAATTTCTAAAATATATCTAGCAACAAAATATATCATTGAAATAATCATTCATTAGTAGGAACCGTCGCAATCAGGTTGACGAGTTGATTAATTAGGCAAATGCAAAAATTAGGTGTCTACAGATGCCCCTCTTTGACAGAGGGTTGAAGCAAACTAGATAGCAAATCTATTGTGGTAGATAGTGCGATATCTGAATGTCAAAGCTAGTGACAATTCATTTTGCAGCCTGATTTAGCAATTCGTCAGGCTGTTCGGATCCTTGAGGGTAAAACTCTCCTCGAACTAAAATTTGTTAGGTCCTTGAGCGCGGGCTCTCACTGACAGATCCTTGAAAAAATTCTCCTTAACTAATGAAACAAATGTGTAAGTACGTGCACTTAAAATCTAAGATAAATTTCAAATAGTTTAAGTGAGAATTGAGTAGAATCTGAGCATAAACTGAGTATAAACTGAGCATAAACTAAGCATAATCTAAGCATAATCTGAGCATAAACTAAGCATAATTAAGAGAAAACCCTAGGTGGCATCTGAACGTAATTTAGAGAAAATCCTTAGCAATAATTGAGCATAATTTTGAGAAAACCCTCCCTCGACAGTATCTGAGCATAATTTTGAGAAAACCCTCAGCAGTAACTGAGTATAATTCAGAGTAAATCCTCGACAGTAACTGGGCATAATTCCAAGAAATCCTCGGCGGTATCTGTGCATAATTCCGAGAAACACTCAACGGTATCTCAGCATAATTCCGAGAAAATCATCGACGGTAACTAAGCATAATTCCTAGAAAACCCTCGACGGTAACTGAGCATAATTTCGAGAAAATCATTGGCGGTATCTGAGCATAATTTTAAGAAAACCCTCGGCGGTAACTAAGCATAATTTTAAGAAATCGTCGGCTATAACTAAGCATAATTCCGATAAACACTTGACGGTATCTGAGCATAATTTTGAGAAATCCTCAGCAGTATCTAAGCATAATTCCGAGAAAACCCTCGACGGTAACTGAGCATAATTTGGAGAAAACCATCAGCGGTAACTAAGCATAATTCCAAGAAACCCTCGACGGTATTTAAGCATAATTCTAAGAAACCCTCAGTGGTATCTGAGCATAATTTCGAGAAAACCCTTGGCGGTATCTGAGCATAAATTCGAGAAACCCTTGACGATATCTGGTTAAGTAAAACTGAGAAGGAAGGAATGAATCAGAGAAAAAATGATTGAAAATGAATCTAGAAAAGAGTGATTGAATCTAGGGATAAATAGATCTGGGAAATAATGATTGAATCTAGAAAAGAATGAATGACCTATCTCCTATTCTAGGTCAAAGGGTACTAAGTTAATCTCTGGGCGCAACCAAATGTGAGATCAGAAACGCTTCTGTTTAAACCTTAAGATTTTTCAAAATTTTTAAATTTTAACTTCTTTTTAACTTCAAGGGTTTTCAAAAAAATGCTATTAAGAGGGTAACCTTAAGTTTGGGATTCCTTTTATCTTTAAGATTAACATTGCTCAAAAATAAAATGCCCCTAGTTTGACAGGAAACATGACATTGGAGATAATTGAACACATCATGCAAAATTAAAAAAATGCCCCTAATATAAGGGGAAAACTACATATTAGAGGAAAAAGAAAATGCCCCTTGTATGAAGGTTTGAAATATTTGATTACCACAAGCGCAATAAAAATCCAACTTTTAATTTTGATTAATTTATTAAAGATTTTGAGTCAGGCTCAAGAGAACAAAATATTTTCTCTTGAGACTCATCGTAAAATGCACCCTTCTCCCCATTGATTTACTTGGGAAAACAAAAAATTTCAAATCGATCGTAGACAAGATACTTGTGGCTTCTGAGTCTGTGCTTGATTTAAGTTAAGTATTGAACTTGATTATTCGGACTTCTGATGTTTCAGTTCGAACCGCTCTTAGCTTTTATACTCTATGAAAATTTTCTTCTGTTTTTTTTTTGTTACTCTAACTTTTGCCTAGATTACCCTTTCAGATTTTCAAACTAGCAAACATGCTCTAGCTTTTGCCTAGATCATCTTTTCAGGTTTTCAATTTAATAAGCTTTTCTTTTTTCTTTGCTCTGATTGTTGTCAAAGTCGTCCTTTCAGATTTTTAACCTTATGAGTTTGCCTTAATTTTTACGTAAGTTGTCCTTTTAGGTTTTCAACTTAGTAGGTTTTTTATTCTTTCTCTTCCCTTCTGAACTTTTGGAGTTACTGTCCGATCATGCTTTACTACCTTCCTTAACTTTTTCGCACCATACATATGAGGACTTTCATGGGTAAGTTTAGGACTGGGTATTAAAAGAAAGGAATTTTAATGCTCAAAAACCCGAATGCCCCTTGTGTGACATTTTTTCTTTTTCTTTGAACTTTCTTCCCTATTTGACAGTATATTTATTTTATTTTACTTTTTTTTTATTTTTTTAAAAAGGGAAATATATATATTTATTTTGATGTGGTCCGGCCTAAAGTAACTTCTCAGGTTACCTACGTACCCCAGACTTTTGGGATCAGACCAAAATATAGTTCAGATTTTTCCCTCCCCTAGGTTAGGTGATCGGGCTGAAAAAAAATAGTTTTTTTTTAAAAGACTGTAAAGGGCTGAGAAATGAGATATTAAATTGACTAACAGAAAAATTTATTCGGCCAAAGATGGCCTCCTTAAATGTAGTACCGCTTGATCTGGTTAAGGTTGGTTGGTTCTGGTATTCTCAGCTAATGGAGGAGTCTTCTGTGAAGGCTTATCATGAAGGCTTTGAGGCTACTCGACTCCAATACGAGGAAGAAAAAAAAAGCATTGATGGTGAGCTAGATGGACGATCTTCTCGAAGTATACCCTACCGGAATGTTCCTTGGACTGGGTGTTTTGGGCGTACTCCTCCCTTTCAATTAGATAAGGAGAGGAATCCCGTTGCTATCCTTACTCGAGCCCCTGGGGATCTTATGGAAGTTGGTGCTACCTTAGACTTGAACCTCGCTCAAGCAACAAGTTCCTTGGCTTAGCTTGTTGATCCACCCCCTGTCCAACCATCCATCCTTGTTATCATCGAGGATCAAGACGGAGTCGCTGGTCCCCTTAGTACTGTTGAAGAAGCAGATCCTTCTGCTGCTCCTGTTTCCACTATTCAGCCTTTCTTTGAAGGATAATTTGTTCTTTATTGTTGTACTTGTGCTTTCTACACTTATCCTTTCCTCTGGGATTTTTTGTAATTTCTCCTTAACTATTAATGAAAAAATTTTCTTTTTACATGCACTGCTGTCTCTATATTCTCTTTTTGCTAATTGCACTATTTGCATATGCACTGGTTAGAACAACCCCTACGCATACTGAAAGTGCTAACTATTCAGATACTTATGTGTTGCTAACTGCTCTACATGCTGCTCACTGCTCAATCATACTTTTTGCTCGAGTGTTTATACTGCTAACTGCTCTTGCACGCTGTTAATTGCCCAATCATATTTTCCTTCTACTTTACTTCTATTTGACTTTCCCCTAGGTTCTACCTATGGTAGGTATAACTTTTGGTATAACCTTGTAAATGGTTCCTAAGCTACTACCCTTGATTAAAGCTTTGACTTTGATTTCGTGCAATACTGTCCGAGCTAAGCTACCCGTGCAAACAATAATCTCAGCCATTATCCCTTAAGAGGGCTCTGCTCTTCTCTCAACTATAAACAATGTACACTGAACTGACTACTTAAACGGCATCCTGAGTCATTGTCCTTGAAAAAGGCTCTGACTCTGCCCATGCTACGATACAATCTGAACTGTACTGGCTATGTAATCGTCTATCTAAGACACTGTCCTTGAAGAAGGCTTTGACTCTTCTTATACTCTGCACTACAACACAATTTGAGCTGCACTGACTACGTAATCTGCAATCTAAGTCACTATCCTTGAAGAAGGCTCTGACTCTTCTCATACTCTACATTACAACACAATCTAAGATGCACTGACTGCACAATCAACTATTTGAGTCACTGTCCTTGAAGAAGGTTCTGACTCTTCTCATATTCTACACTACAACACAATCTGAGCTGCATTGACTGCGCAATCAGTTATCTGAGTCACTGTCCTTGAAGAAGGCTCTAACTCTTCTCATACTCTGCACTATAACACAATCTGAGCTGCACTAATTGTGCAATCAACTAACTGAGTCACAGTCCTTGAAAAAGGCTCTGCCTCTTCTCATACTCTGTACTACAACACAATCTAAGCGGATGTAGACACCCCATTTTTGCACTCGCCCGATTAATCACGTCAACCTGATCGTAACGATTCCCAATGATGGATGTTTATTCCAATGCTTTATTTTGTTACCAGATACGTTTCGAAAATCCGGATGAGGTATCTCGAACTGACAAAACCTTAGAAACCACGCTACGCTAGGAAAATACAACTCCAAAACCATAGAAATCATCATCTTGCAGACCAAAAAGAAGCTTCACGATAAAAATCACTAAAAGTGACCAAATTACCAAAATACCCCTAACATCAAAACAACCCTAGAGCCTACGTTACGATTAGAAAAACTCATTCAAACACATAAAACAACAAATCGAAATCAAATAAATCATTTCGATAATTTTCACAGAATTCGACAAAATTACGAAAATGCCCCTCGTAAAGTTCACAATCATTTCACACAAAAAACTTCATTAATGACACAAACTAATATTTCCATTGAATTCCTTATGAAAAATCAATTCTAAAACATCCTAGCACATTAAAAATCGACTTAAAACGCGAAAAGTCCTCTTCGGGGATAAAACGATAATTTCACAATTTTCATAATTAAAATTTTCAAAATTAATAAATAAAATATTAAATAATTAAAGTGAAACATTAATGAAATTAATTTAAAATTTTAAATTAAAAAAATCGATCAATCGGACTCTCAAGTAAAATTGTTGAGGGTTCGTAAGATATTTCTTTAAGGACCCCTCCATTTGGGGGTCCAAAGAATTAAAGAAATAATGGAGGAGGGTTCTCCAAAAAATTAAAGTCAATCAAGCAAGACTAAAGTCAAGGTATTAAAGTCAATCAAGTGAGACTAAAGTCAAAATTAAAGTCAATTAAGCAAGACTGAAGTCAAGATATTAAAAGTCAATCAATTAAGACTAAAGTCAAAATATTAAAAGTCAATCAAATAAGACCAAAAGTCATAATAGAGTTCTAATTAAATAATTACTCTATCTAATAGAGTTCTAACTAAAAAATAATTCTACCTAACACAATTCTAATTAAAACACAATTCTACCTAAAACAATTCTAACTAAAACACAACTCTAATTAAAAGAACTCTAATTAAATACTAACTCTATCAAAATCAACCCTTAAAAAAATTCTATAAATAGAGGTGCTCACACCCTATTTTCGTATCAAGTCATAAACCCTAAGAGAAGTAGGTCTAAAAGTCCCCATAGCCTCCCATAAACCTTAATTTTGGAGCCTCAACTCCTTACCTAACATTCCTCCTTCGATTTTAGCCTCAAAAACACATAAAAGTCCTTCAAAAACACCCTAAAATCCATAACAAACTTGAAGAATTCAGATCTAAGAAAGAAGAGATACCTTGCCTCGGAGATCGAAAATCAAATCCGGAGACAGAACGAAGCAAGGGAGTACGGTACAAGGAGCTATTTTTACCGGATCTGAGGGAACAAAATCTTTGCTATCGGAAAGGTATAACTTTTTTTTATTATTTATTTTTATCTAGGTTTTTAGCAATGTAACTTATTTGGAAAGTTAGTAGAGACCGGCTTTGGCCGGGCGGGATTGGTGCCTAACACCTTCCAACCCCGTAACATGATCCCCGAATTTAATTTTTTCTATTTTAGATTAGTCCTTTATCTATTTAGAGTCATTGATCGGTTCCTAGACCGAAATAACTAGGTGGCGACTCCTAAACCTCAAGGGTCAAAAGCGGATCAACGCACCCCGCGGATCGAAGGCGCTTTCAATGGCGACTCCACTGGGGACATTTGAGAATCAGACTTGAAAAGCCCCAAGTATGGGAAGCATTGCCAATAGGACCTAGTTTTTTTAATTATTTTATTTTATTTTTAGTTATTTGTTTATTTGATTATTTTATTTTATTTTATTTATTTATTTATTTTTTATCATTCTTTTTTGATCAATTATTGAGCACTGGTTTAGATGTTGAATATTTTGTTTTAACATTTTTTTACGGATCATCAAGGGTCATTCGGAATGACCTTAAAATCATGCAGGATTTCTAGAAGGTAATAGTCTAAAATAGGGGTGTTGATTCATTTTTATTTGGATTATTTTTTATTTGTATTATCCTTTATGAGTACCCTTTGGTACAATTTGGGATATTTCGAATTTGGCATACAATTTTCTTTTTGGTTCAATCTAGGGTCATTTTGGGGATGACCCTAAATAATGAAAGATTAAAATTGACATAAATTAAAGATGGAATGATGGTGATTAAGATGAGAGTTATAATTATTTAAAAAAAAAATTGGATGATTTTTTTTTGGCACGTTACTAGGCATAAGCGGCAAGTTATAGAGAAAAATTATTTGTGAGCGATGCACTAAGAAAAAAAAAATTACCTTTTTTAATGTTGTTCGTGATCAGGAGAGGATTCCAAAAAAAAAAAATCAGAAAAAATTCGTTAAAAAAATATAAAAATACGCGTGGTGTGCCATTAGCAGAAAACACGTTTTACTACTTTTATCTTCTTCTCCAATTAGAAAGAAGAGGACGAAAACAACAAGAAAAAAAATGCCATCTTCATCTCTCTCTCTCTCTCTCTCTCTCTCTCTCTCTCTCTCTCTCTCTCTCTCTCTCTCCCTCTCTCCCTCTCTCTTATAGGGTATGATCGAAGAATAGTCTTTCATCTCAATCGAAGAGCCAAAAACCCTTTTTGAAAACATGGTTTGTGTTGGTGTTCTTCCAAAAATCTAGATCGTTTTTTTCGATTTAAGGTGCATTTTGGACCTCACTTGGAACCTTAATTCAAAGAGAAAGGTCAGATCTCGTTATTCTGAGACATAAATCACTGTATGCTTTTCGAATTGTACCCAATCTTGGTTGATTTCTTGGAAAATCAAATTTTATTTGTTTCTTGCCAAAGTTGCAGAGATTTTGATTTTTAGAAAACTCACAAATTCAAAGCTCTTTGAATCTCCAAAAAATTAAATGGCTTTCCTCTCAACTGATGAAAAAGATTATTTCAGGTTTTCTTCTTGGTTCAATTATCATCTTCTTCATCTCGTTTTCTCCTAGCCAATCTCAATGGTTTAAATGTCCGGTTTGTGATGGTGTCGTCAGAAATTCTGGCATCATTCGTCATAATTTTGATTAGTAATACAAGAAAACCAGCTTCTCTCATATTCTCTTCAGAAGAGGTTCTGTGAAGACAAAAAAAGATCAGAGGCAATTTTGATTCCAAACAGTTGATTAGGTTTAAAAAAAAAAATTATGTTTTTCTAACATAAAAAAAAATCTATATTTTTTAAATAAAAAGAATCTGTTTTTTCTAAATGAAAGAAATTTGTTTTTTTTAATAAAAGAAATCTATTTTTTTAATAAAAACAAATCTATTTTTTTAAATAAAAATTATATTTTTTAAAGAAAATATTTATTGTTTTTTAAATAATAAAAAAAAACATAGCCTTTTGGATCTTGATCATTGGTAAAAAAATCTCAATTTCTTTCTTTATGATCCAATGCCATTAGGGTTCTAATCACGGAATTTTAATTCTAAATATGAAATTTCAAGAGTCATTTTTATTTATTTATTATTTTTTTTTTTTTTCCCGTAAAATTGTGACATTGGATAATTGTTATGGTGTTGGTCCAACGACTCTTAGTAAGATCGAAAATCTTATTGGATTAGTCAAGCTAGCCAATTTCTTACCCCAAAGTTTCTTACGTAATTTGTTGTGGGGTTTCCACGTGGCAAAAAACAATCAATTTGTTTATAAAAAAAAAAAGTACATCAATCCTTATAATGATCTATCACCAATTCAATGTTCATTGACATCTCGACTTGTTTAAGGTCACCCAAAATGATTTTTCGATTGGACCATGAAAAGAATTGTGCTAGGATTTGATTGATTATTTCTGATTGATTCCTCATCTAATATGTTATGATCTCTATAGGTATATTTTGGATATGCTTATTTTGATTTTGATCTCGATGCTATGAATTGTGATTAATATTTCAATGTTGTAATGAAATGATCAGGCCCACGGGCCCACTTGTTTGAAAAAGCCCCGGGCACACCCCACCCTGTTTTGCACACACCACTAGCATGTTTACTGCTTCGCACGCTTGCACATCCCATATAGCCAACGTGGCACTAGTGCGTGGCCCGATCTCTTCGGAGATGCGACATCATTCATGAAAACCACAACTCTAGTCACGTACCTTAGGGTATATCAAACTGGGGCATCAATACCGTCTGATCAGGTGATTCTGAGAGGTATATTGATGCACCCAAGCTAGAGCGACCTGAGCCTTTGACCTATTGTGAGCCACACAGTCACATGTCCCGATTGCCAATGTAGTACTAGTACGTGGTCGGTCCCCTCGGGGGATGCCAAATCATTTATGAAAGCTACAACTCTTGACTCGTACCCGTAGGTATATTAAAGATAATCTAAGTCTATCAATTGCACTTCTTGGTCAAAACCGGTGCCTAAGCAAGATCTTGCCCCGCTGTACCCTACTGTACGAGGGGGATAGACTACGTCTATTCTAGACGAGAGGTATTTAAGTGGGCCCTTGCTCAGTATTGTGCGCCACCTCTCAACTGGAGATCAAACTGACTGTTTTTGACTTCACAGAAGTGAGTTGAGATTTTAGATTATCACCTATACGATATATCAAACCAAGTCACCACGTATCGAAAGGTATATAGGTGTGCTTGGGCAAGGGTTGCCAGATAAATTGCATTGCACATAGTGAATCTAGAGTCTAGAAGCCTTCCTATAGGTCACGACCCTAACTAACTATGGGTGTTCCTAGGTTGCTTTATTCAATCCAACCAACAGGTAAGTGGGCGGACCGATCCAGATCATTCAAACTATACCTGCAATATCGGTCCGACCCAATCAGTAATATGTACTGATTAATTTGAATCACTTAAACCAGTTGGTCCAATTGACAAATGGATCAAACTGATCAATACCAAATCAGTTGGACTAATTGGTTTCACTTTTAAAGATCCAGACCACTTTGTATAGAAAGATTCGATCTTAGGATCAAATTAATTTGTCGGATCAAAGGTTCAATCCCAATCAGGGGTAGATCCGCGTCTAACCTTTCTCACTTTCTTGGTCACTATAAACTTATAGTACATTTGAATTCGATATTTTCTACCGAAGGGCTAATTTTTAATCATGTGGAAGAGTCAAACTTTCAGAATCGACGGTTAATCTTAGGTGTCCCTAAACGTTCTAAACCCTCATCTGTGTCATTTTGGGTCCGTCAAAAGAGTCGTTTAGTCAAAGTACCAATGTCAAGTCCAAGTAGTCCATCCACCCAGAAGGACCTTCTTGCTTTGTACATAATTGTCCCTGATTTTTCTTTGAGTTTCAATTCAGTTTTCGTCAGTGTTTCTTCAACTTCCAAATTTTAATCTATCTATGTTTTTCAATTCCAATAAAATATAGAAACTTCTGATTATTATGCGTGTAATAATGATTTGAGCATAATATCTAACATGAGGATTGACTTAGAGCTCGCTATTCAAACTTAATAAATATTGGAATTAAAGAGTACACTCAAGAAGTGTAAATTGGTGATACATTATCCTCAAGAGAACATGAGAGAATAGTAAACTTACTTGAGAAATTTAACAACGTTCCTGCATGGTCTCGTGAGAATACATGGATAAATTGCACCAAAATAGATCAAATCCTAAAGTTGAGGGTGAACTTCAAAATCAAAGATTATCAAGAATGATGTAGTTGAAACCATCAAAAAAGGTTAAGATCTACAAGAAGGGATTCATCATATTTTTCACTTAAGAAAGAAGAGTTCTCATTTATGAAAGAATATAAGATTTTCGAAGTTTGGAAAATGTTGAACGAGTCAACGTCAAATACAAAGAAGTCAATCACACTCAACTTTGTAAAAGAAGACTGAAGATTTCTCTTTATTAGAAAAGACTGAAGATTATTTCTTCTTAGAAGAAGATTGAAGATTACTCATTCTCAAAAGAAGACCTTACCCGACAGAGCAATCCAGATACCGAATTCCTAAACCAATGACCAAATTAATTAGTATTTCATCAAAGGAGGCCTTTTTTGGCCGAACTATTTTCCTGTTTTACCAAAAAAAAAAAAAAAAAAAAGATAACCTTTCTAACCCTTTGCAGCCTTCAAAAAATCAATAGCCTATTTTTTTTTCTAAACCACACCAACCAACCTTGGGAGGTAAATCTGTATGAACTACGTTTTGACTTGATCCTAAAAGAAAAAATAAATATATTTGGGGTACGTAGGCAACCTGAGAAGTTACTTCAGGCTCGGTCATGAAAAAAAATGTATTCTCTTAAGGAAATTGTCATCCAAAAGGAAAATCCCATATTAAAAGTCTTAAAAAGAAGAGAATGACAAACTAGGGGCATTTAAAAAAAAAGGAAAATAATGCCAAACTCGGGGCATTAGAAAAAAGAGTCAAAAGAATTTACAGAAAATAATATTAGATTAGGGGCATTTTGGGAAGTCGAGCCTTATATCTTTTCTTTCTAAACCATATCCTAAGCCCACCTATTAAGTCCTCCTGAATGCTAATTGACTCAGTTAAGGTGCAGGGAACCAAGAAGTTGTCAAGTTGGTTATTCAAAATCATCAAGAAAAAAAAGAGAAGCCCGCTAAGTCGATAATCTGAAAAGGCGATTTAGGCAAAATTTAGGGTATAACCATAAAAAAGAAAGTCTGCTAAGTTGAAAACCTGAAAAGGTGACCTAGGCAAAAATCAAGGCATCATCAGAAAAAGAAAAATAAAGCCCGCTAGATTGAAAACCTGAAGAGGCGATCTAGGCAAAAATTAGGGTATCATCAAATGGGAGGAAATGTCCCATCAAAAAGAAAAATTCAGAAGGAAGCTTATGCAAAAAGTAGAAAATGCAAAACCATTCAAGCCACAATATTCATTTTTCAGCCAAGAACTCGCATCCGATGAAAACAATATTGAAGTAAAAAAAAAATTAGAAGTCATCTTGAACATTGTAGGATTTTCAAAAGTATTTTTACTTGTTCAAGTGTTCGCTAATGGAAGATGTAGAACCATCAACCACTTTGAAGAGAAAGATCTTCTATTCTAATATTTATCAAGATTTTTTAAGTTCAGCTTAAGCATTTCTCAAAAGAAAATGATCGAATTCCTTATTACACATATGATAATCTTAAGAGTCTTAAATTTACGGGAATGTCAATTCTTTTATCTATCATACATCAGAGTCCATATTTTTCAAGCGTAATCCATTCCATCAATCTCGTAGTCAAGTCCCAGTTAAAGTCAACCTTGAAACTAGGGGCATTTTTGAAAGTCATTTAATTCCAATGTTTTGTTCTTAATCACATGATAAAAAGAAAGTTTTACAAAAGCTTAAAAGTTCGGTGAAGTCCAATGATAATTATGAATCTAGAAGCATGATAAGCCAATAAAGGCCTGATCTTTCAAATTTTGAGCTCGATTTTGAATCATAGAATGAATTAATAGGATTGTTTAAGTTCCTATAAATCTAAGCCCGAGAAACGTGACTTAATAAGTTCGAGTCCGAGAAACGAGACTCTAACTTTTTGAATCATAGAATGAATAGGCTTTTTGAAGTGCCTACAAACCTAAGTTCGAGTCCAAGAAACGAGACTCCAACTTTTTGAATCATAGAATGAGTAGGCTTTTTGAAGTGCCTACAAACCTAAGTTCGAGTCCGAGAAACGAGACTCCAACTTTTTGAATCATAGAATGAGTAGGCTTTTTGAAGTGCCTACAAACCTAGATTCGAGTCCGAGAAGCGAGACTCAAACATTTGAATCATAGAATGAATAGGTTTTTTTGAAGTGCCTATAAACCTTAGTTCGAGTTCGAAAAACGAGACTCCAATTTTAATAGGATTGTTTAAGTTCCTGTAAACCTTAGCCAGAGTCCGAGAAACGAGACTCCGATTTTGTTTGAAATCATATTGAATTAATAGGATTGTTTAAGTTCCTTATCCCGAGAAGCTTGGCTACACTAGGCTCGAGTCTGATAAACGAGACTCATACTTTTTTGAACTCTAAAAAAGAATTTCAAATAAGATTTAACAAAGTTCCTACAATGTTATGACTCCAATTACCACATTGTTAAATCTTGCCATGATTGTTTTTGTTGCATAAGTGCATCTTAATTTTGAATCATTATTAGAAGATCTCTAGGACCTGATACATTTTTACTCAGTAAGCATCACACCATTGCACACATGTGCACTTTTGCATTAGTCAGGAAGAATTTTCTAAAATTCAAGGATTTGACATAGTCAGTGAGAGTTCAAGCTCGAGGAGCTGACAACCTTTTAGTTCGAGGAGAGTTTTACCCTCAAGGATCCGAACACACTGACGAATTGCTAAATCAGGCTATAAAATGAACTGTCACTAGCTTTGGCATTCAGATATCGCACTATCTATCAAAATAGATTTGCTATCTAGTTTCCTTCAACTCTCTGTCAAAGAGGGGCATCTGTAGACACCCCATTTTTACACTCACCTGATTAATCAACTCGTCAACCTGATCGCAATGATTCCCAATGATGGATGTTTATTCCAATGCTTTATTTTGTTACCAGATACGTTTCGAAAATCCGGATGAGGTATCTCGAACTGACAAAACCTTGGAAACCACACTACGCTAGGAAAATACAACTCCAAAACCATAGAAATCATCATCTTGCAGACCAAAAAGAAGCTTCACGATAAAAATCACTAAAAATAATCAAATTACCAAAATACCCCTAACATCAAAACAACCCTAGAGCCTACGTTACGATTAGGAAAACTCATTCAAACACATAAAATAATAAATCGAAACCAACTAAATCATTTCGCCAATTTTCACAGAATTCGACAAAATTACGAAAATGCCCCTCATAAAGTTCACAATCATTTCACACAAAAAACTTCATAAATGACACAAACTAATATTTTCATTGAATTCCTTATGAAAAATCGATTCTAAAATATCCTAGAACATTAAAAATCGACTTAAAACGCGAAAAATCCTCTTCGGGATAAAACAGTAATTTCACAATTTTCATAATTAAAAATTTTGAAATTAATAAATAAAATATTAAATAATTAAAGTGAAACATTAATGAAATTAATTTAAAATTTTGAATTAAAAAATCGATCAATCGGACTCTCAAGTAAAATTGTTGAGGGTTCGTAAGATATTTCTTTAAGGACCCCTCCATTTGGGGGTCCAAAGAATTAAAGAAATAATGGAGGGTTCTCCAAAAATTAAAGTCAATCAAGCAAGACTAAGGTCAAGGTATTAAAGTCAATCAAGTGAGACTGAAGTCAAAATTAAAGTCAATTAAGTAAGACTGAAGTCAAGATATTAAAAGTCAATCAATTAAGACTAAAGTCAAAATATTAAAAGTCAATCAAATAAGACCAAAAGTCATAATAGAGTTCTAATTAAATAATTACTCTATCTAATAGAGTTCTAACTAAAAAATAATTATACCTAACACAATTCTAATTAAAACACAATTCTACCTAACACAATTCTAATTAAAACACAATTCTACCTAAAACAATTCTAACTAAAACACAACTCTAATTAAAAGAACTCTAATTAAATACTAACTCTATCAAAATCAACCCTTAAAAAAATTCTATAAGTAGAGGTGCTCACACCCTATTTTCGTATCAAGTCATAAACCCTAAGAGAAGTAGGTTTAAAAGTCCCCTTAACCTCTCATAAACCCTAATTTTGGAGCCCCAACTCCTTACCTAACATCCCTCCTTCGATTTTAGCCTAAAAAATACATAAAAGCCCTTCAAAAACACCCCAAAATCCATAACAAACTTGAAGAATTCAGATCCAAGAAAGAAGAGATACCTTGCCTCGGAGATCGGAAATTAAATCCGGAGACAGAACGAAGCAAGGGAGTACGGTACAAAGAGCTATTTTTGCCGGATCTGAGGGAACAAAATCTTTGCTATCGGAAAGGTATAACTTTTTTTCATTATTTATTTTTATCTCGGTTTTTAGCAATGTAACTTATTTGGGAAGTTAGTAGAGACCGACTTTGGTCGGGCGGGGTTGGTGCCTAACACCTTCCAACCCTGTAACATGATCCCCGAATTCAATTTTTTCTATTTTAGATTAGTCCTTTATCTATTTAGAGTCATTGATCGGTTCCTAGACCGTAATAACTAGGTGGCGACTCCCAAACCTCAAGGGTCAAAAGTGGATCCGCGCACCCCGCGGATCGAGGGCGCTTTCAACTGCACTAACTGCACAATCAGCTATCTGAGTCACTATCCTTGAAGAAGGTTCTGACTCTTCTCAACTTCGGCTATAATCACTAAGCTATCTTTTCAACTAGTAAACTCATGGTAAAGTAGGACCCCGACCAACCATCTTACTCTACCAGTGAAGGTAGAGAAGACCCACGTAGGTTCGAATCTTGGCTGAATCTGCACAGCTAATGTTATTCATATCAAAGCTGAACCCTGACCAGAAATCTCACTCGACCAATGAACGTAAAAGAGACCCACATAGGCTCGAATCTCGACTAGATTCCACTGAAATCTACTTGTAACTCATGACAGAGTATTACCCCAACCAGCCATCTTACTCTGCCAACGAGGGCAGAGAAGACCTACACAGGTTCGGATCCTGACTAGATCTGCACGGCTATTGTTAATCGTGTTAGAGTTGAGTCCCGACCAGAAATCTCAGTCCACCAATAAAGGGAAAGGATACCAACGTAGACCCAAATCTTATAACTCATGACAAAGTAAGACCCCGACCAGCCATCTTACTCTGCCAACAAGGGTAGAGAAAACCCACATAGGTTCATATCTCGGCTGGATCCACATGGCTATTGTTACTAATGTCAGAGTTGAGTTCCGACCAGAAATTTCACTCCTCCAATGAAGACAGAGGAAACCCATGTAGGCCCGAGTCTCGACTAGACTCCTTTCTTTGGCTTAATCCTGCAAACACAGTTAAAAGGAAAAAAACAGGACAGAACATTTATTGATAATATCTCTTTAAGTTGCATGCATACCAAGGCCTGGGTAATTCCTGACCATTGATCGTGAGTAAGTAATATACTCCCTTCTGGCCCACTTTTGCCATCCTGGAGGGCCCTTCCCAATTTGCTCCTAACTTCCACTGTTTGGGTCTTCTGTATTCTAGTATACTCACCTCAATACTAGATCACCTTCCTGAATCTGACGAGGGAGAACCCTCTTATGGAAGTAGTTCTTCAGCTTCCTGTGGTAATGTTCTAGTTTGATTAATGTTGCATCTCGTTTTTCTTCCAACAGGTCCAGTTCTACAACTAACTGTGGGTTATCTCTCAGACTACACAATCTTGGTTCTTATCGTGGGGAAGTTATTCTCTGTGGGGATTACTGCTTCTACCCTGTAAGTCATGGAAAACTAGGACATTCCCATGGACATTCTAACAATCGTTTTGTAAGCCCATAGAACCATGTGCAATACTGCAGTCCACCTGCCTTTGGCTTCCCTAATCTTTTCTTCCAAATGTCCAGCAACAACTTGTTTGTGGCTTCAACTTGCCCTTTACCCTGGGGGTATTGGGGTGTAAAGAATACTTGCTTTATTCCATACTCACTGCAAAATTCTCTTATCTACTCTCTTGTAAACTACCTTCCATTGTCAAAAACTATAGTGCGAGGCAAACTGAATCTGCAAATAATGTTCTCCTATAGGAACTTCTGGACTTCCTACTACCAAATCCTAGCCAAAGCAAGTGCTTTTGTCCACTTAGTGAAGTAATCGGTTGCCACTAATAGGAAAGTAAGATTCCCTGGAGCCCTAGGTAATGGGCCTACTAAGTTAATCTCCCACTGAGTGAATGGCCAAGGGCTGATTAAGGAGTGAAGATGCACCGTTGGTTGTCGAATTATCTTCCCGTTCCTTTGGCAGCTATCACAATGCTTGGCGTACAAGGCTGCATCTTTCAGTAAGTAGGGCCAAAAGTACCCTTGGGGTGAGCACCTTATGCGCTAGAGCTCTCCCCTTTGAATGGTATCCACAGTCATCCTCATAAATCACTCTCAGCACTTCTTTTGCTTATATTAGAGTCAAACAGCATAAGAGTGGCCCACCTACTAATTTTCTGTACAAAGCCCTATCTAGAACTGTGTACCTCTCTACTCTATTTTTTACTCTCCCAACCTCATTTGGGTTGTTAGACAACTCTTCATGCTGTAAGTAGGCCAAGATCGGGTTCATTGACAAGGTCCTAATAAGTCGATTTTGGTATCAGAATTCCACAAAGATTATCAATGTATAAGTATTAGTTCCCTTAAATAATAATGAATTTTATTAAAATTCCAAATTAATGAAGCTAATGAGAATTTCTTATTAATTGCAGGTAAATAAGGTGCATTCAAAAATCAACAAATCATGTAATAACTTTTGTTACAACGTGCAAGCAAAGAGGAAGTATCCAACCAATTCTCGAAGAATTACGACATCACATCATCGCACCGCAATAACCCCCTAGCGCTCGATGATAATCTCAAATAATTGTGCCTCAAGATTGGAGCTATAATTTCTAGATGCTTCAGCTATTGTAACAGAAGGCTCTTCTTGAAATGAATCAATTAAAAACCCGATTATGAATGCTATAAATTGGAGGCTCATCCCTAATAGAAGGGGTCCCTCTTGGTCTCTAATTTTCTCATTTTCCTCTTGTGATTCTTTACAATTTCCTGTAGTTCTTTAAGAGAATCCTTGATTCTAGTGAGAGCATCAAGAATACTCTATTAATTATTTTTCTTTTGTTTTTTGTAATTCTCTTGAGAGCTCATTAAAGAAGGAATCAAAAGTACAACTTCAGTTGACATCATTTCTTTACCTATTATCTTCTTCCTTTTGTTATTGTTGCAATTATGAACCTTGCAATGAGTGGCTAGACTCTCCTTAGAGAGGTCAAGGATGTTAGAGCAAACTCATCCCTTTAATGTAGTTTTAATTCTATATTTTTGTTTTACATGATAACCATTCTGAAAATTCTCTTATGGTTAGATCACCTAACTTATATTTCTGATTCAAGCTTTGATAGTCATTGCTTAGATAAGTTCAAGAATGGCTATGCTCTATGAAGAATTGGAGTATAAGTTAGGCAATCTCAATTAAATCAGGATTTTTACAAATAATCTTTGGTTACACTCAATGCTTAAATTGTTCCATCCTCCAATCCATGAGCAATGACTTGCTACATGGATTGAGTTACACTTTGAATTAATTGACATTATGGATGATTTGCAAAGGCTGAAATGAAATCTCTAAGCCCCATGTCTTATATCTTCAATCTCTATTTCTTCTTTTAAATTCATTTCAAATTAAGTTCTATCTATATTGTGCTACAGACCTGTTTTGTTTTTAACCAATCTATTTTTAAACTTTGGTTGTTTTCAATTTGAAGTTTAAGTGAATCCCAACTGTCCCTGTGGAACGAATTCAACTTACCCAAGTTCATATTTTAATCTCTATCTCTGCAATTTACACATCAAGAAACACATTGATCAAATTGGCACCACTGCCGGGGACAGCAATTTGATTCATTTTCAATTCGGAAAGAGATTGAAATAAATTCGAAAGATAACCGAGTCGTATTTGCTTGAAGCAGAAGCTAAATGAACAAAAAAAATTTAAAATATTTTTATTACAATCCTTGGAATATTAGAAATTAGTCCCAATTGGAAAATCAATTTTCATCAAAATTTCATCGCTCAATAGTAGCCTCCTAGTGCTCCACGGTGACGTGCCAACCTTTGCTGCTGATTTTTGTCGAGCAAGTTTCTGACATCATGGATATTGTAATGGGAATATTTTTTTTTTTTTCTTAACATTCTGACTTGGATATTTTTTTTATTTTCAGGTGAAGAACTCGACGAAAGTCGATGAAAGGTAACAAGTGGAATTTTTATCCACCAAATCAGCTTCTTTGACAAGAAGACAGCAACTTTCTGATTTTCTTTTCATCTTATTTTTAGTAGAAAATAATTTGTATTAGGAACTTAAACTTGTAATAATTTTTTTTAATTTGATCCGAGAAGGCTTGGCTTGTAATAGTTATAAGGACTGACAATAGTGGGACGAAACTATCTCGGTCCCTTGGGTTTGTGCGTCAAAATTGGTGTCGATGGCCCAAGTCGACTCAGATTGTTCATCCCCCATCTAGAACGGGAGGTAATTTTTGCATCACTCATGCACCTCTTGTTAGTGAGTTTCTATGTTGACTTTGAATGATTAATCTGTATACATCGATTTGCACATAGTAATAAGGACACCCTTACGATGATGGCATCATAAGATAATAATCGGATTTCATCACCGATATCTTGTCATTTTAGGAAATTGGATTCACAACTACAAAATTAATTAAAATTGGTTGGACTTGACTCTAGGTTCCATCGAGCTCATTAAGCAAAGCTAATTTGAGTTACACCAAATGTACTTCATGATCGAAAACAGTACCTAAGTGCGATCCTGCCACACTGTACCACGTGTATTCGGGGGATAGACTATGTCTATTATAGATGAGAGGTGACATAAGAGTGCGTTTAATTAGCATCATGCACCACCTCTCAACTGGGGATTAAACTAACTATTTTCAATTTCAGAGATTTGGGTTGGTGGCTCAAATTATTACTTTGAATCAGTCAGGAGCTGTCTAGTCGTAAGAACCCAATAATCATGTGTGAATTCCACCCTCTCTTCTATCCAAATCAATAATGTATAGACACAGAACCCCGAATAGATTTACATCATCATAGAGTTTAGAAGAGAATCTTAGAGTCCATGCATCTTATATGATAATTATGGTCATTCTCTAGAACATTGTCAGAGTTTGCCCATACTTCGTGTTACACAGACCAATATGCACCATTCTCAAAACTCGTATTAGATGCCGACACCTAGTTCGTTCGACCAAGCATATCACATAGATAATTGGTTTCCCTTGGATTCCATACCGTGTCAGAACAAGTTCATTCAGGGTAGTCATTTTGATTATCATGAGGATTTTTATATGCAAGACACCTTGATGATGAATCCAACCATAATTTCCCAACAATCTTATAATTCTCAACATTTCTCCTATTACAAAACTATAGAGCCTGAGCCAACATCTACTTACTCATATTTTTCTTCTCCTCGATCGTTTTCATTAGAGTCTATGATGTCTACGATCTTAATTCAACAACAACAATGGTTAAAACAACAACAACAGTTCAACTAACAACAACAACTCCATCTACAACAACGGGACATGGGTCAAGCCTTAATCAAAATAGGAACTCAATTGAGTCACCTAGCGCTATCTTTAGAAGAAGGAAAATTTGATAAATTTGAAAATAAGGATATCTCAATCTCAGAAAATCCTCCATTCTTTCAAAATACCCTTAGTGACCAATTCAATTCTTTTGAGGAATTCGATGATTGTCTATTAATAACTGATAATCCCATTTCACTGGAAGTTCAAACACAAATCAATGAGGTTATAGTTCCAACTGAAGCAATGATAAAAGTCTAACTAAGTCCGTTTACTATGCCCTTAGAAGAAATAGAGAATAGTCAATTTTCAAATGAGATAGTCCCTGAGAGCCAATCAATGTTTCAAATTCCCAATGAGCAAGTTAATTTTACAAATTTAGCTAAAAAAATTGATCCACCATCAGAGGAGACTATTGTCTAGGAGGAATCAAAGACCAACTCTAATTTGTTAGTCACACCAATTCTGACTACTATTGATCCAATTTCGTATCCCATCCAACCCATCATTTCACAAAAGTGTAAAGACTTTTCATGTCTTACAACTTCCATTCTCTTTGAAAATATAATGATTGAAACTTATTTTGAGAAGGTGATGACACTAAGAACTAAGGACAAATGAGAGTTGTTGATCATTTTAAAAAATAATTTGCATGTCCTAACGATGGTAAAAATTTATATGCTTATCATGTGGGATGGGAAGTCAATCGTCGTGTTTATCAAATTAGATACTAGGAAAATACCTAGGATTTGGACCTTTTGATAGGTCTGGTTGAAGATGTTAAACTTAGCGCTGCTTGGGAGGCAACCCATGTGTTTTTATTTTAATAAGTAGTATAGTTAGGAAACAAAATTATAAAAAAAAAAAAAAAAAAAAAAAAAAAAAAAAACCTCCAACCTTAATCCCTTTCTCATTCTCTTTCTCTTCAAGTTCACTTTCAACCAAACCAATCAATCAGTGCTACTAGGACTACAGCCTGGTTAGCAATTGTTGATTAAGTAATAGCGATAGATATTGGCCTATATTGAGGAGAAGAAGTCATTGGCCCCTGAAAATTTGGATTTAGATTAAGACGTTTTTTAGGTTGTTTTTTTATTTTAGGTAGGATTTCATTTATGCAAAAACCTATTTTGAAAATTATCATTGTTTTAACTTTCATTCTTATTTGTAACAAAATTTTGCACATTACTGGCAAATTCGATTCAGGTGTGATCTAACCTCTTTCTCTTTCCTTACTGCTTGCATATTGAGGACAATATTTTATTTAGGTTTGGGGGTATTAGGTTAGCTTACATTTCATTCTAATTAAATTTCATATTTTCACAAAAAAAATCAAAAAATTATATAATACTTTCAAAATATTTTCTTCAAAATCTTTGTATGTACTTTTTACATATGAATTTCATATCCCAGGCTCATGTCCTAACTTTTGATCATAAGTTCTTTTTTATTATCCCTCATTAGGAAAATCATGAAGAATTACTTTAAAATTTTACTTCTGATTGAGTACTTGGAAAGATAAGATTTTATGGAACAAAAGTTGACCCTCTTCTCTGTCTAGAGTGTCAGGGGAAACCTAGTCTAGTGAACTATGACTTCTTTATTTTTTGGTTTGCTGGTTAGAAGAAAAATAGAACTGAAGTTAGTATCACTTGGACAGCAACCATAAAATTAAACTGAGTACCTTGAAAAGGGCTACTTGTTTTTTTGTAAAAAGAACACTAGAAAATGGTGATGCGTGAAAAAGTTTTAAAAAAATAAGAAGCAGAAAAATGTGAGAAAGATGTCAAAGATGACTAGAACTGCAAAAATGAAAAGAGTCCAATGAAACCAAATAATGCAATTGGGTGAAAGTCGTCAATGATAAAAACGTGAGTAAACTAGAATATTACAGATAAAGTCTCATAGAAGTATTAAAGTGAACATTCACAACTCTCACAATCCCAAACAAGATGCTTAGTTTCAAATAAAAACTTAGGTAGAACCAACCATTCGTAGCAGTTAAGAGGTGAAATCTTGTTCTTAAAAAGAAAAAAAATCAGAAAATTGCATAAGCACTTAAGTTATCTTTGAAATTTTCTAAAATGAGGAATAAAAACTTATAACTTTATTCAAACATAAACGACCTTTGACTGATTTATGAAATGTCGTTATGTTCACTTAACATACTTTAATTTTGATTTTAATATTTTTATAAAGTGTTAGAATTTTGTGGGTATATTCACTGTAAATCCTCACGAGTCAAACTCGTCCACTAGAAGTAACCTAAGGGTTTAAGGACTTACTGCATATGCTAAATGCAGTCGGGAACCTCATGAAAGAGGAGTTGGATAAATATTAAGAGACTAGCAAAATCTAGGTTTGGAAGTGTAATAAAGTCCCAATAAGTCGATTTTGATACCATAATTCCACAAAGATTATCTACATATAAGTATTAGTTCACTTAAATAATAGTGAATTTTATTAAAATTTCAAATTAATAAAGCTAATGAGAATTTCTTGTTAATTACAAGTAAATAAGATGCATTCAGAAACCAACAAATCATGTAACAACTTTTGTTAAAACGTGCGAGCAAAAAGGGGGCATCCAACCACATTTTGAAGCAATTTGTCGCCATACCACCGTGCCGCAGTAACCCCCTAGTGCTCCATGGTAATCTCGAGGAATTATGCCTCGAGATTCGAGCTATTATTTCTAGATGCTTCAGCCATTGTAACAGAAAGCTCTTCTCGAAATGAACTAATCAAAAATCCAATTATGAATGCTATAAATTGAATGGTCATTCCTAAGAAAAGGGGTCCCTCTTGGTCTCTAATTTTCTCATTCTCCTCTTGTGATTCTCTACAATTTTCTGTAGTTCTTTAAGAGAATCTTTGATTGTAGTGAGAGCATCAAGAGTACTCTATTAGTTCTTTTTCTTTTTCTTTTTCTTTTCTGTAATTCCCTTGAGAGCTCATTAAAGAAGGAATCAAAAGTACAGCTTCAATTGACATCATTTTCTTCACCTATTATCTTCTTCCTTTTGTTATTGCTGCAACTATGAACCTTGCAATAAGTGACTAGACTCTCCCTTGAGAGGTCAAGGATGCCAGAGCAAGTTCATCCCTCTAATGTAGTTTTAATTCTATATTTTTGCTTTACATGATAATCATTCTGAAAATTCTCTTATGGTTAAATTACCTCACTTATATATCTGATTCAAGCTTTGATAGTCATTGCTTAGAGTACTTCTAGAATGACTATGCTTTGTGAAAAATTGAGGTATAAGTTAGGCAATCTCAATTAAATCAAGATTTTTTTATAAATAATCTTTGGTTACACTCAATGCTTAAATTACTCTACCCTCCGATCCATGAGCAATGACTTGCTACATGGATTGAGTTACACTTAGAATTAATTGACATTATGGATGATTTGCAAAGGCTGAATTGAACTCTCTAAGCCCCTTTTCTTATATCTTTAATCTCTATTTCCTATTTTAAATTCATTTGCAAATTAAGTTCCATCTCTATTGTGTTACAGACCTATTTTGTTTTTAAACTCTGTTTGTTTGCAATTTAAAGTTTAAGTGAATCCCGATTGTCCTTGTAGAACGAATTCGACTTACCTAAGTTCATATTTTAATCTCTATCTCTGCAATTTACACATCAAGAAACCCATCGATCATTCATCCACCCTCGATCAAATTTAGTTGCCACTAAATTGGGTAGCCCAAACTGGTCTAGGGAAGGGTTCTCCTAGTGGCTCTATGGTAGCTCCCTCTTATTCTGCCCAACCAACATCGACGTGATGTAGGCCAAGGCATCTACATGCCTGTTATAAACTCTTGGTACATGCTTAACCTTGATGTCTTCTGTTCGATGCATAGTCACCTTGATTTTCTCAAGATAGAGCTACATCCGAGGGTTCTAGACCTTGAATGTCCCCTTTATGTGGTTGACCACCAACTGTGAGTTACTATAGACTGTGGCCTCTATTACTCCTGTCCTACCAAGGATTTGAGGTCGAGTAGCATTGCCTTGTATTCTGCCTCCTTATTTAAGGCCTTGTATCTTATGGTCACCGCCTTCTTTATCCTCGCTTGACCTGGTGTGATCAACACTACTCTAATTCCTAACCCCTCGAAGTTGGATGAACCATCTACATAGGCCTTCCACCCTGATCCGCTTAATGGCTCTTGCTTGTCCTCCTCCTCCACCTACTACAACTCTTCTATTAATAATTTAGCTTTCTCTCCTATTGAGAAGTCTACCAAGAAGTCAACTATTGTTTAGCCTTTCATCAAGACTCTAGGCTTGTACTCGAGGCTGAACTCTGCTAACTGAACTGCCCACTTGGCCCTTCTGCTTGACCCCTCTACTTTTCCTAAAACCATCTTTAGAGGGAATTTTGTGATGACCTGTACTCGATGTGCTTGGAAGTACAGTCACAAATGCATCGCCGTATAAACCAGTGCTAACCCCACCTTCTCAACCCTTGTATAACGCATCTCTGCATCCGTGAATATCTTACTTAGGAAGTAAATGGGTTGTTTCCCTACTGCCCCTATCCTGACCAATATTGAACTGAGCGTATGCTCCGAAGTGGCCAAATACACTCCTAGCTCTTCTCTCACCTTTGGCTTAAAGAGTATGGGTGGCTTGCCAAGGTACTCCTTCAACTCGGAGAATGATCACTCGCATTCTTCTGTCCACTTAAACTAGGAGTTCTTTTGCAATAGCTAATACAATGGTCTACACTTATCGGAGGATCTGGTTATGAAGTGATTTAATGTGGTTACTCTCCCTACCAGTTTCTAGACTTACTTCCGGTTCTTCGTAGATGGCATCTCTACTAATGCTCTAATCTGATTTAGGTTAGCCTAGATCCCACTCTTTGTAACTAGATACCATAGGAACTTTCTAGAGGTTAGCGTGAAAGTGTACTTTTTTGGGTTAAGCTTCATTCCCACCTTTCTTATCTTAAAGAAAACTTCTTCTAGATTGCTAACATGGTTTTTCCTTCATCTTACTCTTGATCAGCAAATCATCTATATACACAACTGTTGTTCTGCCTAGCAGATCTCTGAACAATTTTGTCACTAACCTCTGATAGGTGGCCCCCGCATTTTTCAGTCCGAAGGGCATCATCTTATAACAATAGAGGCTTTACTCTGTAATGAATGATGTTTTCTCCTGATCTTCTAGGTTGAGTTGTATCTGGTTATAGCCAGAGTAACCATCCATAAAGGACAGTCTCTCGTGGCCAAAAGTTGCATCTACAAGTTAGTCTATCCTCGACATCGGAAAGTTATTCTTAGAACAGGCCTTGTTCAAATTGGTGAAGTCTAGGCAGATTCTGACTTTCCCATTCTTCTTGGGTACTACCACAATATTCACTATCCATTCTGGGAACTGCACCTTCTTAATAAATCTGGCCTTGATCAACCTATTCACCTCATCATTCATCGTTTCTCTAAATATGGTGCTAGTCTCTTCGACTTTTGTTTGATATGTCTGAAGTCGAGCTCAACATTCAGATGGTGACAAATCATGTCGAGACTAATCCCTGGCATCTCCTCGATAGACCAAATAAATACGTCTTTGTTCCTTTTCAAACACTTTACTAACTCCCTTAGTTTCAACTCGACCCCTACCCCTATCTGCTTCCTTCTCCCACGTCTACCATCTATATCCCTTCCAAACATGGGACTTCACCAAGTTTGGTCTCGCCCCACTGTAATTGATATTGTTGAACACTATATTCAGTCGATTCTTCCTTACTCAGCGTACATATGTATGCTGCTACTTGATCGCCTTTGACGTCCCACATCCCCTACAATGTGGAGAATCTTAGAACTTGATAATAGGTGGACGAGACCACTGTCATCTCATGCATTCACCATCTGCCCAGGATGGTGCTGTACAGAGAACTTACCTCGACAACTATAGATCGAGTCATCAAAGTTACTAACCTTGCTTTGACTAATAATACTATCTCCCCCCAGGACTGACTAGATCTTCCATTGAAACCAACCAATGGCTCTCCTACTGGAGCAAGCACATTCCTACTGAGACCCATCTTTAAGAAGGCTGACTCGTAAAAAATGTCCACCGAACTACCGTTATTTACTAGCACCCTCTTGAGCATGAAAGTGCCTACCTGCAGGGTTATTACCAGTGCATCATAATGGGGTGTCATTACTCCTTTCAAATCTTTTTTAGTGAATGCCACCGTCTACTCTCTGAAGGGTTCCAGTTCGATAGGTCCACTCATTGTCGTAAAGATGTGGGCCAAATGCTCCGCCCTTCTCTTTTTTATTCTTTCCACGGTTTTGGTCTGTCCAGTCCTACTGCTCTCCTCCCTTAGGACAACGTGTACTATGATTGCCCTTCCATCTTGCCCTCTTATTGGGGGCTGCTCTACTTTATGATCCCTATCATGCAACAGGTCTTCTCTCTGTCTCCTGGGTAGATCTCTTAGTCTGCCTTTCTCTGTCAACTTTCGTAGGAACCTCCTCATAGCTTGGCATCTATTGGTGGTGTAGGCCCACACCTTATGATACTCACAGTATCTCTCGCCCTACTTAATCTTGTCTCGAGGAAGTGGAGTGTGCCACTCGAAAAATGGTTCGTGAGTAATAAGGGGCACTATTTCTCTTGGAAGCATAGCGAAATACGTCCAGGATCTCTCTCTCTCCCCTTCCTGCTCTTGTGGCAACTTCCTGTCTTACTACCATGACTGCAGCTGCGTACTAGGCTTTTCCATAGCATGGATGACTTTGTCCTTTCTCGCTAAACTTTGGGGATCATCCTCTAAGCAGATATACTTCTCCACTCTTTTGAATAGCTCAATCAAGGTTTCTAGTCTCTTTTTCACAAGGGATCTATACAATCCTAAATTTGAGGGTAATGAGTTCCTAAACGCCACTACTATTGTTCGTTCATCACAACTCTCTAGTGATATCGTTTCCTCTTTGAACTTCCTGGTAAATTCCTTGAGGCACTCGTATGATCCCAGCCTCATGCTAAGCAATAAATCAACATCTCCTCCACTCTTTTGATTGTCGATGTACCGTATGACAAAGGTAGTACAAAACTCCTCAAACAAACCAGTAGACCCACACGATAATTTGTGGAACCAAGTCAAAGTATTCCCCTGTAAACTCGAAGGGAACAATCTACACATTAATCCTTCTTTCTCTTCCCACAATGCAAGCATCTAATGGAAGTGAAACAAATGCTTTACCGGGTCCTTTCATCCTTGAATAAGAGGTAAATCGCGGTGGCACAAACTTCTTAGAGATCTCTTTAGTTAAAATCCTGGCTGAAAAGGGGGATCTCTGTATTCTCCATACAGTTTATGTTGTTGTTGTGCCTGCATCTACTCCCTTCATCATCTCTTTCTCCTTTCTAATCATGTCTTTAACCTCCTCTCTAGTCAAGCCCACTATAGGCTCAGTTCGAGCGATTGTCCTAGCAAACCTCTGTTTTGTCCTCTCTCACGGGAATTAACGATGGCATGCTCCCTTCTATACTGGAGGCATGGCCATCTTTACTTATCATCTGAGGATCTTTCAGCATGTTGTCTCGTTCCATCTATTGTTAGTTATCGAAACGCTGGCTCAAGTTTTGATTTTGTTCCATTAACTCATTCATCCTCTTATGTATCTCCTCTTGCTGCTTTCTCATAACTTCCAACATCTTTAGAAGTTGCGAATCTGCGGTCGGAATCGCCAACGGGGATGTATTGACCTTGTTTATTTTTGTGGATCTCACCATTAGGTCAACTGAAATCAATCTACTACTGGTGTTCCTACGAATAACATCAGTTTTATGCGGTTAGAATCCGGTCGATGGATCTGATGGACCCCTCTCGCACTAATTCTGAGGTCGTTCCCAACGTCCCCCTCCTTGTGGTGGCCTAGTACCTACCACAGATACTCCGACGCCCAAGTTAAAGAGGTAGAGGAACAATAATCAGCACTGGTTAGACCTCAATCTTTCCAATGACCCTTTATAATAGTGTCATTCATGTTATTTAACCCCTTCTACCTTTTCCTAGGGGTTCCTCCACTATAGGGTTCAATATATGCTATAATTATGGGCTCTCTACTAGTTCTGAAAGGTTGTTTACCTAATCGGGATATCCTGGAATGATCGAACTTATCCGTAATGATTGCATCCAGGAGTTTTGAAATTGACATGCATGCAACAGTATTGCGATTTTCTCGAAGCCTTGCCTGCCCTGCCTGGCAGGGCAGGCCGTGCTTAGTGTTGTGCTGCCCTACTAGCCGGCTAAGGAGGTTTCTGCTCTAACTTGCCCTACTTACTGAGCAACGCCTTATTAACTGGTCTGTGTTAAGTACCCCCTGGCCGGCCCAGACACGTGTATGGCTAAGATTGATATGCAATTATTTCCCTTTACACTTAGAGTATTTGGTTTCTATTGCTTCTCATATTTACATCATTATGCAACAAGTAAATTTAAACCTCGATTTTTATCGTGTATTTTTCTTGGATATAGTTATAAGCACAAGGGATAACGTTGTCTTCATCGAACTTCTGGTAGAGTGTATATCTTACACCATGTTATCTTCAATGAAAATAGTTTTCCTTTTGTTCAACTCACTTCTAATGTTGAAAAAGAAAGTGAAAATTTTTTGAACTTCAATGAGTGGGTTCATCATTCTAACTCACTTGTCTCTACCTCCAATTGTCCAACTCCTTCATCTAATGAACCACCTCACTCATTGATAACATCGTGCATACTCTGAGACTAACATTCTCTATGAAATATCTTGGTTTGTTACACTTTTTTTGTTCATCATGGTTCATCATTCAACATTTAGACTTTTCTTATGTCAATATAAATATACATAAGATCTTCTTCATCAGGAAAATATGGACTCACGTAAGAGCATCTCTACTCCTATAGTTGTTAAGGTGCATCCTATTCATAGTTCTCTAAGTCCTTAATTTCTAATCAAACTATTTATTGAAGCATTATGGATGCTTTGCAATACTTTACTATGCCTCGGTTTGACCTCTCGTATTTAGTTAATATGGTGTGCCAATACATGAGCCAACTAATTGTTGCAATTGGTCAAGTACATCTAGTGTAATGTTCGAGGAATATTGGATCATGGATTTCACATTATCTCCAAAAAAATACTTGATCTAAATATATACGTTCTCTGATATAGATTGGACTGGACACCTCATCTCTCAATGTTCAACTATGGGCTGTTGCATTTTTCTAAGTTCAAATTTTCTCTCTTGGAGTACAAAGAAATAACCTAAAATTGCTTGCTCCATCGCCAAAATAGAGTATCAAGCCATGGCTTCCACAATGGCTAAAGGTACTTGGTATTCTTCATTCTCCTTGGAGTTGCTCTTTCTTGGCCGTTTATGCTCTTATGCGATAACATCACTGCCTTCTAAAGATTATCAATCTGATGTTTCATGCTCGTACAAAGCATATAAAGATTGATTGTCATTTTGTTCGCCTTATCACATCTTCAACTAGATGACATTCTTACCAAGACATTGCCTAAGGTATATATTATTCCTTAAATTAAGAGATAAACCTAGGTTGTGGTCTAGACCTGGCCCATTCCAATTTGAGGGTGAGTATAGAAAAACATGATTCAAATGATTCAAATCAATGCGAATTGGGTTCCAAACCCACTACACATTCCACCTTATCCCTCTTATGTGAAGATGAAGTCAAGGAGCATATTTTGATTGAGGAGTCCAAATCGTATGCATCCAAAGTAGAGGATTGCAATTGTAATACTATGAAATTTATTACATATATCGAGGAATTAAATTAATTATATTGACCTATTTTCCTATTAAGAAAAAATAAACAAATAAATATATTATTAAAAATAAATTCTGATATTTTTGATCTAAAATAACAATTTCTAGAAAGATAATTTGCTAAATGATATGTACAATTAGAAGAATCGTATCATGATTATGATCAAAGAATTATAACATTTAGTTGAAGTAGATAAACTCAAAATTTTATAGGAAGTTCTTTTGGTCAAATAGACATTACCGTTGAATTCAAAAATACCGAAAAACATAATTTAGATTGTCAACATACTTAAATCTGAGTTTTATATGATAAGTTATGAAAATATTAATTTTATACACAGTTCGAATTGGTCTAATATAACGGACATAACGAAGAAAAGACAAATATATGAAAAAAAAATATTATTTAATTATTTTTATATTATTAAAATATTAAAATAAATTATTTTATTAAAATTGGGTTTAATTATAATTATTTATATAAAATGGATAGATTTAAAATTATTGAAATGTTAAAAGAGTAGAGTGTAATTAATATAAATATAAATATTATTGTATTATATTATATTATATGTTATTTTATTATTATATTATATAATATAATATTATAGTACATTATAAGTTAAAATGTATTAGAAGATTTGAGACACAACTGTATTCCATTTATATATTATAATATAAAATATTATATTACTATAAAGTTAAAAAAAAAAAGTTAATGTTCATTATACCTGTCAGATTGAAATTGAACAAAGACGAATGAGTACGAAAGTAGGTTCGCGCACGGTATTTTTAATCGAGATTTAAACGCATTTAGGATGGGAATTAAGATCCAACACTAAAGAAAAAAATATCCACAACTTTGATATTTACTTAATCATTGGATTATTTGATCAAATTAATAAGGGAATTAACTAGAAAAATTATTTTAATGTCGTAAGGACGCGTAAAACCCAGTTGCGAAGGTAGAAAACTTATAATTTCAAATTCGTAGTATAGTTTTTAATTAAATCTATTTTATTTTAATTTTGATAATTAGATTCAAATTTATTATGATTTAAATTCAAAATTCATACATCGAATTGTAGAATAATTTATTTTATATCTTTTCTCTAATATTTAAATACCATAAAATAAAAATAAATGAATTTAGATGAATGTAACCAAAAAATCCATTTTTTTAACAAATTGATTTTCATAGAATGTTTGTCTTAGAATTAAAATGAATGAATAGTTCCAAATTTAGATTCTTCCCCAATTAAACCAAGTTTTACCAAAACAATGCCACGTGTCCATCTCGAAATTCCCACTAATTAGTACGACATGAATGGTTTAGATGAAAAAGAATTTAATCCCTCTACAATAACCATGGGCATAGACAAACCATGAGCCTTTAGACCCACATATAAGTTTTTTTCTGATGAACAAGCCTCCTTTTGTACAAAGTTCAACTAATATTTTTTTTTTAAATTTAATATATTTATTTCTTAGATTTTTCTCTCCTTGAAACTATTTTTCCAAAAATATCCTCCAATATAGATGTTATTTTATAACCATTGGAGTAGTTTATATGTCAACGAACAGTGCGGTGGAATTTGTCATATGTTTCTACCTTTTTCGATACGCTTTAAGTTTCCTTTGTCTTGTAAGGGAGCTAATACTTAGTTTGAAAAATATAGAAACACAAAAACAATAAACAAAAATTGTTTCTGTGGGGGAAATTCTGAGATAAGGACACGTGGCATGTTCTTTAAACCCGGAAGTATCTCCAGAGCTCAGATTTATCGATGGGTAAGCCTGGTAGATGAATTCCTCGGTGCCAATGGATGATTGAGCTCGGACCCGAGTCACCGATATGTAGGTAGTGCGGGTAATTGCAGCATAGGTCGGTTGTACGGATCTGACATATGCGACAGTTGATTGACAGCATTAGCAACTCACGTCATCCCAGAAGTGGCAGGGCAGTTGTAACCACTCCTGCAGCTGACATGTCAGAGAGTGAGCTAACTACCCTAGATCACCTCAAAGGGTGGCACAGGAATCGAACCAGATCAATGCCTATAAGAAGAATAGGGCTATGAGTAAAGGGGTGAGATTTCTTCTTCTCTAAGGAACACTAAATTACATTGATCAATTTGTCTAACTTGATCGTCGGAGTGGGCTGATTTGCAGGTCCGCCCGAGCTAAGAGAGAAGGAAAGTGTAGAGCAATTTCCTGCATCTACAATTTGGCGCCATCCGTGGGAAACTTACAGGGAGAAAAACGACCAAGATGGGAAGGGCTAGAGGCGAAAATTGTGGAGAGCCATTAAACCCGTTACCAGCAGACTCGCCTCCAAATGCGCAAGACCCAATGCTTGCAATGTACAATTTACTCACGGAGATGAGAGAGGAAATGCTCAGGGGGTTAGAGAAACAAAATGATGAGATAATGACCATAAGGAGGGAAAACGAGGAGCTCAGACAAAGGCTAGGTGAGCGTGCGGAGACCGAAGAAGGCCCAGGTGCAGAGTGAAGTAGCGATCATATTGTCCGAGCGGCAAGGACCGAGGCAGACTGGACCGAAGATTCAGCAGCAGTCAAAACGCAGCAAGGAAGCTCTGAAGTTAAAGAAACAATGACGAGGAAGGAAGTGGAGGAAATGCTCAGAAGGAGGGATGAGGAATTCGCACGAGGGAAGGATCCCGCACAAAAGGTGTGGAACGCAATTCGGGAACTCAAAGGGACACCATTCTCGTCGGTGATAATGAAGTCAGAACTACCCAGATCGTTCCACATGCCGAAGTTTGAAACTTATCACGGAACGCGAGATCCTATGGACCATATACTGCATTACAGAAGTCAAATGGTGTTGTACTAGAACGATGATCCATTACTCTGCAAGCTATTTCTGTCAACCTTGAGGCTCGGGGCCATGATGTGGTTCCAGGCCTTACCAACTGGGACTATTACGAATTTTTTCGAGCTAGAGGAAATGTTTGTTGGGCAGTTTGTGCACCTGCGAAGAAAGAAGGTCGGAGTTAACACTCTATTTAACCTTCGATAGGAGCCCGGGGAGAGTATCAGGTCGTTCGTAACTCGTTTTCGAACAAAAGCCTTGGATGTAGAAGGCATGGACGAGGCAACAGCCTGCGCGGCGTATATCGCTGCGGTCATCCCGAGAACACGGTTGCACGAGTCCTTGATCAAGTCTGACCCTACTCGTCTGGAAGATTTGTATGCAAAGGTGGAAAAGTACATCCTGGTGGAAGAATCCGTGAAGGGCAGGAGACGAAGCGCTCAGACAGTGGCCAACAGCGAAGGGGGAATGGATGCTACAAAGGAACCGGCCCACCTCGGAGGGGAAGGAAGTAAGAAAAAGCGGAGAGATTCGAACGAGCAGTCATGGTGGAAGAGAGGCCGGGTGTATACCCTGCTCAATGAAAAACTATCCGTGATACTGAGGCACATAAAGGGGGAACCCGATTTCATTCAACCACCGCGGGGGTACAAGGGGAAGCCCGGAAAACCGTATTGCGAGTACCACGAGGCTGAGGACCACTCTACTGAGGATTGTTACAGGCTACGCCATATCATCCAGGATATGATCGAAGCAGGGAAGCTCAAAAGGTATGTCTCGACGGGAAGAGGAAGAAGAGGGGAAACTACCGAGAGAGTCGAAAGGAAGCCCGAGTAAATAAGGCCAACTAAAGGAGGGCGTCGAGAGACGGAAGAGCGCAGGATAATTCATACCATCACGGGGATGTTGGGGGCCGAAGTGCCATCTAGGCGGGCGATTCGGGAGAAAGTGAAAAAGATCCGACATATGGTCGAGGTCAACAGTGTGGCATCAGGAGTACGGGTAGCAGGAACGATGTGCAACGGAGCGGATTCCTGGGCAATTGTGTTTACGGAGGATGACCTGAGGGGAACGGCAAGGCCCCATCAAGACGCACTAGTGATTGCACTCCCAGTGGGAAACGTCGAGCTCCGCAGGATACTGGTGGATTCGGGAAGCGTAGTGGATATTCTGTTCCTGAGCGCGGCAAAGAGGATGGGGGTTTCAGAGAGCTTGGAACCAACACCAACCCTCGTTTATGGATTCAATGGCACTCTAAGCAGTCCGGTAGGGGAAATCACACTCCCGATCACAGCAGGTTCAAAAGTGGTAATGACAAGATTCGTGGTAATAGATGCGGACTCAGCCTATAACGCGATCCTGGGGCGGAGGTGGATACACGAGATGAAGGCAGTACCATCAACCTATCATCAAGTTATTCGTTTTTCGGGTAAGGAAGGAATAATGGAGATCAGGGGTGACCAGGAGATGGCGCAGAGGTGTTTTCACCTAACCTTGAAACAAGATCGAGGCCCCGAGGCCATACCCCAGAAGAAGAGAAAGGTGCCACCAACTGGGAATGAAGCTTCATAGCAACTACAGAGGTAGCCACAACGGGAGCAGCGGGTAACAGTCGAAGAAGTCGAAGCCGTGGACCTCGGCAATGACGAGGGTCAGCTAGTTAGTATCGGCACCACAATGCTGCAGGAGGAGAAGGCAGCATTGCTCCAACTTCTGAGGGCAAACAAGGACGTGTTTGCATGGTCATTAGAGGACATGCCCGGAATAGACCCTTTGGTAGCGTGCCATAGACTAAATGTCGATGAAAGCTTCCGACCTATTAGACAAAAGCCGAGGAGGCTGTCTCCGCACCTCAGGCAGGGGGTAAATGAGGAAATCGAGAAACTTTTAAAGGCTGGGTTTATCAGGGAAGTAGAGTACCCAGAATGGATAGCAAATATAGTGACAGTACCGAAGAAGGACGGGAGGGTGAGAGTGTGCATCGATTTTACGAACCTAAATAAGGCATGCCCAAAGGATAGCTTCCCGCTGCCAAGGATCGATAGGTTGGTCGATGCCATAGCTGGTCACGAGAGAATGTCATTCATGGACGGATACTTGGGGTATAACCAAATCCCCCTAGCAGTGGAGGACCAGGAACGAACATCATTCATCACCGAGCAAGGGTTGTTCTGTTTTAAGGTCATGCCGTTCGGCCTAAGAAATGCCGGGGCCACTTACCAGAGACTCGTGACAAAGATGTTCGAAGGACTAATCGGGAAGATCGTGGAGGTATATATCGACGACTTACTGGTAAAAAGTAAAAAAGCAAGAGACCATCTGACAGACCTCAAGCAAACTTTTGATCGTCTGAGGAGTTACGAAATGAAGCTGAATCCGAAAAAGTGTGTTTTCGCAGTCTCCTCTAGGAAATTCCTCGGGCACATTATCACCAGGAGAGGCATTGAGGCTAACCCAGATCAGATCCGGGCGTTAGTGGAGATGCCGAGCCCCAGTAACCAAAAGCAGGTGCAGAAATTGGCAAGGAGAATAGCTGCGCTGAACAGGTTTATTTCCAGGGTATCCGATCGATGTCGTCCGCTCTTCACGTTGTTGCGAAAAGAGAAGAATTTCACCTGGGGGGTGGAGTGCGAAGCAGCGTTCAGCGACCTGAAGAAATATTTGGGGCAGCCACCGATTCTTAACTCTCTAGAAGAAGGAAAGGAGTTGGGAGTTTACCTGGCAACAAGTTCATTGTCAGTAAGCTCGGTTCTCTTTAAAGTCGTTATGGGACGGGAATACCCTATCTACTATGTCAGCAAAACGTTGGGCCTATCGGAGATGAAATACACCAGGACAGAGAAGGTGGGATTGTCGCTCGTCTACTCATCACACAAGCTCAGACCTTACTTCATTTCACACCGTGTCCGAGTTGTGACGGACAGCCCATTGAAAGAGATGATGCACAGATCCGAAGAGTCAAGGAGGATGGCGAGATGGGCTGTAATTCTCGGCGAATATGACTTACAATTCGAGTCACGGACAGCAATAAAGGGACAAGTATTGGCAGACTTCCTCTCCGATTTCCCGGTTGAGGATCCGAACTGGGAAGAATTGGAGAACGAAGACGAAGGGGCGGAAGAAGTGGAGTTGTGGGACAAACAGGCAGGCTGGAAAATTTTCGTCGATGGTTCATCGAATTACTCAGGCTCGAGGGTGGGAATAGTACTTGTAACGCCAAATAACGACAGACTGGAAAAGATAATCAAGCTTGGGTATGGGGCATCAAACAATGAAGCTGAGTACGAGGCAGTCATCCACGGGCTCAGAATGGCAAGCGAGTTGAAAATCGGCCGGGTAAAGCTATGTACCGATTCACAACTTATAGCGAACCAGTGCAATGGGAAATTTGAAGCAAAGGACGAATGCATGGCAAAGTATCTAGTCTCAGTAAAGCGGGAGATTAAGAAGTTCGACCAAGTGGAGATATGCCAGATACCGAGGGATGAGAACAGGCATGCAGATTCATTGGCTTACATTGCCTTAATGTTAGGAAAAACGGAAGGACGGTCTTTACCGGTGGAATACCTATCTAAAGCAAGCATTGAACACGAGGAAAGGGAATGCGCACAGATTGGAGGAACCTCGGGATGGATAGAAGTGTTCGCACAATATCTTCGCTCGAAGGTTTTACCAGTAGATAAGAAGGAAGCCAGAAGAATGCTTCGGCAGGCCGGCAAATACACTCTCGTTGGGGAGGAATTGTATAGGATGTCTTTCGGGGGACCACTTCTCAAATGCCTTACTGAGGAAGAATCTGAGCTCATAATGGCGGAAATCCATGAGGGAATCTGCGGCAATCATTCGGGAGGACGGTCGCTCACTAATAAGGTCATCAATCAGGGCTACTTTTGGCCCAAGATGCAGGAAGATTGCAAGAAGTACGTAAGGACCTGCGATCAATGCCAAAAGCATGCCCTTATGCATCTGCAGCCGGTCAGCGAACTCCATCCTATAAAATCACCCTGGCCGTTCTCAATATGGGGAATGGACATCGTTGGACCTCTACCTCGGGGAAAGGGGGGTAAGCTATTCATCCTAGTGGCTACAGACTATTTTACTAAATGGGTGGAAGTTGTTCCCCTCACACGGATTAGGGAAGAGGAAGTTATCAAATTCACGTGGGAACACATCATAACGTGCCCTTATGCGTTGGTCTCCGACAACGGAACGCAGTTCGAGAGCAATCGCGTGCAATCATACTTCAAGGAATATGGAATTCGATCGCTACAATTGTCACCAAGATATCCACAAGGAAATGGCCAAGCTGAAGCATCTAACAAGACAATCCTCGGGAACTTGAAGAAGAGGCTGGCGGAACACAAGGGAAGATGGGTAGACGAGCTACACAGCGTCCTATGGGCATACCGGACCACGGTAAGAAGGGCAACAGGTTTCACTCCGTTCGTACTAGCCTATGGAACGGAAGCTGTTATTCCAACCGAGATACAGGTTCTTACTACGAGGACGCAAGTGGTCGAGACAGAGTTCAACGATGAAATGGTGGCTCGGAATTTGGATTGGTTGGATGAGACGCGAGAAAGGGTCATAGAGAGATTGGCACGGTACCAACAGGTGTTGAAGAGGTCTTATGATCGGAAGGTACGTCATAGGGAGTTCAAAGTCGGCGATATGGTGTTACGAAAGGTATTTTCTAACACCAAGGAAGTCAATAGTGGGAAGTTCGACTATAACTGGGAAGGACCATACATTGTGCGCAAAGTAGGGGAAACAGGCGCGTACTACTTGGAAACATCGGCAGGGGATGTAATTCAATCGCCATGGAATGTATTCAACATGAAGAAATATTATCAATAAACAATATCCTTTGCATCTACGCTTAATTGTTTGAGCAAAAGCTTCGGTCCCACCAAGGGGACCAAGCCCAACTAAGGAGTTGGTTCGGAGCTAAAGCCTCGGCCCCTTAACAGGAGTCGAGCCCAACTGAGAAGTTGGTTTGGAGCTAAAGCCTCGGCCTCTTAACAGGAGTCGAGCCCAACTGAGGAGTTGGTTTGGAGCTAAAGCCTCGGCCTCTTAACAGGAGTCGAGCCCAACTGAGGAGTTGGTTCGAAGCCAAAGCCTCGGCCCCTTAACAGGAGCCGAGCCCAACTGAGGAGTTGGTTAGAAGCCAAAGCTTCGGTCCCACCAAAGGGACCAAGCCCAACTAAGGAGTTGGTTCGGAGCTAAAGCCTCGGCCCCTTAACAGGAGCCGAGCCCAACTGAGGAGTTGGTTTGGAGCTAAAGCCTCGGCCTCTTAACAGGAGTCAAGCCCAACTGAGGAGTTGGTTCGGAGCTAAAGCCTCGGCCTCTTAATAGGAGTCGAGCCCAACTGAGGAGTTGGTTCTGAGCTAAAGCCTCGGCCCCTTAACAGGAGCCGAGCCCAACTGAGGAGTTGGTTCGAAGCCAAAGCCTCGGCCCCTTAACAGGAGCCGAGCCTAACTGAGGAGTTGGTTCGAAGCCAAAGCCTCGGCCCTTTAACAGGAGCCGAGCCCAACTGAAGAGTTGGTTCGAAGCCAAAGCCTCGGCCCCTTAACAGAAGCCGAGCCCAACTAAGGAGTTGGTTCGGAGCTAAAGTCTTGACTCCTTCACAGGGGCCAAGCCCAACTAAGGAGTTGGTCCAAGGACAAAGCCTCGACCCCTCAATAGGAACCGAGCCAAACTGAGGAGTTGGTCTGTGGGCAAAAGCCTTGGTCTCTTCAACGAGGACCAAGCCCAACTAAGGGATAGGACTAAGGGAAAAGCCTCGGCCCCTCAGTAGGAGCCGAGCCCAACTGAGGAGTTGGTTTGGAAGTTAAATGCCTTGGCCCCTCCGCAGGGGCCAAGTCCTGGTCAAAGCATTAGTTAAGGTAAGTCATCGGCCTTCAACGAGCGCCGAGCCCCAAGGTGTATATCAAATGAAAGGCAGGGTTAACTATTCAAGGATTCTCATACGGTACACACCCATACAAAAGCAAAAGGGAGATGAGCAACGGAGAATAGGTGACACGAGAATTGTGAAAAGTATTTTTATTTATGTAAAAGTAACCTTTACATTCCAAAATTCAAAAAAAAACAAGATTACAAAAAGGGAGAAGAAAGTTTAGGCATTTGCCCCAAGGCCGGCATCTGCGTCATTGGGGGTTCGATCTTCCGCCGGTTCTGCCAGATCTTCAGGAATTGGCTCGGGAGTGCCATCGATGATTGGCTCAGAGACAGGCTCGGGAATAACGACTGGGACGACTTCAGGTTTCTTCGCCGCCTCCTCGGCCTTCTTTAGCTTCGCCTTCACTTTGTTATAGGCTTTCTCCCAAGCCTCCTCCGAAGAGTCCAGTTGTGCTTGAAGGGAGTTGAGCTGATCCTGGAGGGCTCTCTCTTGCTCCACTTCTTTGGACTCCACCAGAGCGAGTCGGTCTTTATTTTTCTCCAGCTCGGATAACGCGCTATCCAGGCTTGATTGGAGCTTTTGGGAATTGGCCGCGGTCGCATCCCTTTCAGCTTGAAGCTGAAGGATGCGACCCTCAGCGACCTTGAGGTCATGAGCCGAGGTGTCGTGAGCCTCGGCAAGCTTGGCCACGGCATGCTGAGCCTGGAAATAAAAGGAAAGTGGGTGTAAGAGATTGCAAGTCTAAGAAAAATAATCAAGGAAGCAAAATCAAGAAGACTTACCGCGGCCAAAGCTCGGAACGCGTCATTCGAAAACTTCGCCGAGTCACTAGCAAAACTTCGGCGAGTCTTCTCCACGTCCCTCTGTAGTGCGGACGCTTCAAATACGGCCTGGCCACAGTCGGATTAGACAAGGACGAATCCCTGTCCAACACCGACCTTCCCCCAACCATGGGCTGTATCACCCAGGGGGAAGGGGGGCAGGCTTCCCTTCTGTGCTGAACTGGCCGAGGATGCCTGAGATACCTCGGCTGGTTGGACCGCCCCCTCGGCAGCATGGGGAGGCAGTTGGAGCACTGGAACCGGGGACCGGGGGCCCCTCCTCAACCTCTTGAGGAGAGGTTGGTGGTCTTCCTCTTCCTCCTCGTCCTCCCTAGCAGCACGGTCTACCCCAGAGGTTTGGATGGGATGAGCGGGGAGAACCTCCGTGACTTCCTCTTCGGAGTCGGAGCCTATTATTGGTAGGGGACGTTTGGACTGCAACGCCATGTCTGATGGACGGACGTTGGGGGGAAGGAAAGCAGTGGCGTGGTTGTAGAGGTCGGGTTGGAGAAAAGATGGGTGATCACCACGGAGTCACCGGGGAACTTATCTTTAGTCGGATCTGCGCAGAATCAGACAGCATGAAATCAGTCTACAAAAAAAAAAAAGAGAAAACCAAGAAATACTCACCATGGGGGTTGAAGGAGTGATACAACAGGGGGGGAAGCTCGTCCCCGGAAGCGCCTTCCCACTGACCGGAGAGTGGATTGGAAATAAAAACCAGTCCTTGTCCGAGTCGGGAAGCTCAATCAAGGACGACTTCCCTCTCCTCTTCGAAAAATAAAAGAACCCCGGCCTGTTCGGACATTTTTTAAGGACAAACTGTGCCCTAATGTTCGAAAGGCCGAGTTACAGGCCTTCTTCCAATCTGTCATTCATTAGCTCGAAGGCCTGAATTAGACGGAAGAAGTTCCCGCTCATTTGGCCGGGAGCCCTCCTGTAGAAGTTCAGCACCTCACGAGTTGGCCTGCTAAGAGGAACTCGGAGGCCAGCCTTCAGCTGTCCCCAGTGCACCACAGTGGCACCTGAGGAACACTCACGCTGGATAAGGGTCTCATCTACATAAGATAGACCCACACTGCTGGGGATGCTGAAAGCATCCCAGACAGCGTCCAGCGGAGGGCGAACGGGGGAGTGAGATTTCCCCTTGGCCATTTTTAAAGAAAAAAGAAGCAGAGGAGAGGGGAGGAGTCTTGATTTCGTTACCTTACTCTTTAAAGAAACTAGGGGCCTCCGGTTACCGGGTGGCAGGCAATCAAATGGTGCAGCAAGGGCGCGGCGGAGAAACGGGCGAAGGCACTAACGAAGGCAGAGAACACGCGAGGAGACAACTGGGCAGAGTAACGACAGGGAGAGTGAAAGTGGGAATGAAAATGGGAAATGAGTGGGGTATTTATAGACCAAATGGGCCTCGAGATGTGCGCTCAAGATCAACGGACAGGATTTCTCAGATGGGTTATGATGGGGCATTAAATAATGAGAGATCCGATAAGACCGTTCGCCCCACATCACGCGAATCGAGCCATTCTCGGGACGCCACGTGTACTTTCTGTAATAATTGCGCCGTTTAAACCAACAGACACGACACACCCTACGAGGCCAGCCCAACCGATCGTCGTCCTCGAGAAACGAAAAGGCTAGATAACGGTTAGTCATAAAGAAATCATTGACCCTAGCTGAGATCCATTGGGAAACTACCACATGTCAACTCACCGATTCCTTATTATTTTTCTCGAGCACCCGAGCAATCCGCCCGAATCCTCAAGAGGGGGTATTGTGGGGGAAATTCTGAGATAAGGACACGTGGCATGTTCTTTAAACCCGGAAGTATCTCCAGAGCTCGGATTTACCGATGGGTAAGCCCGGTAGATGAATTCCTCGGTGCCAATGGATGATTGAGCTCGGACCCGAGTCACCGATATGTAGGTAGTGCGGGTAATTGCAGCATAGGTCGGTTGTACGGATCTGACATATGCGACAGTTGATTGACAGCATTAGCAACTCACGTCATCCCAGAAGTGACAAGGCAGTTGTAACCACTCCTGCAGCTGACATGTCAGAGAGTGAGCTAACTACCCTAGGTCACCTCAAAGGGTGGCACAGAAATCGAACCAGATCAATGCCTATAAGAGGAATAGGGCTATGAGTAAAGGGGGTGAGATTTCTTCTTCTCTAAGGAACACTAAATTACATTGATCAATTTGTCTAACTTGATCGTCGGAGTGGGCTGATTTGCAGGTCCACCCGAGCTAAGAGAGAAGGAAAGTGTAGAGCAATTTCCTACATCTATAATTTCCATTGTCTATTTTCTCTCTTCATCCTTTTTGTCACTGCGATTTATTTTATTTTCTAATTTTTGGAGTACACAACATTGATGTGTTCGACTAGGTCTTCTTCTATAGTGCTAGTGATGAAAATCATTGAATCCTGGTAGGTTCTTGTCAAGTTCCTTTTAGCATCAACATCCATGGTAGTTGAAAGCATTTATAACCTTCATGGTAACAAGTCAAGCTTGCGCCTTGGTCCATCATTCCTAACTGGTAAGTTCTCTCTGTATTGAATGATCACTAGTTTTTGGTTAGTCAAAATATTACCATTTTTAATCAAATTTTTTAGATATATCTAATTGCGGAATTGTAGGCATTTTTTCTACTTGGTTTTAAGGGAAAAAACAACTAAATTGTATAAGATCCATACAAATCTACCGTATAAGATCATAACTAAAGGTTCTAATTATAGAACAGCAAAGATCATTTCAAAAATCTCACTTTTATCTAGGTTTGTCAATAGATCAGTTCCACATACAACCATAATCAAAATATAAAGGAAACCTCAATTTTGATTCTAAGTGTAGATCTTTGGAACCAAAACCCACCTAACAAGTCTCTAATATTTGTCAGGTACCTGTCAGGTAGGGGTGCCAATGGGTACCCATTTACCTGAAGTCGAAAACCTTGGTTCCGGTTCCCCTTTTTATTGGAACTGATTAGAAACCGATCTAATATGGAATCAAACTGTAAGGAGCCGAAACTATTAGGTTTTATCTGATTGGAGTCCACGAGCACCCAGAACCAATTTATTTTTAAATTAGACGTGATTTAAAGTTTTTCTATATTTTAAATTTAGCAAATATTATATTAAATTCTCCAAACTAAATATTGGAGCTTAAAATGGGTTTAGTTTTCTTAAACTTTATTACCTGTAAAGAAGATGATTTTTAAATAATTTTTTTTAAAAGTCATTAAATCATAATTTTAGTGCTATTTTGTAGATAATATATTATTTTCTAAAAGAAAATTTTCTTATAATGATTTTGAAAAAAAATATCATTCAATTCTTAAGGTATAGGAACCGATGGGTACCTGTGATTCTTGGCCATTCTAGTTTCACTTGTTTTGAGAATCGGAATCAGAATCGACAAGAACCAGA